>NC_080044.1:73566287-74166287 GCF_012489685.1 Lotus japonicus | reverse complement strand
GTTATAGCGATGATGTTAAAAGATTTGAAGCTAACACAAAGTTTCTGTCATAATGATCGACGCTAGACTTTGGGCCGACGACCCGACACAACACACCTGCAGTGACGTGGCTGATGATAAGATGAAAATATCAGCATTGGGCGATCGTATAGATCTACTCTTAGCGTCAGCTTGTAGGCGGCGCTAATATGGACCAAAAGCTTGGATTTTGGTATTAGTGCCAATCATAGTGGCAGAGAAATCTATGTACATTAGCGACGACTAACCCTCGAGCCTGGCGAAATGGATCATGTTACATTAGCGTCGGTTAAAGTCGAAGCTAAGTTAACCAATGAGTGTAACCTCGACTACCCCAACCCGCGGCTAATTGTTGGCGCGCGGACGCTATGTTGACCAGTGATTTAATTAGCATTTGTCTATACCGACACTAATTTCCCGTAAGCCAACTCTAATTGATGTCGGTCACACTAACTCTAAAATTGAATTTTTTTTACGGCTTGCGTTGACTCAATAAACCAAAATTAACATCCTGTCGAGACAACACTAAATTAAAATTCTAAAACAATAGTGGTTGCATATCAAACTCTAACATATGTCCTTTTTTTTCCGATTATATCACTCATCATTGTTTATCTCTTTCTTA
Source organism: Lotus japonicus (assembly GCF_012489685.1). Classification (NCBI taxonomy): domain Eukaryota; kingdom Viridiplantae; phylum Streptophyta; class Magnoliopsida; order Fabales; family Fabaceae; genus Lotus; species Lotus japonicus. Next base: position 74,165,644 of record NC_080044.1, on the reverse strand, counting down.
ACTATGTTAGATATAAAATTCTTCTGAATCTTTTATCCTATAACTTAAACTTTTGAAATAATTGACTCTTGACATGATATAATTAGGACATGATAGGTGGGTTTTTGCATTATTTACACTTCAAACACAAGTAGGCTCTTGCGTGGTAGGTGTTAGAATGAAAACAGTTATGAAACCTTTATCCAACAACTTAAACTTTTAAAATAATTGGTTCATATAACACCTTATTAAGGTCCTCTACTTAATTGGGAATGAAAGTTTAGATCATTCTGATTTTTGTGTTACAACTTCTAAGAGTAAATGAGAAAAGAAAACTAATTATGCAAAATCAAGAACAAACAAGGTAATGAACTCTTATTCGAAATTGAAACATTTAACTAGTCAATGTTTCACAGCATCTGAAGCACTGAAACAAAAATCATAATGTCATTGTCTCTCTATCCATTAAAACATTTATATCTTTATTTTTATGGGAAAGGCGATCAATCGTCTCACTTCTAATTAAGCAGAGTTATGTGCAACTTTGATTGTCTCAAGTGGTATTTTTCCCTCTTGATAGCAGCTGTAGTTGATCATGAGATAATCTTTGATGTTCCTGTACAACCTTGGCCGTGTCTCATTTATTAGCCCTTCAACAGGTCCAATTTCATTCTCTGCATCTGGCACATTAAACACCACCAAAGACATCCTCAATTTCTCTGTGTTTGTCACAACCCTGTGCATTGGGCTCTTGAATACTCCATTGCTTATGATCTGCAATGATACCCAACTAAATTAAATATATATATATATATATATATATATATATTCTCCAACTGAACACTAGTTCCTCAAATTAATAAGTTTCGAAATACAGAGACAGAACCAAACCAAGGGCATATGTACAATGGAACTCATTACAAAAGGTATAAAGTGATGAATACATTAATTATATGTATCATATATGTATTAGCTTTTCATAATGTATTATCTGCCTCTTGCAATTATTCAATGTAAAATTGGTTACATTAGATCCACAAAGAGGTTAGGCTTTCTCTAACCTCACGCCTAAAGGTAAATTCGAACAATGCTACCAAATTTGTGGAAATAGCAAATTCACAGGTATTTAGTACCTAATTTACTGTTCACTATTTTTTATGGGAGAACACCACTTTCAAACCTTATTTCGTGTGTTATAAATGTTTATGTGCATGATTACGAATCTTTTTACATATAAGTGTATGTTTCGGTCCACCACCCAAACAGGCCGTGGACGCTAGACAAAGTCATTTATATGAAGAGTAATGTTACTTACACACCTCTCTTTTGAGGTGTAAGAGGTGAAATGATGAGAGAGATAGGAAGAAAATGAAAAGTATGAGAGAGAAAGTATGAGATGTGATAGATGGTAAGAGGAGAGAGATAGAAACAAAAAGAGGTGAAAATGAAGTGTTTTAAAAATGAGGTGTGTATATATCATTACAGTTTATATGAATGTTTATTCATGTTGTTTCCAAATTAATGAGCGATTAATTCAACTAGTACATATTTGATTTCCCTTAAATGGTGTAGCATGTGCATGGGAAAAACACTCTCACGTTGAGATAATTCACTAAGACTTGGATCAATTGTCTGTGGTTACACCAAAAAAAATTATATATTGCCCCACAATTTGAAGTTTTTGGATCTGTTACTACCGTATGAATAAGTGGCGATAAGTGTTGATTGTTATAAGCATTTAGTTAATTTGTTTATTGATATAGACCTTGTTTAATTAGTAATTACCTGCATTTGGTCACCAATATTGATAAAAAGAGCATCAGGTATTGTGGGGACATTGACCCATTTGTCATCTATCTGAACTTGAAGACCTTCCACTTCTTTGTCTTGCAACAGAACTGTGATTCCTGATCCATCTGTGTGAGGTTTGCAACCGAGAACCAAATCAGGTCTTGAACAAGGTGGGTAGAAGTTTATCCTTGTTGCCAGTGTAGATTTTTCTCCAAACTGGTCCAAAAAGCTACCTTCTTCCAGATCCAAGGACCTTGCCATGCTTCTCAGTAGATCATCCACAATGGATTTCACTTTTTTAGCATACTCGACTAACACCTCACTGCACACATGCATAATAAATCAAAAACTGACTAAGCTTTAAAGAACATTTCCAGTGTTTTTCTTATTCTCTTACACACATTTTAAATCAGGGCGGTCGAAGGCCCACCACCTATTTGAGTTGTGGACGTAAACACTGCTATAAAATTGTTGCAAATTAGATGAACATAGCTAATTAGCAGCTAATTAACTATTCACAATTTTACTAGCTATTACACCACCTGAAGAAGATAAAGCTATAGAATCACCATGAGATAAATAAAGTGTTGTACCGTACCCAAATTCAGGAGGATTTTGTGGCCAAACAGAAAGCTTCCGTATTTCTTCTGGGAACACTTGAAGATACATGCGATAGGACCAGTCAAGGACCTGCTTCTCTGAAACTATGGTGTCACATCCATACCCTTCATGATCATTAACTGCCCGGGCACACTTGTTCTTTTCCTCGACTGGAAGTGCAAAAAATTGTTTTACAACTTCACGCATTTTGTCAAGATATGAAACTGACATTCCATGGCCAATTGCCTGTTAGTAATTAAGAGGATGCATGTCAAATATTGTAACATTAATTAATTAATAAAACCAAGGAGCAAGAAAGCATCAGTATCATGTATATATACACACTAACTAATGAAGTTCTTGTAAATTTTTATGGACCACACCTGAAACAATCCTGCTGAACTCAGAGCAGATCTTAGCTTCTGTAGCTCATCTTCTGAAGAGAGGAGGCTTACATCAATGATTGGTATTGGAGTTTGTGTTGAAGAATCTTTATTAGATCCAAAGCCATTTAATCCTTCAACTACATGATATGCTGATGGTGGTTCATCACCTTCCTTGGACATTTGTTCAACGCTCTTAAGTAGCGATTGCTCCTCCGAAACAAGCAGATCATTGCTACCCATGTTTTCCTGTCTGTTAATGACAAATTGATGTTTTTACTCCTCTTCAATTATCTGGCTACTTGCTTTCGGCTTGTATAGTACTTGATTTGTGTGTATATAGTTTAAAAAAAAAATTGTTCATTATGTTAATGCAAGGGCCCTACGAGAACATCATCAACATGGACTTTAAAGTTGTTTTTCCATTGTTTTCATGAATATTATTATTAAAAGGGGTTGTCAAAATGACCCATAATAAAGTTTGGGTTAAATAACTCATCATCCAATCACATTGGATACATTATGTTTTTTTCATCAATAATTCTACATTTTAATATGCATTTCCATCCCAAATATTCGTTTTGCACTCTTGTCTTGAGGCAGAGATTGTGATGGAGTTGTAGATGCTTGGATTGCAATATCAATTAAGAACATCAATTAAGCTTGAAATTAATATTTACAAAACTCTTCAAGCTTGAAAAACATCACACAAAACAAAATAGGTGATACAAACAATAAATGTTCTGTTAAAAAAAACAATATATGTTCATAAAATAATGCTGGAATATATATGCGTCAGTTTTGTTGATCGAAATCAACAAGAATTGTTTTAAGGTAGTGCCAACAAGGGAATCAATCTCTTAGCTAAAATAAGATTCAATCGAGTTCATTAGGTTAAGTTGATTATGAGTTGTGTATCTACTATGGATTTTTCAATTATGTTGAATAGTTTTTTCCGTCGGTGACTTAATTACTGACGGTTAATATATCCACATTTTTACATGTTTTCACCTCGCTGTCCAATAAACCATTGGATAAGAAAAGAAGGAACCCTTCTGCATGCGGAGGAGTGTCCCAAACTTGCAGTCTCACAACCTTGCCAAAGTCCTATATATTCAGGTTCAATTTTCCCGACCTGGACATATGCAAATGATTTTTTGCATATAAGGAGCATATTATAAATAATATATAAATAAAAATATGGTATTGGTGGACCAATTTTAAATATGATAAATCATAGAATTGAAAAAAAAAATGACGGACTAAATTAAAGACTACCCGTATCATATGATAAGCAAAGGCATCGCGGAACAACCCTTGGTAAAGATTCCCATTTGGCACTAGCAAAGAAGATGCCTAGACAAAATAAATTATTATCAACTAAACTAGTCTATCATTAATATTATATCACCTGCCGATCGGATCATATTTAATTTATAATAAAATAGGGTCGAAATGTTTTTCCCCGAATTGGGTTTCATGTTTAGAGAAATAGGAGGTGTAATACATTTGTTTTGGACAAGGCAGTGGAGTGATAACATACTTGTGAGGAACGAAGTATCATCAAGAGAGTTAAAGATGGAAATGGAGTTAATATCTAGAGAAACCATCACACCATCTGAACCCACTCCTCTTCACCTCAGAATTTATCCCCTCTCTTTCATAGATCAGATCATTCAACGTAATTATATCCCATCACTTTTCTTTTACCAGCCAAACAAGTTGGCACAAGAATGTCACCAAAGATCCAAAATAAGTGAACTCAAGAAATCCTTATCTCAAGTTCTATCCAAATACTACCCCTTTGCAGGAAGTTTGAGAGATGAGCTATCCATTGAATGCAACGACCAAGGTGTGTCATTTCTAGTCACAAAAATCACAGGTACAAAGCTATCAACGATCCTCCAAAACCCCAATGAAACATTGTTGAACCCTTTGTTCCCTGATGAATTGCAGTGGGAAGCTATGAGTTCAGGTGGAAGTATCGTAGCGATCCAGATTAATTGTTTTGCATGCGGAGGAATGGCGATTAGCGTGTGTATGTGTCACAAGGTTGGTGACGCTGCCACCCTTTTCAACTTTGTAAATGATTGGGCCACCATGAACAGAGAAGAAGGAGAGTTGTTGTTACCTTCTCCTTTACTTGACGGTGGAGTTTCAGTGTTCCCACAAGGTGACTTGCCTGTTTTCACACAAGGTGTGTTTGTGAAAGACAAAATGGTAGTGTGCAGAAGGTTTGTGTTCCAAGCCTCAAAAATCAAGTCTCTCACGGCCATGATATTTTCCCAATCCAACGCTGTGCAAAATCAAAATCTCACGCGCTTTGAAGTTGTCACTGCTTGGATTTACAAGCGTGCAATTTCTGCATTGGGCTTAAATTCTAAGACGACATCGTTTCTTATACCTGTCAACCTTCGAAGAAGAATGGTTCCTCTATTGCCTGATAAGTGCGTAGGAAACATGGTTTGGTGGTATTTGGTGTTCAACCCAGTCGTGGATGAGAGGGAAATGGAACTACATGAGTTGGTAAGCAAAATAAAGGAAGGGCTATGTGAGTTTTGTGACGTGTATCCTAAAAAATTTGGAGGGAGTGATAAGGACTTACCATTTATCTCTGAGTGCCTAAAACAAGCTACTTCATCTCCAGAGCCTTGTGAATCTGATCATGAAGAGAACCAATCAATGTTTATATTTACCAGTTGGTGCAGGTTCCCAATGTATGAAGTAGATTTTGGGTGGGGCAAACCTATCTGGGTAACAACTAGTGAATGTCCTGCAAAGAATAGCATAATTTTGATGGATACAAGAGATGGGGATGGAATTGAAGCGATTGTGAATATGGAAGAGAAAGACATGACCTTATTTGAGCATAATGTGGAGCTCCTTCAATATGCCTCTCTTAATCCAGACCGTGGAATATACTGATATTGTTCTCTGTTCTCAAATTATCAAGCACAATTCCTTTGTGATTTACTCTTCGCTATTTATTACTCCCTTTAATTTGTCATATATTCAAGTACGTTTTTCTGTCTTTTTGTTTTTGAAAGAGCTTTTCTGTCTCTTTTTCTTCATATAAATTGTTTCTCTTTTATAGCTTCAATTATGATTAGCTGATGGTTCTTTATTTAGGGGATATATTTTCATTTTAATTTGTTGTTGTTTTTTCCTCTTTTCAAAGTACCAAAGTCCTTTTTTCTTACCAAAAAAAGTGCACATGAAGCCTTAATTCTTTCTCTCTTTTTTTTGCTTAAAAAGGCCTTAATTCTTTCAACACAGTGGTTTTGTTTTTGTCAAAACTAAAATGGGTTCAATGAATGCCAAGTTCGTTTACAGGTCCAATCCTTGCTGATGGGCTAATGTCAAAGGCTCATGATGTTGGTAACAGTAAGAACTATGAAGGGCGAAGCTTTGACCACCATCTACATTTGTCAAAACTGAAATGTGTACATGTGAACATAATTTTTTCCTGATCTACGTCAGAAGATACACAAAATAAATTATGTTTGTCCGTGGGTGGCGAGCGAAGACTTCGAATAATAGTCTATAGTATAAGAAACGTGCAAAATTTTCTAATTGATATTGTATTTCTATTTTATGCTAAAAATCTTGATACGATCATATCATGATATTATCAACTGATTGAATTATATTTCTATTCATAAATGTAATTATATATATTTCTAGTCATGGAATAGGAAGCTGTGTAATTCACTTGTTTCAACAAGGCATTGGAGTGATAGCATTCTTGTGTGGAACGAAGTACTATCAGCAAGAGAGGCCATCAGCAAACTATAGGAATGGAATTAATTTCTAGAGAAACCATCACACCATCTACACCCACTCCTTCTCATCTCAGAATTTATCCCCTTTCTTTTATAGATCACATCTTTATAAGAAATTATGCCCCATCACTTTTCTTTTACCAGCCAATCGGGGTTGGACAAGAATGTGACCAAAGATCCATAATATGTGAGCTCAAGAAATCTTTATCTCAAGTTCTAACCAAATACTACCCGTTTGCAGGCAGGTTCAGAGATCAACTTTCTATTGAATGCAACGACCAAGGTGCATCATTTCTTGTCACAATGATCACAGGTGCGAAGCTATCAACAATCCTCCAAAACCCCACTGAAACATTGTTGAGCCCTTTGTTTCCTGATGAATGGGAGCTTATGAGTCCAGGTGGAAGTATCTTAGCCATTCAGATTAGCTGTTTTCCATGTGGAGGTCTGGCAATCAGCGTGTGTATGTCTCACAAAGTTGGCGATGGTAACACTCTTTTTAACTTTGTGAATGATTGGGCCACCATGAATCGAGAAAAAGGAGAGTTGTTATCACTCACACCTTCACTTGATGGTGGAGTTTTAATATTCCCACAAGGGAACTTGCCTATTTTCCCTGAAATCGTGTTTGCGAAAGACAACACGGTAGTGTGTAGAAGGTTTGTTTTCCGAGCCTCGAAAATCAAGTCCCTGAAGGCAATGGTATCTTCTCATGGGGTTCCAAATCCCACTCGCGTTGAAGTTGTCACTGCTTGGATTTACAAGTGTGCAGTTTCTGCGTTGGGGTTAACTTTTAAGACAACATGGATGCAAACAGTAGTCAACCTTCGCAAAATAATGGTTCCTCCATTGCTTGAAAGGTGTGTAGGGAACATGATTTGGTGGTTGGTGCTCAACCCGGTCGTGGACAAGAAGAAGGAAAGAGAACTACCCGAGTTGGTAAGCAAAATAAAAGAAGGGTTAAGTGAATTTCGTGATGTGTATCCAAATAAATTTGGAGGAAATAATAAGGACTTATCATTCATCTCTGAGTGCCTAAAACAAGCAGCTTCAGCGCAGGAGCCTAGTGATTTTGTGAAAAAGAACCAAACATTGTTTATTTTTAGTAGTTGTTGTAAGTTCCCAATGTATGAAACAAACTTTGGGTGGGGCAAACCAATTTGGGTGACTACTAGTGTTATTCCTGGGAAGAATATCATATATCTTATGGATACAAGAGATGGGGACGGAATTGAAGCAATTGTGAGTATGGAAGAGAAAGACATGGCAGTGTTTGAGCGCAATGAGGAGCTACTTCAATATGCTTCTTTGAATCCAAACCGTGAGAAATGTGACTCGCTTCGTTCATTATTATAAGAATCAAAAAACATCAGTCTAGATGTTTTGGTTGGTCAAGTTCGATGTGCCTTAGCCTCTTAGGTATTTGCTGTGTTTTTCTTTTTTTGAGTTTGGGGTGTTCCTTTGGAATTATCCGAGCTCAGCCTTGTTTGGGGTTTTATTGTAGGTCTGGACTAGCCTTTTGGATTTGGGGGGCGAATTAATTTTTTCTTGAGTTGATCTTTATTTTTTTGGATTGTTGCGTGATTGAATTTGTATTTTGTTGATGGTGTAATTTCTATTCAGATGTTGGGTGTGTATTGTCATTTTCATAATCTTATAGGAGAGAGTTTATTTTGAAATCTCTATTAATGAATAATTTTTTTCCTTCTGAAAAAAAATAACTACCACACATCTCTTTATATTGATTTTTCTTCTCAAACCTCTAACGACTCTTTAGTCTTTATTTCAAAACATGTTCTGTTACCGTCAATGTTCCGCCTTAAAAAGGAACTAAAGGAGTTGTGTCCGCCTTAAGCATTGAAATTTTTGTTTTTGGCTTCAGTTTCAGTTTTGGTTTAGGTGTTTGGTTTTGACCTTTCTATCTTGTTTTTCAGTTCTTGATTTCCCGTTTAAGGTTGGTTTTTTTTTTCGTTCTCACAAGTGTCAAACAACCACTTAATCCTAAAAGCTTAAGTTGTTGGGTAAGGGTCATTTAATGGTTTTATATTATATTCTAACACATCCCCTCACGCAAGAGCTCTTTGGGCTTGAAGCGTGGATAAGTACACAGACCCGCCTACCATGTGCTTAATTAAATTTCACTTTTTAATTAGTGAGGGGAGCAAGATCGTACCACTTAAATTCCACCTTTCAATCATAAAGGCTCTGATACCATGTCAAACAACCACTTAATTTCAAAAGCTTAAGTTGTCAGGTAAAGGTCACTTTAATTGTTTTATATTATATTCTAACAAGGAGGTTATTGGTTTCTTTTTCCTTTAGAGGGATGGTTTTTCTTTGTTTTGTTTTCCCCTTAGCTTGCCAATTTTAGCTAGCTCCCTATAAAAAAATTGGTTTGAGCTGGAATATTCCCTCTCTATATATTTTCTTTTTCATAAAAACAAATCGAATTTTTATTTCTTATCTTAGCTATGTCGATAAATACTAAATCAAATTCATAACACATATCTTTTAAATTTCTTCTTCTCTAATGTATATGGGTCATAGCACCCCTTGTGTTATCTTATATACTAGTATTTTTTAACCTGTGCGATGCACGGGGAATACATATGTCGTATTTTATACGTAAATTAATACGTTGATTTTTTTAAAATATTATAAACAAAGATGAAATATAAGAGTCTAAAATGCGATGTAAACGATTGATTAACTAATAAAAAGATTGGTTAACGAAATCTCAAATTCTACAAAGCATATAAGGGGACGGATTTATCGTATTTGATACATCAATCAATACGTTTTTTTTTATACGTGAGTCAATACATTGATTATTTTAAATATATTAAACAACGGATGAAATTGAAGAGTCTGATACGCTGAGCATAGTGGCGGAAAAGTCTTAAATTGAATCACTTGTTTGAAATTCGTGCCGTAGAATAACTAATAAACAAATATGAAATAGAAGTGTCTAAAATGCGAAGCAAACGACTGATTAACTAATAAGAAGATTGGTTAGCGAAACCTCAAATTCACCAAAACATAAAAGGGGACAGTTTTACGGTGTCTAATAAACAGTAGCTAAGTTACTCTACAGTGACCGCGATCATGACCGTCAATTTCTGCTCACACGTTCTCAAAAACTTCTTTGTAAACAACATTAAAAGGAAAATTAGCTTGTACAGTGAACAAATAAAAGTGAATACATTATTTAATGGGAATAAAATAAAGGTAAATCTCCAATGGTAACAATGTTAATGTGAACCTTCTCCTCTATCATGACTTCTTGAATTGTAGAACATAATCCAAAGATTTTCAAGTCAAAAAATTACAGCAAGAAACTAATTCAAAAGGGAAAAGAGATCAGCATGAAAGTACGCCCCATGGGAGCCATTTTTTACAGAGATATGTAAAGCCTAAACATGTAAATGAAGACTTGACAATCTGAAGATAATTAAGAGGTGCGGAAAGATAAAAGCTAAAAATAATTTCCAAGACCACATGTACCCCAGGATCATATGACTTTTATTATGTAAATGAGATTTTAACAGAAATCATTCATGCATATCAATATGTAGAAAAGAAAAAAAAAAGACTAAATAAATAGAGGCTCTTAGAGTTTCATTTATAAGCCATCCGGAACTTGATGCCACTGCCCACTGCTGCTCTAATACCGATGCCAACAATATAAAACTGACTGCTAATCATAAATAAATAAGAGTAAGAATGGTAATAGCTTGAAATGAAAACCAAAACATAAAATTCATAAAAACCCAACAGGGAACAAATCAAGGAAAAAATATTACTTCTCGTTGACATGGATAAATATATCAGCCAAGATACCTTCTAATTCCCCAAAACTGTTCTGACATGGATAAATATATCAGCCAAGATACCTTTAGTATTTATCAACTATACATTCTTGCAAGACATTCAACTTTCTACTTTTTAGCTGTATATAATTTCATTTATACTATTGCTCAATATAGGCTGCAAAAGATAAGCTGCAATATGCAGCTAGAAAGGGCAATTTCTTAAGTATGCAAAAACAGCCATGTAAAGAGGAGCTGTGCAGATAGAAGAAGCAAAAACAAAAGGATTTTTGTTAATTTGAATTTTTATAATGGGACTGTTTGACAGGCAAGAAAGGAAAAAATTGCAATTAAATTTGAATTTTGAAACAAAATTTCTTGGAAATAAGCAGCTAGAATATGAAGGGGTGCATTTTAACCGGTGCAGCTGTTTGGAAATTGGAAGTAAAAGGTTGTAACTGTCACATGGGGTGGAAAGAAAGTAGTGGGAATGTAAAGATTCAAAAATACCCTGTCTTTTCTTTTTTACCATAAACACAATCTAGAGTTCTAATCAAATCCATTAGAATCAGCAAATCACTTTATCTAAGCTTCTACACCTCAAACTTCTTCTAATATTAGTTTTTAAGTGTTGTGCAGTTACTTCTATTCAGGTTGATACATATCAGTGGTATTCTTCCTCACTCCTCAGGAACACAACATCAAGATTGTAAAAAGAGAGTATATACCTTACTTGTAACACTGCCTTATAATAGATGAAACCAAAATCTTCCTTAAATCTTCTATTACTATGGTCTCCATCATACATCTCCCATGGAAAAGCCCTGAAATAAAGATAACTAAAGAAATCAGAAGATTTAGCTAATAGCTACAATAAGCTTGCACTGATGATGCTTTGAGCAGGCATGCCAAACCTAGAAATGGTTAAAATATACTAAGAAAGTTCTCATTCCCAATTTCCAATGGAGATAAAAAGTGAGACACCATAGAAAGATGATAATCAAGTTGCATATATAAGAATATACTGGACATAATAAGTGTTATCAACATTGAAAGAAAAAAGAACAAATAACTATAGACAACCAAATCTTGGCCAAAAGACATGAATATAACTCCCATAATTCTAGTTCTATTAGGTAGATCAAAAAAAATTCAATATAAACCCAAAGACACAGTAACCAACCCTATGAATGAGAATAAGTTGTTTGAGATGATTAGATATGCACTATTCACATACTGTATTAATCTCATGTTTCTAATAAATCTCAATGTATACTGCATATACATTTTATCACCTTTTTCCTTTTATGATTTTTTTCCTTTGCTGAGTGTTTCTCCTTTGCAACAGTAGCAGCATCATTCCCTTCCTGTTTATTCTTCAGTTACAACCTACAGAATCAAAGGAAAGTAGAAAGTAGTCCCATTCTTAACATAGTTCGTCGGATCAAACACCTCCAATACAAATTTTTCTCCCCTTCCAGCACAAAATAATTGATTAAAGATTAATAAGACACTAAAACTCAGATTCTGCAGCTCTAATCTTAATTTTCATATGAATAATCAGAACTTCTACCTTGGTCTATTGTTCTGTTGCCATCATCCACCTTCTTCTCTTAATCTAATCCTTATTATTCAGCATGTGTCATGAACTCAGAAGCTGAAATAAACCCTCTGATTAATATTTGATCTGAGAATATTCAGATAAGGAACCTGCGACATCAAATCAACCATATATGTTATACATGTCATAGTACTAAGAAAGTAAATAGCGTAAGAGAATAGAGAATGTAATAGCTCACTTCATGAAACGATTGTAAGCATATGGGAGACGGTGCAAAAAGAAAAATCAATTTACAAATAAGGACACACATGAATGTTGTATATGTATTTTCTTTTGGCCTTTCAAAAAAAATCATTTAAGTTAAATTCAAACTTATAATAATATTCAATATTTATATATTAAATTTAACTCATAACAAAATTATAATATAATATCAAAATATTAAATTTATATTTTTTATTTTAAATCTATAACATTTATTGTATTTAAGAATATTATTATAAAATTATATTCTAATTATTTTAAAAATATTTTTCCAATGTACAACATGAGCTTAAATACGTTTAATTTAAAGTTTAAAATGAGAGACTAAAACGTATTTAATTAAGTCTAATTTTTTTAACTTATAGCAACCAAAAAGCCCATAAATATTTTTTTTTGACTGCAACAAAAGCCCATGAATCTACTCGAGCGGATTTGCATCGATTGCCCATGATATATTGCAACTTTGAACAAAAAAAACTATAGCTATAATTAACAGTCTCTGTTAGGGATAACTGAGTTACTGATCATATTAATTAATGTTGGTTTAATTAATGTTGGTTTATAAAAGCCGTGAATTGTTTTTATTTTTTATCAACAAAAGCCATGAATTGTGATCCAGGATCTTCACAGTGGGTCCTATCGTGTTTGCAAATAATCATGTTTTTTTTTTCATAGGCAGCAAATAATCATGAAATAATAGTTGGTGTAGATTTGTCTAAAATATTCAACAATTTGATTCAAACTATAACATATTGTTCTGTTGAGCTGCAGCCACCCATGTGTTGTGTATATACGGGAGTCCAGATAGGTGCATATTTTAAAAATTCTATTTTTAAATATGTAATTCAACTGTTATAGTCCTCAAAAGATAACTCAAGTGGTAAGAGATAGAGACATAAGAGTGAAGAGTGGACACTGGACAGAGATATGTTAATGGATTGATCACTTTATAATATTAATGCTTTATCTTATCTAATGTACATGAGCAATATCTTAGTGTTAGGTTGACCTGCATCATCAGAAGCTGCGCAGGTTACATCAACAAAGATCAATTCAGAAGGCCATGGAGGGTCTTCTTCTATCCAAAGTTTCATGGAAGGTGAAACCTAAGTGGGTTAAGAATTCAGCAACCAAATTACATGATCTTTTAATGTGGGAGTCCATAAACTAAAACCAAAAGAGATGTGTTTACACTCTTTGACAACATCTTCAAGATAGGATCGGAGATACATTGGTAGTTGTTTCCCCATTGTTGAACGAAGAGAAGGGAGCCAGTTTCCAACAAAATGTGATAGAGCCCATTTGATCTTTACCGCCTCAGCTTTCCTCAATTCTCTGGGTTGGTAAGTTAGATTTGATAGATAGCTCTTTTAATAGGAAAAACTCACATTTCTACATGAAACCACTTGAAGTTGAATTTATGGCAATGAATGAAATGAAATTTTTTTAACTAAAAGAGTTATCCATTAGACCTAATTTGGTAGTGAAATATTGCACGTGAGGATTACACTAGACAATGACAATGGTAATGCAGACATTTGTTAGTCACATCATCAGTTAATAATGAGATATTAATTTTAAGAAGCGAAATCAAAACTATCCAAAAAAATAAATACCAAAATCACATAAGTTTTCTTTTTTTTGAAATTAAAATCACATACTATGGAGTAAGTTAAATGGTATAGGTTTTGTGGAATCCTCAAAAATTTATTTTGCTTCTAGTTTTTTTCCCTCAATTTTTCAGTAACTAAATAGGTTGAATAGGAAAATAAAAAGGCAAATTCCCCCCAAAAAAAATTGAGTATAAAATGTAAGACTTTGAAACTTATTTAACTCTTTTTGGCGTAGTACACTGAACTTATTTAACCTTTTTTTTCTTTTTCATCCTGCTTGACTAGTAAAAGAAATACAAATTTTTATTTTTAACCCACTCTACTACATTGAATTCCTATTTTATTAGTTACAATGCAATTTAACTAACAAAGTGTCGGTCTAGTAGTAAGCAAGGTAAATCCCCGTATAAATAAGAGCATAAGCTTGAATTCGAAGAAAAATATTTGATAAAAAATACATGCAACAACAACTGTTTTTCAAACATGTGACAGGGTATAAATGCGATTCTATATGTTAAGAAATGAGAAGAGAAAAACTATCGAAGTTGTCGTGACTCATCTTTCCACTGTGACAGACACAGACACAGACACAGTCATCGAATAGAACGAAACGCAAAACCGCACTTCATTATACGACACTCCACTTCGGCAGTTCCTATTCTTCCTTTCTTTCCCAAAAACTCACCCACCACAAAGAAACCAACACCTTTCCTTTCTTCTTCTTCTTCTTCACCCTCATCGATTCTACACAAATTAGGGTTCACAAAACCTCATAATTCATCATCATCATCATCATCATCATCATCATCATCATCATCCACACTCACAAAAAAATAGAAAAAAAACTGCTTATAGAGAAGTTTGAAAGTGAGGAATTGTTGATTTTTTTTCTGTGACCCTTTTTGGTTTGAAGTCTGTCACAGGGGAAGAAAGATGGAAATGATGCCGTACCAGCTTTACCGGTTGCCTTACCATGATTCCCTCAAATTGCTTGAGGCTGATATACAACACGCCAATGCTTTGTCAGTTTTTTTTTTTTTCGTTCTGCCCCACTTTAATTTTTGTTTTCTTTCTTCATTTATGTGTTTTGGTTTGTTTGTATATGATGAAATTTGAAGAAGATTGAAGTAAAAAGAGTTTTTTTTTTAGAGAATCAGTTTTGACTTGATTAATTGCTTTTAGGACTTGAAATGGACCATCATAGTTGTTGCTTGATAAGTATTTGCTTGCTGCTAATTGAGATTGTTATCTTTAATTTGATTTCTAGTGGTCAATAAAGTTGGAATTTTTTTTTAGTTATACAAGTTTGATGAATTTGTAACTTATATACTGGAATTTGGTGGTTAATTTGATGGTTATATTCTTTGTTTTGAATTTGGGGGTTAATTTGATGGTTGAATTTCAATTGTGGGTCTGCTGTGTGTTCTGTAGGGCTGCTGCAATTCCCAGAGCCAAGGGTGGGAGTGTTCTTCAAATGAAATTGGTTTATAGTCACTTGGCTCCTCTCTTTCTATTGTTCTTAGAGTGGATGGATTGTTCTTGTGCATACTTTCTTCACAGATATCTCAGCCTCTTCCACATACTTATTTACAAGGTGAGTTCCTGGATGAATGGAGGTCCTCCACAATAACACTTCATTCGAAATTTAATTCAATTCACACTAAGAGTGAGATAGGATGAGAAGAAAGAGAAATGAGTGATATGATAAATGATGTCATAGGAAATGCAGTGAGAGATAAGAAGAAAAACTGAGTTGAAATGAGATGGAAGGGAAAGTCTGTATGAATGAATCATTTACTCAGGTCCTCCATAATTCTAGTTCTTGTAACTGTTCACTGAAGAAATTTGGTTTTGTCCTGTTCTATTTCTGTTCTCTTATGGGTTTGCTAATGCTTTTTTTTGTAATTGAGTGTTGTTCTTTTGTTGTTGTTGATGTTGTTTTTGCTGTCCTGTTTTTTCAAAGGTACATAATGATGGTAGATCAAGTATAACTTCTCATGGAAGAAAGGCAACCATTCAGGACTTTTATGGTGGGTGTGAACCTTTGACTTTCAAAAAGCACATTTTATTTAGTTAAAAAAAAGAAAAGAAAAGTATACTCTTTGTTTTGTCTGCTCTGACTAATTTCTCACTGTTTTTAAATGTTAAAAATGAAACCTTAGCCGTTATACTGCCATCCCTCCAGCGGCTTCATGGCAGCTTGGAGAAGTTGGAGATTTGCATGAAAGGGTCCTCTACCATGGAGTTCTCAAGTTATGGCAGGAAGATGATTGAAGGAAATGGGAAATTAATCAATGTCGATTTGGAAAGAGAAGATGAATGTGGGATATGCTTAGAGCCTTGCACCAAAATGGTTTTGCCTAATTGCTGTCATGCTATGTGTATCAAATGCTACCGCAAGTGGTAATGACATTATATATCTCTATATCTCCATTTAGTGTACTCGTTCGAGAATCACGGTGAAGCCAAAATCATGTTGGACAGAAGCAAAAGCTACGGAAAGTTGCTTCTGTCCACCATGATTTTGGCTTCACTGTGGTTTTCAAACTGAGTATATTTGAATTTTGGCTTATCATTTGTAAACGTTCTTATGCTAATCTTTCCAACATGCAGGAACACGCGATCGGAGTCTTGTCCATTTTGTCGTGGTAGCTTAAGGAGAGTTAATTCTGAGGATCTATGGGTACTCACTTGTAATGAAGATGTTGTTGATGCTGAAACAGTTTCCAGGGAGGACTTGCTGCGTTTTTACCTTTATATCAATAGCCTACCTAAGGATTATCCAGATGCACTTTTCTTAATGTATTATGAATACTTGATTTGATTCTTACTGAATGAGGAGAAAACTGTACAGATAGGGAAAACTGCAAATGTGATTAGTAGAGTCTGGTTAGAAATATCTCTGGTGATGTCAGGCACAAGGCACAATTCTGAGATGATAAATTTCTTGATTTTAGCTCAGAAGGCTCATGCTTGACCTATGATATGTGTAGTTGTTTAAGTTCCATTAGCTGAAGTTTCCTAAGGAACTCATTCAGATGTAATGGTCCATTATCCTATGACTACATAATACATGTATGTTCTTCAGAAAGATGTGAATCAATGGGAGTCAGTTATATTATTTGTTGACCAAAAGATTTAAAACATTTTTATTCTGGATAATGATGATGGAATTATTAGTTAACACAGGGTGTTCTGCATTGATCAAAACTAACAACTTTTGTTTTTGCTTATACTAATGCATTATTAGTTCGTTAATCCATTTATATTTTACTAATCAATGATTGAGACAATATTAAGTTGTATGCACCACTTGGTGTGCAAAGTTGAACTGAGTTGAGCTAACTCGACTCACTTTTTTGTAAACTAATAAAATAGCAAACTTGATATGATCCATCTCGGATCAGTGAGTCAAATAAGTTGATTCACCTAAATTAACAAAATAATAAAAAATGTAACACCCTCTAAATCCCGCATAATAATATATCATAAATCAGAGTAAAATGCATAACACAGAGCGTGTCACACTTATTCTCCAGAAACATAAATCAAAACACCTGTCATGCTCATAATAAATATATAAATTTTCCAACTTTAATGTCGCAACATCATATGCATAGCACAGCGGATTTATTTCAACTCCAAAATTTAACATAAAGAGAGTTCATAGGTAACTCTTAACATCAAGGTACAAAACTAAATGTTTCCCGGTGTTACATAACAGAGCATGACTCCCCTAACTAAACCGTAAATGAAAGACTAGCTCCTCCAACTAACCCTCGCGAGAAGCTCCACTATCTTCGGTACCTGAGCGATGTCGCATAGAACATCATTCCAACAGAAGGGTGAGAACTCATATCATATGGATAAGCATAATAATAAATAATGTAAAAGCTTATCTATGCTCTACATAAATTACTCACATTCACTAACAAATAATAAATTATGTAATTTTAACATAATTAATCAAGTTCACAGTTATGGCAAATACTCCATAAATTATAGCTCAATTAGAACATATATAATAGTCTCTAATTACCACCACATCAAATCTCTCCAAAAATATCACCATAACACATATGACTCAAGTGAGACCCGTGCAAATGCCTTTGGTACCAAAGTTGTTATCCTTAGCGGTATCACCGCGTCCACTCCAGACAGATAACCACCAATAAAGCCCTCGCTCTAGGCTTCAAAACCACTCCAGTTTTGGGACAAGTCACTAGCCTCCACGAGAACTAGCAAACATTGCCTCTTGACAACTATGCAGTGTATTGTGCAAAACTCAACTAACATATGCATATTCAGACCATCTCCAAGTCCTAATTATTTTAGCATATTCATCACCAGTTGCACAAAACACATATTACATGTTATCAATTATACAACTTGCAATCACAACAACTTAGCATCTCAAACATAACATCAATTCAGAAACAACATCATATAATGATTATTAAAAATAGATGTAAATTAAATATAATTCATATATAACAGGTTCTGCAACTATTCCTAAAGACTGGATTTCTCTCTAAATTTTCCCAAAAACTCGCGACATGCTCATGCTCGCCATCTCGCGACATCTCACTGCACAACTCGCCATGTCGCGACATCTCACGACATCTCCCTACGCAACTCGCCATGTCGCTGAATAACTCGCCATGTCGCGACATCTCACGACATCTCCCTATGCAACTCGCCATGTCGCGACATCTTCCTGCGCAACTCGCCATGTGCGCGCACCACACATCTAATGAACTATTAAAAAGATGTAAATTATCAAATATACTCACAAAAATCTAATATTTTTATCATGGTTCCGTATACACGTTTTGTAAACCTCTATAAATTTTCAAGTCACAATTCAAAGTACAAAAATCAGGAAAAATCGTACACTAACCGCAGTTCGTAAGAAACTGGACAGCTTAACCTATACTCACTAAAATACACATAACTCGAGCTACAGACGTCGGAATGACGTGAAACCAGTGGCAAAAGTTTCGTAACATAAAAACATACAACTTTTATGAAGACTACTTCTTCAAATTCGGCCATTAACATAGCACGAAAAAGGGTACAAGAGAACGTAAATTTCTGCGCATCATGCAAGCCTATCATCTACCCCCAAAATCATCTAAAAACCAAACCCTAACTATTTCAATTTGGGAATTTTTGTAACCTAGGGTTCCTAAATCTTGCTTTCTATCATTATCCACTATCATACCAATTCATAAAACATGAATTCAAACCCTTACCTCTTGTAGATCAGTTCTAAGTTTTCTCCTCTTTTCTCCTCTCCATCTCTGCTTTCACGTGTTTCTTGTTCTGCTTCTCTTCTAATCCTTATTTTTTTTTCTTTTCTTTCTTTCTATTTCACTCCTAACCCTTAAATAGCCATACAATGGGCCCCACTCTCAATTACTCACACAAAAACCTAACAACCTTATTTATCTAAATCTTATACTATATCACATAAGATTTAAATTATATCACAAATATCACTTAATTATCTAACAAAATCACTTAATTACCATATACCATAATACTAATTAAAATAAAATAATAAATGACCTAATAACAGAAAATGGGGTGTTACAAAAATCATATAAATAAAAAATTATTTTAAAATGTAAAAAAACTAAAAAAATTATACTTGATAAAAATATAAAAATGGATTCCACTCAATCAAACTTGGCTCGAGTGAGTCAACTCTCTGGAACCTGAATAAAATACAAGTCAATGTTTTGCATTCAAATAAACTTTTTGTAAGTCAACCTTTGTGATTTCTATGAGCAAATAACACTTTGGAAACTGGATAAGTTATGTGATTATGAGGAAAAAGACAATATACATAATCATTAAATTATCTGCAATTATCTGATAATCACATTTGAACATTTTCTTGTTAGTCTAAGCTGCACAAATTCAAACATGATTTATGTGTGTAGACAGATTTATGAGTTTTCTAATATGTTAAATGTTTGAGTTTCTACCTTGTTTGGATCTGACTGTATTATTGGAAAAGATAAAGTAAAAGTAAGGGCTTGATTTGGCTTTCTTTGGAGAGGGAAAGAAAAAAGTTATGATGAATCTAGACTATTATTTGCCCAAACACGAAGCTGTTTTCAACAAATTCTTTAACCTAACTTGTTTAAAGTTAAAATCACCTACCATTTTTTTTATACACAATCACCTACTTTTCCTTATTTCTTCCGCTGAAGCCTTATAAACCCTTTTCATGTAAGGATGAAGAACTTTTGTTTTGACAGCATGTAAGGATGAAGAACTTGAATAAAGTACGCAGAATTTTCTGTATGAAAATGTTCCCTAATCCAATTGATGACCGATCTCAGTTTAATAACATTCGTTTAAATTTTTTTTATCTTTCATATTTATATAGTTTTATGTTTGCAAAAACATTCACTCCTTATACATCTAGAATATCATCTTTCCTGAAAAAGATGAATTCAAAAATTATAATTAAAAACTTTGCTGAGGGGTTTTTGTGATTTTATACTATTTTTCCTTCCATGGTTTTTATCCCTAAGGGGTTTTTCCTTGGAAGGTTTTAATGAGGCATTATCCCTTTAGTCTATTCTTCAAGATTGCGGGGTCTTATTAGAAGATGGGATTGACATCATTATTCTATATTCTCTCTTTTTATTTGTAATTTTACATTATTCTTTTTCTTATCTTCTGAACCTCTCTTTTGTATTGGGTTGAAGTACCCCTTGTACTTCCATTCAATATATTATTCATGGCTTATCAAAAAAAAATTAAAAACTTTGCTTGTTTGAAATTTCTCGATAAACCTCTAATAAAAAATTTATTGTAAATATAATAAATCATAAATTACCTTTTTTTTCCTTTAACAAAATTTAGAATTAGCAAATCTTTGATGTGAGTTTGCGACTTATTTATCTATGGATTGAAAAAAAAAATGTTAAAAAATGTAGAATTAACCAAAACAAAATGAAAATGGAAAAATGTAGAATTAAAGGGATTTTCTCAAATGCCGGACTACATAGAATAAAAATATTCCGCCATTTCTATTCGATATGCGTTATTCTCTATGAGACATTTGGTGTTAAATCTTGGGTGCCCGAATAATAAAATTGTTTGATATTAGAGAAAAATTGGTCATAATATTCTACAGAATGGAATTTACATATAAATTTCATAAATTCAACACTACAAAACAATTCATTCATCAATCTTACCATTTTCTTCCCATTACATTCTAACAAAAAGGATTGGGGCAACAAGGTTTAGGGTAAAGGGAAAACATTGATGTAATATAATACACATCATCAATTCATTCTTCTTTTCTTTTTTGCAATTTGTTTTGTTGTAGTCATCCCCTCCACGAGTCCTTGTGAAAGTTGTATCATAAAATCCGCTATCTCAAACTCAGTAAGGCGCTTGCTCACCATAGCCTTGAGTTCCTTATATGAACCTTGCAAATCTTGACACTTAGAGCGTGTTGTCATTTGGTGTTGTTTCAGAGTCTTATCAAGTTTCGCACCCTTCTTTTCTTCCTCACAAATCTTGGCCATAACATCAGCAAGTTGTAGATTACAATTGTTCATGTCCGTACCTTTAGCAATATTAGGGTTGCTAGTGCTTCCACCATCATTTGGATTAGGCTCTTGTTGAAGAAACTTGGCCGCAACACCATCAATACTTGGGTGCCCAAAGGAATAAGGTTTGTTCCCCGGGGAAAACACAACAATAGCAATTTCCGATCCGCACAAAATTGATAACTCATTTGCTTTCTTGAATAAGCCCGATCGTCGCTTCGAGAATGTGACTTGCCTTGTGTTGGGATCATTCACCAACGCGATCTCAATCTTCCTGCGACCCATGATTCCTTCAGTTATTAGTTATTACTAAATAAAAAACCAAAGGAACAAGAATCAGAAAGAGGGTTTTTTTGTAGAAGTGATGCTATGCTATCCCCTCACCCCAATTTATATAGACTATAGAGTTTCGTTGAAGAGGTTCAACGTTTCTATTATTGAATTTGAAATGTCGTGTTTGTTTCTATTATAGACATGACAATTGATATACTGTTTCGTTGAAGAGGCTCAACGTTTCTATTATTGAATTTGAAATATTGTGTCTGTTTCTATTATAGACATTGTTTTCAATGATATAAAAGTTTTTCATTACATTTCCAAATTAACAAAATTGGTCCAATGAACAATTCGATGATAGTATGATACTATACCAAATGTGTAGGCGTACATATATTATACTTAAAAGAAAGAGAGAGATCACATTTTACCAACGTACGTGTGTGGTTAATCCTATTATATTTGGGACAAGAAAAAGCAAGGCTTCTGTAATTTACATTTTTAAACTTTTTGCAAATGTGTAATTTTGGTCACACTAGTTTGAATTATTCAAATTTATTTCAAATATCATTAGTGCTCTGTAAATTGTTTATAGAAGGAAGAAAGAGTTATGGAAGAGGAAGATGATTCTATGGATGAATTTGAAAGGTGTGCACATATTGTAGGAAAACAGAAGATACCATAGAGTTTAGGTTACTAAGGAAGCATAGTTTTCCACCAGGACAAAATTAAGTTTACGAGTGAAAATGCAAAACATGTTTTTAATCCAAATGCTGAAAATTAAGATGAATGTAGAATTCAGAATGGCAAAGCTTCCACTACTGCTCAGAACAGTAACAATGTGAGTGGGTTTACTGATGTATTATATAAGAGCATTATGCAATTTATCCAATCAACACAACAAATTGGTTCCAGTTCGAGGAATCTCATTGCTTTAATTAGTTGCTGCAACCTCTAAATTAAAGAAGATCGAGTACACACATTGTTTTGTCATGCACTCAATTGATACATCGGAATGAATGGATTCTAGACACAAGTTCAAGAGAACACATAGAAAGTAGTCTAATTTCTTTTGATTCTTATCATGAAACCAGTCCTATAAATTCACAGCCACCACCATCTTCCTCCACCTCCTCCCTCCTCCACCGCCACAACCATCAGAGAAAATTCCATGGCACCCACTTAACCCAGAAACCCAGAACAACAATCTCACCCAACGAAACCCACCCCAGCAGTAGGAGGAGATGGTGGCCGTGACTGTGGGAGCTCGTGGTGCTGGCTCCGTTTCGGTGAGAGGAGGAGATGGTGTAGCCGTGGCTGTTGGTGGTGGTAGGGGTGGTTCTCAACTTAAGAAGAAAGAAGAAAATGGTGATGTTGCTGCAGGAGAAAAAAAAATCAAGAGAGAAAGATGTGAGTGGTGAGGGAGATAAACATGAATGAATTTGGAAAAGATGATTGGATGTTTCGGAATCTGGGTTTGTGGATGTGGGTTGATGATGAATGGTGATGATGATGAAGGAGAAGAAGAAGATGAATGGTGATGATGAAGATGAAATTATGTTTTTTTTTTTAATATGAATTTGGGTGGGATGAATCTGGGTTGTTTTGGGTTAAAGATGATGAAGATGATGGGAAGGATGAAGATGGGATTACTTTTTTAAGCAGGGGCAAAAGAGACAATTTAATGGTTGTGTAAAGTTACACAACAAAAAAACTTGTGTATATTAGGGGGATCCCTTTTTGAGCTAGTTGTTAGGGTAAAACCAACCAGCCATCGACCTGTGGAATCACGACACACCCCACCACACCCCGCTGCGTTCCCTGGCCTTCTCATCATTTTTTTGTTTAAGAAACTAAAATAACACTAGCTAGCAACCCATCTACTATTGAAGTTGCTGACATGGACCCACTACAACTTGCTGATGTGGTCGCCCAGATTCTCAGCAAGATATAACGTACAATTTCTACTGGTAGACTTATATCGATAAAACATCCGTAATTCATCTTCAATGAGATTTGTAGCATACCTTAGCCATGAACTAAGGTAAACTCTCCCACCCCCCCAAACTTCGCTAAGTTAAAATGTATATTGCACTTGACATTTGTTTGGGGTGGCAAGAAACAATTAAAACTGTTAAATTGCCATAACAACTTCACTAAATGACCTAAGAGATCTTGGGCGAGAAAATAGATATGAAGCAAGGAAATAGCCAAAAAGATTAACCTCAGCCTCCTGTATGCTGCACAAACACCAAATGAAGATTTCTCATTGATGTGTTTTTCTTTTCTTTTCCGACCAAAAGTATGTATAATGTATGAGGCTCCATTTCAGTTCTCTGTTTTCCTCCTCAGAAAACATCTATACAAAATTCTATTTCTAGCCGATTGAATGTGATACATTTTGTTGAAATTGTAGTTTTCCAAATATTAACCTAGGTGAGCTAACATCAGCACAAGGATACAAAAATACAAAGATACAATGACAAATCAAAGTGGAAAAGTTGTTCATGCAAAGTCATCTGAAGTTGCAGCAACGAGGTCGACCTTGTGACAATTTGTCCCATAGACAGATCATCTGCCTTGGTGATTGGTAATGTGCAGTGAAGTAGCCCTCCATGCATCCATATTGACAAAACTTCCAGTTGTGAGAGTACTGGACTGCCGCCATGCTATTATTATATCGCTCAACCCACATTCCCATGCTTACATCCTCCATTTTGAAGAGCTGCCATCAGAAAGAAACACATGCATTTCAGACACCTATCAATTTCTATTGGTATGGCAACTTGGAAAAAAAGAGAGGAGGATGGGGGAGATAGGGTGCTACAAAGGTAAAATCCAGATAAGAGTTTCCAATGTGACTAACTAACCCTTAGTCTCCTATCCTTGTGTTGAGATAGGATGAAAGTGACAATGTCACTGGAGATTACATATGCAGGCCCATTTGCATAAGGAGGATATACTTCTTCTGGCCACTCCTGCAACAACAAAATGTGACCCCTCAGAGAATGGAGCAAGAACAAATATTTATGCGTTATCTGTACTTGTCACCAAATATATTCTAGACAAGTGCTACAACCAAGGAAAAGAGAATTCAATCACAAAATGGAAATATAAATCATGAAATACCGCCAAATCTTACTACCACATGTCAAATACACAAAGTATCAGTTCTGAACTTTAGATCAAAAGTAGCAGAGTCAAGCACCAGCGCACCACCACATTCCACTCAAGATATAGAAAACTAAAGTAATATTTACAGGCCTATGCTTACTAGTGGGTAGTAATTGTATTACATAAGATTGAATTTCTGGCCCACCCTGTAAACATTTATTGGGCAAAACAAAAATCACCCACATGTAGTCTCTGAATCAGAGCAGAAGTTCAGAGTATCTGTTCCACGCTGTTTTAAGGCGCTATATAGGTCAAAATGAACTTCCAACCGCATGGGTTAGGGTTTGTATTAGGATATGTAGGGAATTAAAACCCTAACTATATTTAAGATCCATAGATTGATACTTCCAAATAGCCAAAGACAAAGATACACAAGTGAACTGATTACTCACCTCATAAGTGACTGCCCATTTGCCATTTCTCAGAGGCCGATGCAAGAGATTGAGATTTCCCATATAAAGGGACTTTTTCTGGGGTACCTTATCAATTTCCTTTAAGACAGTATCCACCCTAACAAATGTATCATCATCACATTTCATAATATATGCAGCGGTCACATTCTGAATCTGCATGAATGAAATTTGCTTATTTAGTGGAGAGAACACCCAAAACAGAGACCAAGAACCAAAAGAAAATAAGGGGAAGAAATTTTAAGAAGCCAAAAGAATTTAACTCACCCCAAACTCGCATATGGCCACAGTTTTAAGAACAACGAGCTCATAGCGGTCCAAAAAGGGCAAAATTACAATATCACCAAAGTAAGCAGCCTCCTTCTTCAGCACTGCATTTACTTCCTTCCTTGGATTCTTTGATTGATGTTTGCAATAGCCACAAAACAGAAAAATTAGCCACACCATAAAAAAAAGAGAACAAATAAATAAAAATACAAACAGTGCCCTTAAAGAAGTCCAAATAATCCTAAAACTCAAGTTGTCATATGCACACATAGATTGCACATTTGATGTACATATCTAATTGTGTATAAATTAAATCAATATTTTTTTCGTCAGCAATTGTATGTTGACTCATTGTAACTCTATCACTCAGCCCAAAGTGTGTCCTGGAGGATTACAAATTTAGTAAGTATAATGCAGAAGCATCGTTCCCTAATATCAACTCGTCAAGAACCAACTAACCCAAAAACTTAAGTCGTTGAGCAAAAGTGCATAAATAATTTGTATATTTAACACATCCATTAAAGGAAGAGTCCTTTGGGCTTTAAGCATGGATAATCTTGAGGGTAAGATATTTTCCAAAATTGCTTGAAAGCAATTCACTCCCAACACAATCCTTTTTAAAAGATGAAAAACAAATCACAAGTTTAACTATAATTCAGACTCCCAATTAATCTACAACTTTATCTCTATTTTTAAACAAACTCTATCTTCCATAACAAACTAAATCTCTGAACAAACTTTTTATACTTAACAAACACCATCAACACTCCCCCTCAAGCTGGTGCATACAAATCATAAGCAACAAGCTTGGAACAAATGAGCTGAATCTGAGGACCCCCCGTAATGAGTTTGTAAGAACATGCCAGCTGATCCCTAGAGTTAAAAAAACTCTTAACAATTTCCTCAGATATAACATTTTTAATTAGGTGGCAATTCATTTGTATATGGTTTGTTCTTTCATGAAATAATGGATTTGGTGCAAAATGAAGAGGCAGCTTGATTCTCACAGAAAGGTTTCATCTGATCAACACTTCCAAACTTTAATTCATTGAGCAGTTGTTTCACCCACGTGAGCTCACAAGTTACCATTTCCATAGCCCGATAGTCAGGCTCAGCATTAGACCGAGCAACTACATCTGCTTCTAACTTCTTGCAGCTGAGAAACATGGTGGAAAGTTCTGATACCAATTTATAACAACCATACCATAAAAGCTAGCAGTTGTAGCTAGGGAGCACAATGCCTTGTAAACCCCATAATAGAATCTCATACTTCCAATGTGGGACCCAAGTCTCATACCTTGGCAATTGGATCCTAGCAGGGTTACATGCTTGATAGAAGCAAGCTAGCAGCGAGTAACAAAATTTTAGAAGTTCTAGTTTCTGAGGGATCAGGCCCAAACCGATAGCTCTAATAGCATCTTGATAAGAAAAAATACTTTACATAATGGCTCGAGAGCAACTCACTTCAGCATAATCCTTGTCATAAAGATGAAAAATAAATTACAAGTTTAACTACAACTTAGGCTCTAATTTAATCTAGAAATGTATCTCTATCTTTAAACAAACAATATCTTCCATAGCAAACTAAACTCTCTATATTTCACAAAATCTGTCAAGATAATACACACGTCCATAATACCTTATGCTAACCTTCAGATATGATTTCAAAAAAAAAAACCTTCAGATATTATTCAATAGAGGGCCTACAAGGATTAAACTCTAGACTACATGGTCAAAAAGGTTTTGGATGCCATATCATAAAAAAGCTCAAGTAATCATGTGAAAGCGAATGAATGTTTTTAAATCTAATAAAAATGATGTAATGATTTAAGGTTCAGCCTGAATCATCAATCTCATACAATTGCAATTGATATATAGCAACTAAATCACATGATGAATATAGATATAGACAAACTTGTAGAGCTTAATGGAACCCAACATTGCATAGTCAAGGTTATAGCTACTCTTATATAAAGTTTATTAGTATTCACATAACATGCTTTAGTCACACAGTAAACAAGTGGGTTATATTGCCAATGGGGATCAAAATATTTGAAGACTAATGCTTGCATTGCAAAAAGAAGATTGCTGAGGTATTTTTCCCTTAACCTTCTAAGCTATAATAAATTTTAGCAATAGAAATCACATCACACTTTATTAGATCCAAATATAAGTCAACAATTATTGAAAATCAGAAGTTATACCTTCCAACACCCAAATGACAATTATAGCACCAAAACCCATCAAAAAAGCATCACAAGCAAGCTTGTTTGTGTTAAAAAATTAATTATAAGAACTTATGTTTTCTTCTGATATGTTTATTTTTAAGATTACACCTCTCCCAACAACTGAATCTGACCCTAGTTCTTCAAAACCCCAAAGTGATATCTCCAAATTCTATTTGCAATATCTCTATGGCCAACAAATTAAGAGCCTCAAAAGCCCCACTTGAAGCTCAAACCAGAGATTTTGTCATGCCCCAATCAGGATTTAAACCAAAATTATACTATAAAACTTCCATAAAACAATCCAAGGAAGAGTGTATTTCTCTTCTCCATTAAGTTTTTACTGTTGTCCTATGGAATTATTCGTATCATGGATCTCTATGTGCTCATGTCCTGAGTGAATCATTAGATGTTTCACCAAACAAAGTTATTGGAAGCCTTACCAGTGCAACAAAAAACCGTACAACTACATCTGAAGACTTGATTGCATCTGATTGCATCCATGTTTTCCTAACGGCCATTCGTTCTGCAAAGTGATTTGAAGCAGAAAGAACTCCAATGAAAAGTTTAATAGGACGTTTGGGTAAAGGCATGGCTTTCCAGGTCTCTGACATTTCCAGTGCTCTTTGAGGTGAGAAACTTGGATGGGAAGTTGGAAGAGAAGTAGCATAAATTGAATGAACATCCACATCCCCTTTAACTTCCAACCCTGTAGCATCCTCAAGTGTAAACCCCTGAAGACCAGAAAAATTAGTGACCACAGCGTTGAATTATAGAAAAATGGAATAAATTCCACTTACATCATGTAAAAAAAGAACCAGTGCCATAAAT
Organism: Lotus japonicus; assembly: GCF_012489685.1. Classification (NCBI taxonomy): domain Eukaryota; kingdom Viridiplantae; phylum Streptophyta; class Magnoliopsida; order Fabales; family Fabaceae; genus Lotus; species Lotus japonicus. The sequence continues at coordinate 74,137,099 of NC_080044.1, read as the reverse complement.
TATTGATGGCAAAACAAAATTCTCTACATTTATAGACTAGTATACATGCAAAAGGAATTCACCTGATCTTTTTGAAACTCCAATACATTAAAGCATTAAAAACTCATCTCACTTTATTATTGTTATTAAGAAGCTAGATATGCAATTTCACAACAACTTGATGTTTATACAAGCACTAGATGAAAAGACCTATATTATCTCAAGAAACTTACAGTCCGATATGGAAATGAAGTTACATGGCGACCCCCGACATTAATATGGTATCCATCAACACCAGCACGCAGTGTAAGGACAAACATTCTACCCTCTATCAAAGGAAATGGCCAGTTCATTTCTGGCTTCTGCTCACGCCCTATAAACCGCTTAAACCATGATGTTGTCTTGGACACTTTTGAGTCTACAATGTCATTTCGCATCCATTTCTCACATCGTCGGTATCCATCAACTACCAAATATGATAACAACAAATTATGAGGATACGAATACTCGAATGGCAAAGAGAAGAAAGATATTAGAAATCACCATAAACAACATGAATAACATATTTATGACAAAAGGAAAAAAATAAACATATCAATGAATCAACTATATATAAAGATATAAAAGCCTAATACTTAGTAACTGCATAACTACAATATCATTGCGTCTCTTATGTTTTAAATTCACACAAAGATATATCAACCAAAAGAGTAAACCCTTTTTTTTGCTAACCATGAAATGACTAAGTAATAAGGTGCCCACTGTTTTCAGGATAATTTTTCTACTTTTCTTATTCCATGCTAATGAGAATATAAATGCTTTTTTATATTTTACAATGATGACAATGGAATAACTTTCCTTTTTTTACTAAATAACATGCTTCAAAATGAACAAGAAACATGGTTAATCATACCAAGCATTTCTTCTTCATCTCCGGATGGCAGACCATCACATCTTTGAGAGGTTCCCCAGTGCATTCGGTAACATGTATTATGCTCAATTACTGGCCGTTTGCTCCAATCCCCTCTTATTCGAGGATTCAAGTGAAGGATCTTCGGAGGATCCTCCCCATCCACCGACTTTAGCCCTTGCAATTCAACCATGAATTGTGAAACTGAAACTAACCCGTCGCCTCTCTTCAACTTGGCAAGCTTGGGGACATACTCCTTATGAGCATAATGGGGTGTCCCCACCACAGTGATTGAAGAACCTGCCGCAAGCCCACAAGGAAGAAACATCAAACTATCTCCTTTAACCAATTCTTCCCCGCTCATTGATATCCAAGAAGGACATGACTCAGATTTCCCTCCAAGTGTATTGCTTTCTTCCCACTCCTTCTCATCAACACTATCTACTTCTTTCCAAGCATTTGACCCTAGTATACATGCCTCATCCGCCATTCTTTCAAGAACAGACATATCACTGGTCCTCTTCTGTTCCTGCATGATTTTCCCAGTTATCCTACCATATCCCGGCGGAATCCGCTTCACAGATTCAAGACCATGTTCTGCCTCCCTCACTGGCTCCTTATTTGGCCTAAGGGGTGCACCCTGGTCCCTATCATCTTCTAAATCTAATCTCCGGCGAAAATCATCATTATAAACAGAACTCACAAAAGTCTTGGTTAAATCTGTATCTTCATTGACCCCAACCCCAACAGCTTCCCCATCCAATCTATCATCACCCTCATCCCCACTTAACGTTGATAAAATTCTTAAAAAGTTTGGGAACTTGCATGATATAAAAAGCAAGTACAAAACCCCAATGCCCAACAAAAAATGAGACAACCTTAACCTCCTCGAATTGGGAAGTTCACTGCTTTTCGTTCTCCTCATCTTCAAAAACACAGTCCAACCAAAACTACAAACACAATGTACAAAGAAAACCCACAAATTTCTCAATCCCACACACTATCCATACAAGACCATGTTTAGAAATAAGAAGAAAAATCCTAACTTCTCAGCAAAAACAAACACGGTTACGCATTTTGGTGAGAATATGAAGAATCGAACCTCAATGAGAATGAAGAGATCGAGTTTCGGAATTTGACCAATGTGAGAAGGCGTCAACAAATTGGGGAGAAACCCATTTCGATTGGAGGCGTGGAAGCCTTAAAGCTTGAAGCTTTGGGCAGTGCAATGAAGAAAAGTGGATCTCCAGTTTGAACCCTAATGCAGAACTCTGAGATTGATGCAATGAGGGTGAAATGTAATGTAGCACTGCAAGATGCACTTGAAAATGAAAACGAAGACTATAAGTTGGGAACCAGAATTTTAAAAATTACAGATGGAGGAAAAATGGGAGTTTGTTTTAATAGATCTATTTAATTGAAGTTTCTCATATTTGTTTATTTTATTTAAAGCTCTAAAATATTTAGTTTTTTAAAACATAAATAAATAAATCAGATTATCATTTTACACCTTCTTACAAAAAATTATCAAAGCATCATACCACAACTTATAAAGTCCTTCAAGTCGAAAATTATTATATATATCTAGCGGATGTCGGTCGCAGTGGTAAAAAGTAGTTATTTGAACCCGTAGATTGAGTATTCGATTCTTAGGAGCTACACTATTTGGCATTCACTACAACCAGGTCGGAATTGTGAAAGCAATTTAACACACTAAAAAAAATTTATTCCATATCTTTCATTCGTTGAAAAATAATATTGGTCATAAGATGAAGCTGCACTTTTGGAAAGACTTTTAGCCTTTCACCACACCAGGAAAAATTACCAGAGCAACTTAATACATAAGAAATGGAGATATGAAAGCCTCCTTCCCATTGTAAAGCTTTTTTATCATAAAAATATTTTTCAATCGATAGATAACTAAAGAATTTAATTTATTATACACTAATAATGTGAAAAAAAAATATACAGTTATCCAATTCAATGTCATATCATAATTAAATTTGAATTAAATAATTTAAAAATGAAATGTATGATTGGATCCATGTGTAAAAAAAAAATTACACTATCGGTACATATAAAATTAAATTCATATGTAATTTTTTTTATTTATCTCCATAGATAAAATAGTAATGTCCTTAATGATAATTTCCTCGTATAAATAAATCTAAAAATTAATCAAGACCGCATGATAAAGGATACGATGGTGCTTCTCATTATATATTGAAATCGTTTATATCGTAATTTGGCATTGATGTTTTATCTTTTTCGTAAAATGCTTTTTGCTTGCTTCCATCCTTTTTAACACATATGCCTTTTTTTAAACTCTTTTTTACACATATGCTTTGCTTCACCGCAGGTTTGCTTTTACCGTGTATCGGGACAGTAAGCCATAACTCTCTTAATTAAAGGAACAATACCCTTAAACAAACAAATACTTAAATAAATAAATGAACTATGATCTTATCGATGAAAAAAAAAATAGGGAACCTTGATCTCATGAGTGACCATTTTGCCGGCCAACGATTCGTGGTATCCAAGAACATTGCTTCAAATAAAAGAAAGACATTAGCTGGATTTTCTTCATCAATTTCTAGTTGGCTGTTTTCTTTTTCAATGAGTAAAACTTTAGGGTGAGGGGATGATGCAAAGTCCATAGGAGGAAAAGCTTTCAAGCTCAAAAGCATTTACAAAAAAGACTTACATTTATTTCACTTCAATGAGAGGGAGTTCAAACCTACGATATGTTAGGTACGAGATCATGTCATGATTCACGAAATCGGGTATTTTAAGGTTAGTTGACCGCGATAAATGGATTTAGATTAAGACAAACATAGTCTTTAATAAGAGCACAAACATACGACGTGTTTGGTTCATTTGGAACTTAGTGGGCGTTTGTTAGAGTTAAACAATTATAAGAAAAATCTTATATTTAATTAAAAATGTTAGGGGCAGAACCTTCAAAATGTGGCACAATATACGTCCCTCAAGTCGCTCATTAATGATCAATGACATCAACAAAATCGCCATTCATTTTAATTAGAATAATCTTGATTTCATGATCAGTGACAAAGATGATGTAGGCTACCCCTTATACAAGAAATTAATGGAGACAACCACAGTTTTCCTCTTACAAACTCCAGATGAAACCCTTGAATAATCTAATATTAAGAGATAAAAAGCAACAAAAATTGGTAATGACATACTATCACATCAATGAACGGTTTATTTGTTTTACAGATTCAGGTTCACTGCAGTCAGAGAAATCTTACCTCCATGCAATCATGAAATCTGAACTGTTCAATTGATGAATCAGTCAGCTCATATTTCACCAAAATCAAAGATATAAGCTTAACATTTGAGTGATCAGATCTAGATCTTGAACAAACAGCTTAGATTCCTTGACTGCTGTTATTTTGGAATTCTCTAAGTACAAGGAATCCAAATTCATGTTGAACATGACACTTAACATCAAATAACAAAAATCCTTAGTGGACACTCAATCTTATAAGAAATTAGTTAAGGATTAATTCGTCCCTTCTTACCATTAGTAGATTCTTTCAATCGACCCTGAACATATGAAGTCTTTGTCATAATCGGAAAATGAGACAATGTTTTCTCTTTTAAAATGGGTGAAATTTTTCAAGTACTGCCAAGGAGATTACAAGTGCCTCCAAATGTCACTAGTGCACTAATCTTAAAGCAATCACTTCACCAATGATAATTGCTACAAGTGACAATAATATTGAAACCAGCAATTACAAGTTCTAACATGCATTCAACTAGGAGATTCAAAAGAAAAACTATATAACAGTAACTTCCATAGAAGTAAATCCCCACTCCTATGGATAATCACATGACCATACTCTTGAAATAGTAAATCATTATTAAGCCCAAACATTCCCTACCACAAGCAAAAAAACAGGTGTAATGTAACATTGCATAAGTAAATCCACTTTTCATGGTTAAGAGTTTGTGGCTAACCCTTTGAAACTCATTCTGAAGGAGCAAAATCAAAACTTGCCTTTTTCTTTGTCTTCTTCCTTCATCTTCTTCAGCCACTTCCTCTTCTTGTGCTCCAGCAACATTTCCGGCATCTTCTCCATTAACCTCGCAGTGTTTGCCCTTTTCTCAGCTGCTATCCTATCACACTTATGCCCTTTCCTCTTGGTCTTCATCTCCTTCCTTTCAGGGTCATACGGCCAATCCTCCCCAGCAAGAAGGACTTCCTTTCGAAGCTGGGCTCGACGCCGAGCACTGATGCTGAGTGGCTTCCATGCCCCCAACTCCCAGTATCCCCACACACCCTTGGCCAATTCATCCTTATACTTGGCTAACTTCTCGCGCCAAGGATATTGATACTCAGCAACTGCCTTTACTGCTGAACCAGCAGCTTTGCCTGCCATAACCCCCCTTGTTCACTGAATATACAGCATAGATTAGAATAATTATTCATTCAGGCAATTTCACAAACACCTTCTAGGCTAGTATATATTTTTCATTTACCATTGTTGTAAACTTCTTTTTTTTCACAGTAATTCTACCACAGTATGGTTATAAATAAAGCATTATCCAAATGGGTCTCAGTGTCACTTAAACAAGCAAATTAACTAACCTTAATTGTGAACAAAAAATGATGATGTTCCAGAACTTAAAAACTTATGATAAACAAAATGTTGAATCTTGTAATGTGAATTAATAAAAGGTAATTGAATAATTTTGTGAAAATGGGACTTACACTTGGATTGTGAGGCTCTGTTGAGTGCTTCACCTAAGAAATTGAAATTGAAATAAAATGAGAAATTTGAAAACAGATTAGAGATCTGAGAGACTGAAACGAATTTAATATAGAACACGAGACGAAGGTATCACCTTGGCTCACATCGAGTTTGAGGCATGTTGTGAGGTTGGCCACAAGGCCCAAATTGATTAGGCCCATATGTATAGACAATGTCAACCCACCAATTTCCTTCTCCTTCTTCTACATAAAACATTTTAAAACCAAAAAAAAAAAAAATTAAAAATTAAAAAAATATTTAAAATTTGATTTACATGTATTATTAATATAAAGTGATAAATGTACTTTTTTTTGACAGCAAGTGATAAATGTACTTAACTCCTCCTGAATATTTGCACCAATAAGTGTAGCCTGTTTTTAAAATGTGATTATTGTGGTACCTTTTTTTTTTTATAACAACATACTACTTTGATTAATTAGAAAAGTCTGCTGCCAGGTGTAATAGGATATCCAGAGGCGGATCGCCCCACCATACACAGTCTTGATACAAAAAGCTCTCAGCAGCTAAGGCATGAGCTACTCTATTAGTCTGTCTATATTCAAACAGTAAAGAGAAATTGTTAAGACTATCAACTAGTTGCTGGCAATCTAAGAGAATGTGCTTCAAAGAGGGAAAGTCATTGGGACTTTGAAAAGCCTTTACCAGCTGCTGGCAATCTGAAGAGAAATTCAAGTGGTCTAATTCCCAGCTAACTGCCATATTCAGAGCCCATCTGAAGCTAACAGCTTCTGCCAGTAAAGGATCCATCCTGTATTCCTCGTAGTGAGTTGCAGCTACTTGGAACTCTCCTTTATCATCTCTAACTACTAGTCCAAAACCTGTGCCCTGTTCTCCAGCCCATCCTGCATCAAAATTGAGTTTCATGAAACCTGCAGGAGGAGTTTTCCATGTAGGATCAGAATTCCTTGAGGTGGCAATGCTATTATGTGACTGGTGGCTCAACCATTCTGACCTCATATTACTGGCTAATTCTACTGCTCTTTTTGAATCAGGGACTGCTTTGTTGAAGAGGCTATCATTCTTGATTTCCAAATGCTCCAGCAAATCATAGCAACCTGCTCCATTATATCCATAGGCATCTCTTCATTCACTTGCAGCAACCATTTGTCTAAATCAATACTGATCTCTCCAGTCCTTATAGCTAGACTTGAAAAGAACCAAACCTGTCGAGCCCAGCTACATTTCAGAAAAAGATGAGCAGGGGATTCCTCTACAAATTCCCCACAGAGTGGGCAGAAAGGGTCAACATTGATGCCTCTTTTCCTCATATTTTGCTGGCATGGAATTGATCTGTTCAGTAGCCTATATATAAAATGCTGCACTTTTTTAGGGATTTTTAAGCGCCATATAAAATTGCAGTCATTCCTGGATACAGAAGAGGAGGCCACATCAGCAATCTTCTTTTGAATGAGCATTGAGTAAGCTGTCTTGACTGAGTACTGGCCACTAACATTATGTTTCCAGATCAACAAGTCATTCCTCTCTGACCAAGCTAAAGGTATTCCTTTTATTTTTATAGCCTCATTTGGGTGAAAGATCAGGTCCACTAACTCTGTTTTCCATCTTCTTTGCACACTATCTATAAGGTCTTGTACTTTGGCTATTGAAGGGAGCTCTTTGACAGAGCTAAGCACTTTGCCACTGCCTGGGCCAGGAAGCCACGGGTCACCCCAAATGGAAACTGATTGTCCATTACCAATCTTCCATATAGAGCCCTCTTTAATCACATCTTTGGCAGCACAAATACTTCTCCAGGAGAAACTAGGCCTATAGCCAATAGAAGCTTGGAGGATTGAGGACCTGGGGAAGTATCTTGCCTTAAGGCACCTGTATAAGAGTGAATCCTCACTATGCACTAGCCGCCACACTTGTTTGGCTAAGAGAGCTTGATTAAAACTTCTGAAATCTCGAAACCCCAATCCTCCACAAGACTTAGGCAAACATAACTTGGACCAGCTCATCCAATGAAGCTTTTTCTCAGCTTGTTTTTGACCCCACCAAAAGTTAGCCATTTGAGTAGCCATTGAGTCACACACACCTTCCGGGATTATTGTGGTACCTTAAGTAAGACTAATGTGTGATATTTGAAATAATGTGTACCCATAAAAAACATACATATTGTGAAGTCAGCACTCATATATTTATATTAATATTTTTTTATAAAATTTAAATGTTAATATTATTATCTTTTTTTGACAGCAAATGTTAATATTATTATCACTATTTTGTAAGTAATTATTCACATAGTTCACAATCCTTCATCCGAAACTTGCACCACTGTTCTCTTAGTTTGTCGGCCACATCTCCAGATCTCACCCTTTTTATCGTAATTCAAGTATCGGCGTCAATGTTTAAAGGGTTTGTTTGTGTAAGTATCCATAAACACACATTTTTATAATCCAGCAAAGAGATGATTGGGACCTAGCGAGCACATTTTTCCTTTCAAAGGCCAAAACAAAACGATCCTAATTAAATCTAGAAGTGGAACCCATTCCTAATAGATGGATTTCCGCATAGGCTTTCACATATTCGAAGAAGCTTTCCAATGTATCTTTAATCAATTAAGTATCTATCTTACCCATTCCTAATAGATGGATTTCCGCATAGGCTTTCACATATTCGAAGAAGCTTTCCAATGTATCTTTAATCAATTAAGTATCTATCTTAATAGATACTCCAATTGTTTTAAATTCAAAAGCAATAATCAATCAGAGAAAAAATGCCGATGGTCATCCAATCTTAGAAGAGTATCTTTTCCCCTTTCACTGTGACACATGAATAATTTATATGCAACCCAAAGCTGAAACATCTGAGACTCTGAGTCTAGGTGCTTCAAAATTTTCCGCACTACTTCTTTGACTGTGTTAAGGGAACACATCACTGAACAACTGGACTTAATTGCTGCATGCTCATGTAGACAGACATGTTTGATCCAATGCAATGTTGACACTTGTGTATCTTTGTAAAACAGAGACAAAAAACAGGGAGTGTGAGCTTGATTAGAGCATAGCCAAATTAAATTATTAATATAATTAAATGAAAGTGATTAGAGATTTGACATGAAAGACGGAATGTTTAGTGTTGGAGGTCCATTTCACTAAACTAGATCATATACAAATGATTAGAAAGTCTGGTGTAATCACCTAACAGGCCAACATATATATGAGATATTCTTTTTTATATATTGAAATATTTAATGTGACTCGAATGTTTCACAAATAACAGTCAGTTGTGAGACTAATATCTTTAAGTTTTTAACATTACCTTAGGTAGACATCTTCCAAAAATCATTTTTCATATACATCGTTTAAAGATTGAACTCTCAACTAAATGTTTAAGGAGTTCAATCATCTACCAATTGTAAGGTGTGGCTTCTTGGTTAAGAAAGAAAGTGGTGCATTCTACCATACATGATACACACTATCAAATAGGTGGTACACTTATACACTATTTGCCGTGACCCCTTGCTGACAATTTATACCTTCTGCAAAACATGATAAACAAAGATGGTTTGAAACAGAAACATTTGATATATTAACATGTTCCATTCTGTGTGTTTAATTTGGTCTATTTTTGAAAAGAGACACTTATGGATCAACCCTTTTGATTAGCAATAATTGTGATTAGTGACCCTCTCAATCGACCTTTTTTTTAGTCATTGATCATGATTAGTCATATTCAAATTACTTTCATCCATCATGATTAAGATATGGACCCCCTTAATATTCTTTTAGGATTTTACCTCCTTTTCCTTTGTGCCGTATTGCTCTTCTCTTATAAATTTTAAAAATAATCGTGAATTAACGCCGCAAATTCCATCTTATCTCAAAGAGATCTGATTAGAAGTATGCATATATCTATACTTGCTCAAATAGGATCTATGGTATTTAATATTTATGTCTCTAATATTCCACTATTTCCATATGTCACTTATGCATATGATGACTATCCCAACTAACTAAACAAACTCCACGTGCACTAACTATAACTACAAACAACAACTAAACATTGTTATAGCCACATGACTAATTAATACTACTAACTACTAGCAAGTAGCAACAACTAAACATCATTTCCTATATCTGCTATACCTCCGCGAGCTAGAGGGTGGAAAATATATATCCACCAGAGACAGCTTGGAGATGTTCTGATGATAAGTTGAGGCAACAAAGTTTTGGTATATATATCGTCAGCTCTGAACATGATACAAGAAGCAAATGCATAAGGTCCCAAACAAAATTTTCCTAGACAATGTGGCAATCAATATCAAAGTACCAAAGTGTTCGGTGCGCTCATAGAACGCCGAATAAGTGATATAATATGTGATGTGATAAGAAATGCAAAAAGAAATATGAAGAGGAATAAGTACCAATGAAATGTATAAGAAAACTAAATGTGAATATATCATTCCTCACTCTTAAAATGAAGAGGGAAAACGCGTGTGATTCGTGTGAAGTTTATTGCGCGTACGAAATTAAGACCGACCATAGTAAAGGTGCTGTCAAGTCTATCAAGGAGCTCTTTTTCCTTGTGGGACCTACCTTTTTTTCTTCACCCAATTGTTGGAATTGGAATTCATCCACTCATGTCCTTCATTTTCTATCCGTAGGATCACCAAGATCTACTTGAAAGTGCCCTTTGTTTTGTACAAGTTTAATTTGACTTTTTTACTCGGTTAGTGTAATCTGAAAACAAAATTACCAAATTAGTGCAACTTTTGATTTAATTACACAATTAGTGTAAATCGCCACTTTCAATGGTGATATCTTTTTTTTTTCTTTTTTTCTATAGAAATCGCCACTGGCAGTGGCGACACCCAAATTTTTTTTTTTTGACTTTCATTTTTAGTGACGGAAGAAATTCGTCACAAAATCCTAGCGTATTATATAATATGAAAGGTATTAGTGATGGAAGGTAAAGAGAGAATACATCCGTCGCAAACTGTTTAGCGACGCAATTTTGTTTGCGATGAAGTTATTCGTCACAAAATCCTAGTGAATAATGACAAACAATATTAGAGTGTAGATATTTCCATCGCAAAATTATTAGCGACGGAATTTTGTCCGTCACTAACGAGCAGAGTCAAAAAAAAATTATGGTGTCGCCACTGCAAGTGGCGATTTTATCAAAAAAAAATTAAAAAATAAAGAGGTGGCGATTTACACCAATTGTGTAATTAAATCAAAAGTTGCACTAGTTTGGTAAAATTTTTTAAAAATTACACCAACCAAGTAAAAAAGTCGTTTAATTTATCGATTAGCTTGTCACGCTAATCATGATTAAAGACTAGTAGTAAATCACAGTTATGACAACTTAATCATTACTTTATGACACCCTCGGAAAAGGTTGCAAGTATTATTTTGAATAACCGAATTAAAGTGATAGCCATAATTAGAAAGGAAAATAATACCTTCATACCAAATTTCACCTCACACCAAGTGATTAATAAGAATAGATACGGGATAAAAGAGAGATGTGATAAGATAGAGATAAAAAAAAGTGTGTGAAAATAGAGTGGAAAAGAAAAATGATGTGAATATATAAAAAGTATCACATTCCACTTACATAGTATTTAATGTAAATTGTAAGATAAATGAAGAAGAGAGAAAAAAGAAAAACCAATGTCTTACCATAAGCTTCGCATTCTGAACTTTTATAAATAATATATATATATATAATGTTTTAAAATTACTCTAAAATTTTAATATGTTCTTTAAATTTCGCCCGAGAGAGAAGTATCCAATATGAGAAATCATTCTATATCTTCTAAATATGAAAGTTGATAATGAAAATTCATTACAATATTCATTCTTTTAAAAGTAGTATATAGTATATTTTAAGAACTTAATAACGTCATTGTCATCTAACCATTTTTTATCATGTCCCCATGTGGTTATTAAAAAATAGTAGTAACCGTTTTTTACACACTACTAAAATATTTTCTGATTTTTATCATTTAATTTTAAATGATTTTCTTTTTTTGTCAATATTTTTAATGAATTTATCCCATAATTTATATACTTGTACTTTTTCTTTTTTCTTTTCGTTTTGGAGTATCGTCGACCACATTTGTAGATGAATGTTAGAGATAGGGTGTTATTATTATGGGGTCGATTCGAACAACCCATCAACTATCATATTTTTACCGATCAAGCATCGCTTCCGACTAAACCCTACTTCTGATCACCACATCACATCAAGTAACTATGGACCAATAACCAAAACAAGACACTGAGCTCGAAAATGCATCAAGCACTCATGATTGCAATCTCAACTCTCAACTCTCAACTCTCAAGCTCTACAAAAGTCTAGGCTTGAAGAACATATAAGGTATGCACTATCTACTTCATATCTAGAATCTCAACCTTCAACAATCACTGACTTAGGCATTAAAGTGTCATTACAGGACTCTTCCCAAACTCAACAAACAATAGAGCACTGTGAAAACCATCATCTTACCGCCCTTTTTCACCGGAGTTTCTCCATTCCTCTTCAATCAATATCCTCTAATGATTTGACTGAATTTATCCAACCTGCACCTAGTCTAAATATGAAATGTCATGACTTATGGTTAAAAACTAAGCGAGAAGCATTTTCCAACTTGAAATGTCGGTACCAAAAATGTACTTGGGTGCTTGGCTTCATGTATCTAGCAATAAAGTCATCCCAAGCACTTAAAACACGGATTGGGTGGACCTAATTAGAATTGAACGAGGACACCAAGCAAACTAGTGTCCTATCATTTAAAAATATCTGATCTACACTCTTCATTTTTATTTGCAATCCAAGTTTATTTTTTGTGTCTGCATGATTCCTTGCTTTCTTCCAAAATGTACACTTTCATTTTTGTAAAATAAAAGAATTGTTTTTATAATATGAGAGCAAAATAAGTGAATCTTCAAAAAATTCCACTTTTCACTACCGTAGGCTTTCATATTATATTTTCTGGTTGATATATTTTTTTGGGGGGGGGGTCTTTAAAATATGATATTTGTTTATGGGTTTGGTACACGGTGATACAACTTTTTGCTGAAATTGTGTGTATTTGATTTTAGATTGATGATGTATTGGAACTACAATTTTGTGTGTGTATGTAGGTCTACAAGAGTTGGTACCAACGGATGGTTGGTTCAAGTGGTACATGTTTGATAAGTAACGTTTCGGATTTGAGTCTTGTGAATGGAAAAACTTTCCATTAGGAGAGTTAACCCTACCATGATATGAATGTTTCCGATTCAAATAGGATTGCCTCTGAATGAAGACACCTATCTTCCACAAAAAAAAGAGTGTGAAATTGTGATATTTTTAATGGGGACAAACTATTTAACGTTTCGTGTGTATAATTATCATATGTCTATGGAAAATTTGCTGAAGTCCATGGGAACTAATCCTTATTGAGTTGAAGTAGACTTTTCAAGACAACATTCCATTCACTGAGCAAGTTAACCTCCGTATTGGTGATCCTTTATTGCGATCGTCAATACGTACTGATCAACCTTAACTTGTCGTTGGGTTACGAATGCTGCTTGAGGGTGCCTTTGGGTACACGAGGATCTAACTCAGTGAGGAGCACTCCACCAATCCCTATATGGCCCTCAAAACGAGCTCTTTTTTTTTTGCCTCATTGTATTGTATGAGACTAAACTCATGATGTAACAAGATCTCGCCATCAATGGGTTTCCTTTTATAGCAACAACCTTACCTTTTGTCGGGAATTTGAGAAACAAATGTGACGTGGAAATAACAACCTTAAATGCATTGAGCGATGACCTTCCCAAGATTGCGTTGTATGTCGTCATACAATTTACGACGAGAAACCTGACACTAACCGTTTTAGCCGTCTATTTGTCACCTAAGGTTGATTTAAAAAATAAATCATGTAGAAAACACATTTTAATTCAAATGGTTTATAAAATATTAGAAATAAAAAGAGTAAATCTCATTTTAGCAGACTAATTTTTTAAACTATTATAAATAAATAAAATAAATAAATAAATTGTGAAATAAAAAAAGAAAAAGAAAAGAAAAAAGATCTATCTGATTCTGACACTGGCACGCTCTCTCTTTCTCCTCCTCAAAACACAATGCAATTACTACTACTACTACTACTACTACTACTGTTTCTCTTCAATCTCAATCATCAATCCCCTCGAACAACATACAAGAACAAACAACAACAACCGCCACTGTTTCCGCCACCACTTTCCAAAACCGGAAAACCTGACCCGACCCGGTTTCTATGTAACTCGCTTTTTCTATAAAGTAGGCGTGAACACGCACACTGTTTTCTTGTCCCCTCCGTGAAAATAGAAAGAGGGTCGTTTTCTGTTACGACGTTTGCTGCTCATCTTTCTGCAGTGACTCCTCACTGTGCTGCTGCTGCTCTGTTTTGCTCTGGTTTGTTTTCTTCCTCGAGATCCGGTGAGCTTTGGGATTCGTTGCTGCTTGCTACTTTGACTGAGATCTGCTTGGTACTTTGGGTGGTGGGGGTTGAGGAGGATTGGAAGCGAATGAAGGGTAGGAGTACAAGTGTTGTCTTTTGTAGTGATACTGGTTTCGGTTGAGGATTCAAAGCGTGGGAATCTTCTGGGAGTTTCAGTTTGTTTTGGTTGGTGAATGGTACAAATAATGATATTCTGGAGTAGGAAGGAAGAGAAGAAAGGGGTTTATCTGGTGGGAATTTCTTTGCTGCTCAACTTGTATACTTAAAATTGTGCTGAAATCATTGATTTTGGACTAGCTTTTAAAGGTTTGAAGTTGCTGAAATGAAACTCTCTTCAGCTGGTTTTAGTTCTCCACCCCAGGAAGGTGTGTGTACTCTTGTTTGCATATTCTTCTAAACTATCTCATCTCTTCTATAGTCTCCATTAGAATGCTATTCTCCTTTTAGATTTGGATGTGCTCTGATTGCTGAGGATGTGAATTTGTATGTCTAATATGATTGTGAAACTTAATGTTTTTGAATTCTTTGAGGGGGGCATGTAGAATTGTTTAGCCAGTTTCTCTAATTTCCACCATAGCTTAGAGATCAGAGAAGTTATTTGGCTTAATAGCTGAGCACCAACCTCTTCAGTTTTTTTTCCTGAGTTGTTCTTAAGATCTTGGCTTTGCCAAGAATATGCCAAAATCATTTTGTTCTTTGACGCACTTTGGGGATAGTTATGATCATTCTTCTCCATATTCATGACATTTGGATTGGTTTTTGTAGGAGAAAAGCGAGTTCTAGATTCAGAACTTTGGCATGCTTGTGCTGGTCCTCTTGTTTCTTTACCAGCTGTAGGAAGCCGCGTAGTCTACTTTCCACAAGGTCACAGTGAACAGGTGATTATATATGGTGTTAGATTATTGCTCCATGAGAAAAATCCTCGCCAAAGTGATCCTTCACTTTCTTCTTTTTTTTTACCAGTGTATGTCTAAAAGTAGCTGTAGGAATCTTCAGCTTCTGGTCATGAAGATGCTATTTTGCTTACATACCTATATTATGTTTTGAACTTGTTCTTTTACCTTGTCTCTGGTCTAAGGTTAAGCTTACTTCTGCACTCGTGTCACAAAACTGGCTTTATTCACTACTGCAGCCCTTTTGTGTATCCATGCTTAACTCACTTTTAACATCTTTAGTCTCAAACAGTTTCAGTTCAGGTTAATGAATTTAGAGGCTGTTTGGATGCAGACTAAATAACACTTATTGGAGCTTATCTACTTAAAAAACACTAGATAAGCTCCAATAAGTGCTCTTTGGTCCTACTCACAGGAATGATTCTCCACCTACCTCACTGGAACCAGCATATGAACTTCACATTTGCAAATATTTGTTCTCTTTCTACACATGCTACGTGCATGCATAACCTAAATCAGCATTTTTCTGCTTAGGTTGCTGTATCTACCAACAGGGAAGTGGATGCTCACATCCCCAACTATCCAAGTTTACCTCCCCAACTTATCTGTCAACTTCATAATGTGACTATGCATGTAAGGCTTGTTTATTTAGTTATTTATTAACATTCATTAACTTGTTATGTAATAGTAAACAAGTTTATTTTGGTTTCGTTGTTTAAATTTTGTTTAAAATTCACCCGCTCTCTAGTTTTCTTTAATTATTTGTTCATTTCTGCTGGATTCAGGCAGATACTGAGACAGACGAAGTATACGTGCAGATGACCTTGCAACCTCTGAATCCTGTATGATTCCCTTTCTTACTGATCATTAGTTGTTTGGGTTTAATTGTTGTATTCAAATTTCAACTTTTGGTTTGACTCTGTTTCCAGGAAGAGCAGAAGGAGGGATACCTTCCAGCAGAGTTGGGGACAGCGAGTAAACAGCCAACAAATTATTTCTGCAAAATTTTGACGGCCAGTGATACAAGCACTCATGGGGGATTCTCTGTTCCTCGCCGGGCAGCTGAAAAAGTTTTTCCTCCATTGGTAAAATTGCCACCCCTCCCCTCCCCTCCCCCCTCTGTCAGTTGAGCCAAACACTGAGAGAAAGGGAGAGATTTCATAACTAATTTACTTTTGTACCTTTTTAATATGCTTATTGCTTGTTTTGTTATTAGGATATTTTAGCCAATGTAATTAAAATTCTTTAAACCCATCCCTCACAACTCCCCTTATATTGACCAAGAGCCAAAATTGAGAGAGGAGGGTTTTTGGTTCCATGCCTCTGTCCATTCCCTTCCTCTCCTGTTCAAATTGTTTGAACCTAACAAAAAAATCTTTACAAAATCCCTCCCCTTCCCTCTATTCTCTAACCAAACACTAAGTAAAACTCTTAACGTCATAATTATGACCTACAGGACTTTTCACAGCAGCCTCCTTGTCAAGAGTTAATTGCAAGGGATTTGCATGGTAATGAATGGAAATTCAGACATATCTTCCGTGGTGAGTTATAAAGAGATTGTTGACCTATTTTTAATTGTCATGCAAATGTAGGATTCTGTTTATTTATTTATTTTGATTTAGTTTGTCTATTTTTACTTACTTCAATTAGAAACTTCCGTTTCTTTCCGGCTGCTGAAAATAAGTTCACTTTTCATTTACAATGTATGAATTTGGTGTTTTTTTTTTCTGCAGGCCAGCCGAAAAGGCATCTACTTACAACAGGATGGAGTGTCTTTGTGAGTGCTAAAAGACTAGTTGCTGGTGATTCTGTGCTGTTTATCTGGTAAGTAATTGTCTGCTTCTTTCAATTCTATTTGATCTTCACGCATATTGAAATTTGGCCGTTGGCACTTATGCAGTTGATTGACTTGTCTCACTGAACCAAGACATGTGATTTATATGTCATTTGGCCACTCAGAAGAATATAAGGAAACATCAAACATTCTTGTTGACATATTTCATATATTTTAATTTTTTTATTAGTTCATATTGGTCCAGAGATCTTTATTTGGGTTGCTATTGAAGCATCTTCTTTGTTTAATGTCCTGTCAATATGGTTTTGGATTTAAAGAGAGTGGTTGTTTCTTATTTGTCCCCTAGCTATTTTTTTTTTTTTTTATCTAAGCTCTATGATGTTATTTCGAGCGTAGTTAATTTTGTCTATAATTGTCATGAACTATCTCAAAAGTAGGCTATTAAATGATAGCAAATGAATGGTCGTTTTATATGCAACATGTCCTCAAACACAAGATTCCTTTAAGCTGGAAGTGTGGTTAATGCACATGCCTAACCCAACCTGAATTTAACTCTTTTTTTTTTAACTAGAGAAATGGGGGCAACCGGGATTGAACTCGGCCATTTGGTCGTAGAGGCTTTGATCCCATGTTGTGAACCAGCTATTCAAAAGAACTTAAACTATTAGGTTAAAGCATACCAATGATTTTTTAAATATATCTAATAGTAGTTATGTGTTATCTTATAGTTGGTATAATTCATGTGTATTTTTGTTCAATAGGAATGAAAAGAATGAATTGCTTCTCGGCATTCGGCATGCTAATAGACCACAACCTATGATGCCTTCATCGGTGCTGTCAAGTGATAGCATGCACTTGGGGCTTCTTGCTGCTGCAGCTCATGCAGCTGCAACAAATAGTCGTTTCACCATTTTCTATAACCCGCGGTACAACTTACATACATTTATAGAAGTTTCAAGTTATACTATGTTTGCTTTATTTGACAATTCTTTTTCACTTCAGTACTAGCCCATCAGAATTTGTCATACCTTTAGCGAAGTATGTTAAAGCTGTGTATCATACTCGAGTTTCAGTTGGTATGCGCTTCAGGATGCTATTTGAAACAGAGGAATCTAGTGTGCGGCGGTAGGTTTTTGAAACTTCCTTTTCTTGAAAATGATAGTGGAAATGCTTTCCATTTTTTTGTGTATGACATGCAAAATTAAGGTTACTGTGCAATATGATTTTAGAATTACAAATGGTTGAAGTTCCCAAGTTTCCATAAGTCATAGCCTAATTAGTAGAGAAGTAGTTATTGGCTTGTGCTGAGTGGTAGCTGTGGATCTGTTGTGCATGATACAAGTGGGAACCCCAAATGTTCTAATTTCTAAGAGATAAGAATAACATTAATCAGATATTTTTTCACTTGTATCACAAATATTAGATTAGATTATTGAGTTTCATTTTTGTGCTCGGTCTATGCTTTATCTATTAAACAAATAGGCTGATTTGTTATAAGAGGTGCTTCAGCACACCTTAGATTTGACTCTGTTGAGAAGTTTCACACTGACCAGAAATATGGCCAAATAAGTCCATATATAGGCTAGGGCAGTCCTCACCCCTAAGCTAGCTTTTGGGGTAGAGTTAGACCTCCCAATTTCTAATATGGTATTAGAGTCTATCCTTGATCCGTTTATTGGGCCACCCGCGGATGTCCAATCCCGCAAACTTCATGCTCCATATGTCCACCCCTGGGCTCATGGGGTGTGTTGAGAAGTTGTACATTGAGCAGTGATATGGCCAAATAAGTCCATATATAGGGGAGAATAATCCTCACCCATTAGCTAGCTTTTGGGTAGAGTTAGGCCTCCCAAATTCTAATTAACTCTAAAACTAAGTTGATATTTGTATCTTGTTTCTCAGTCACTTCGCTGCGTTAGTAATACATGTTTGTAATGTACTCATGCAGATATATGGGCACGATAACTAGCATTAGTGACATGGATTCTTCCCGGTGGCCAAATTCACATTGGCGCTCCGTCAAGGTCTGGATTAAATCATTGGTGTTTTATAATTAAGTTGAATGCTGTTGAATACCTATTAAGATATAGTTTATTATTAGTGTTATCTCATAGAGATATAGTTAAGATTTGTTTATCTATTTTAGATTAGTATCTATTTAAATAGAGATGATATCTATTTAATTAGAGATAGGTTTAGATAGATTTAGTTTGTTTTAATCTCTTTGTTAATCTATATATATTGTAGTCTAGTCAAGTATTATCAATGAAATATACAAGTAATATTTTCATCAAATTCAAGTTGGTATCAGAGCAAGTTTCGATCCTACCGCTGTGAGGGGGCTCCTCCCCGTGAGCCCCCTCATGGTGGCTTTCCAAATCTCTTTGGATTTATTTTTCGTACTTTGCTTCCGCTTGTTAGTTCTAGCCGTTTTCTTACGGCCTGGTTTCTTTTTGAATACACTCCCCCTTGTCTTGGAACCCTAATGACCCTTGTCTTTAGCAGCCACCGTCAACGTCCTTCCACTGTTGTTTTTTTTCGAAGTTAATCATAATTGATAGTAGACATGTCCATTGGAGTCGCAACACAAGGATCTTCCTTTTTTTTCCGAAGCGCCGCCACCAGATTCTCCGTGTGAAGTCCACGCGCCGCTCTCTCCGCTGCTTTGTTCTCGCTGGTTTTCTTTGTGTATCAACCAAGTTTGGTTTTAAGGATCCTCTGTTTTGACGTGTGTTGTGCCACCACAGTTGTGATCATCTGGTCTTCCTCTTTTCTGGTCCTGTTTGAGGGGTCGGTTTGTCTAGATCGGCCCTCGTTGCTTGCAGATCAAGGCGTTTGGTTGTTCCTTATTAACATTCAGAGTCCAATATTGAAGCTGCTATTGTTTGACCGCGTCTGAAGGTCTGTGAAACTTGTAAGCAATCATGGCCTTTCAGAATATTGGTGCTGCAAACAGTGATGATGCCTTCTATAGGTATAAGATTCCTAGAATGATCACAAAAATTGAGTGTAAACCAATAAAGGTAATTATTCTGTGCTGCTGATGTGTATTGGTGGTTTTCTTTCACTTCTTTTTGCGGGTTCTATTCTTGCTTTTCTGGTATGGTTTCTGTTTTAGCGACTGCACAAGGGACTCCTTAATTTGGGAACATAGAACCTGGTTTATCCTTTGTCAACGAAATCAACTTGGCTAAAGCAATTAGCTTCCATCTGGGCACGTTCTTTCCTAATGCTGCTTCTTTGTTGCTATTTTTTGTTCATGTCCCTTTAGCCAACAAAAATAAGGGGTTATATATATATATGTATATTGAAATTGGAAATTGATGCTAGTTGTCATGCAGTCAATACATAGCCTGGTCTAGAGACCACAGTCAACCACCTCTGACAATCGTTACCCTTTGTTGCTGGTTTGGTGGAGGTTGTCCCCAAGAAGTGTTTGGTTGGATCTAATTGTATTGTGCTGCTACACTATTCATAGTCTTTGAATGTTCCATGTGATTGCAAGAATTGAAATTCTTCTCCTTGGCAATTGGCAATGGTAATTCGTTTGTTTGGTGAAGGATTGCATTGTTTAGATCCCGGTTTGAAAGATTTTATTGTTTGGCTTTGTTTTGAGGTGTTGTGCTGCCACCGTGGTGATCGTACAATCTTCCTCTTCCAGTTTGGTTCATGGGTCTGTTGTGTTTTTCTCATCTGCGAGCGATGTTTCTTGCTGTTTGAGATCTTAGTTTGCGTCTCATGGTTCGAGATGCTCTTATTATATTGATCTTGGCTGACTTTATGCAATTTGGTTTTGAAGGTGACTCGCCTTCGTTTGTTTTGTCTCGATTGTTTGGTTTTCTGGTTTTAGGGCTTCAGCTGCGAGTTGCGCTGGCCCACTCTCTAATGTTTGAGAGTTGTCTGTGTCAAAGTTGACACCATTGTTTGTCTTAGAAGACATCAATCGGTCGACCTCAAGTATGTTTTATTTCTGTGTGGTTGTTGTTGGTGAGTTGTTGCTTCAGCCTTGTTTTGTTTTCGGGCGTATTGTTGCTGGTTTTTCGCCCTTTTTTGCTGGCTCAGCTACCCTACGACACTCCAGAAGAATTGGTTTTTGTCTTGCATCAATTTCAGCCAGATCAAGTATGAGAAGTTGTCTTTTGCCTGCCCATGGATTTAGCAGAAGTTTGAAAGATTATTCAATTTGAAGTATGAGAAGTTGTCTTTTGCCGCCATGAATTTACTAGAAGTTTGAAAGGTTATTCAATTCGAGATTCGCCAAGACAGTCATTATTAAGGGATATCTATTAAAATAATTTTCTTCTTGGGTTCGAGTTGTTACAAGCTTAAAGCTAAGTAAGCTTTAGCTTGAGGGGGAGTGTTGAATACCTATTAAGATATAGTTTATTATTAGTGTTATCTCATAGAGATATAGTTAAGATTTGTTTATCTATTTTAGATTAGTATCTATTTAAATAGAGATGATATCTATTTAATTAGAGATAGGTTTAGATAGATTTAGTTTGTTTTAATCTCTTTGTTAATCTATATATATTGTAGTCTAGTCAAGTATTATCAATGAAATATACAAGTAATATTTTCATCAAATTCAAGTAATGCTAATTGCACCTCCAGATGTAATCAATAGTACCTTTTCTTTGAAACTATTTCTGTCTTACTAAGGATTAGGAAGGGTTTTTAAACTTGGCTTTGACTTGGGTTCCAGGTTGGCTGGGATGAATCCACAGCAGGTGAGAGGCAACCTCGAGTATCTCTATGGGAAATTGAGCCATTAACAACATTTCCAATGTACCCATCTCCATTCCCCCTTAGGCTCAAAAGACCATGGCCTCCAGGAATGCCTTCATTCCATGGTATGTTTCTTGCCACCTTTAGAGTCGAAAATGTTCATGACTGTTTCTGACTCCCTTTCCTACTTTCATCTTCTAAATCTGTCTCATTTATACATTGAAAACTCATTCTCATTGACCCTCCTCGATAAATGCTAACAGGCTTGAAGGATGAAGATTTTGGCTTAAATCCTTCTCTATTGTGGCTTCGAGACGCAGATAGAGGACTTCCGTCTCTAAATTTTCAGGGGATTGGTGTTGGTCCTTGGATGCAGCCACGACTTGATCCCTCCATGGTTAATTTCCAATCAGATACATACCAAGCTATGGCTGCAGCTGCACTTCAGGATATGAGGGCTTTAGATCATTCCAAACAGCGTCACGCTTCTTTACTTCAATTTCAGCAACCCCAGAACATCCCGAACCAGATGTTTCAGCAGTCTCAACCTCAGCAGGCCTTTCCAAATAATCAAGAAAATCAACATCGATCTCCATCTCAGGCTCAAAGTCAAACACATTTCCAGAATCATCTACAGCATCAGCACTCATTCAATGATCAGTTGCAGCAACAACTGCAACAGCAACAGCAAGTGTTAGATCATCAGCAGATTTCAAGTTCTGTATCTACAATGTCTCAGTTTGTTTCAGCACCTCAATCTCAATCACAACCTGTCCAGGCTATTTCTTCGCTTGGCCATCAGCAATGTTATTCTGATTCTAATGGGAACCCGGTAACTACCACTGTAGTTTCTCCCCTGCATAGTATATTGGGTTCATTTCCCCAAGATGAAACATCTCACCTTCTCAACCTTCCTACTAGAACAAACTCTTGGGTTCCTGTTCAACCTTCTACTGCATCATGGCCCTCCAAGCGTGTTGCAATGGACCCTCTCCTTTCTTCTGGAGCATCTCAATGTATTACCTTGCCGCCATTTCCTGGTAGGGAATGTACAATAGAAGGAAGTGCTGATCCACAAAACCTTTTATTTGGTGTTAACATAGAGCCCTCCTCACTTCTAATGCATAACGGGATGTCAAGCCTTAAGGGGATCAGCAGCAATAGTGGCTCATCAACCATACCTTTTCAATCTTCTAGGTATCTGAATACCACAGGCAATGATTCTTCATTGAATCCTGGATTGACACAAAGTATTGGTGAATCAGGCTTCCTGCAAGCTCCAGAAAATGGAGATCAAGGAAACTCACCTTCCAGAACCTTTGTGAAGGTGAGCTTTTCACTTTTAAATCAACATTTTAATATTGTACTACACAATAAAGTAGTTGGCTTATTGGAATCCAGCATTTCTTTGTGATAAATTTGTAAGTGATTATTTCTTTGCTTTTTATTTTAAACAGGTTTACAAGTCAGGGTCCTTCGGAAGATCGTTGGATATCACGAAATTCTCCAACTACCACGAGCTACGCAGCGAGCTTGCTCGCATGTTTGGCCTTGAAGGTGAGTTGGAGGTCCCTGTAAGATCAGGCTGGCAGCTTGTATTCGTTGACCAAGAGAATGATGTTCTTCTTCTTGGTGATGGCCCCTGGCCGTAAGTACCCCACAACTCATGCCTTGTCTTTGCTCCTTTCCTTTTTTTATATGAAAGAGAGAAAAATAGAGACTAAATTGAGGTTGTGTTACATAATGTTCGTTGTTTTAGTGGGTGTTTATCCTTATGTTGGTGATTATTTTGTATTCTGAATTTAGATCTCTTCACGTACATTATCTTTGGTGTGACAGGGAATTTGTAAATAGTGTCGGGTGCATCAAGATACTTTCCCCTGAGGAAATGCAGCAAATGGGAAACAATGGCCTTGGGCTTCTGAACTCCGTTCCAATTCAGAGGCTCTCTAATGGCTTCTCTGATGACTACACTGGCCCTGACGACCCTAGAAATTCAAGCTCTGGGATAACAACCGTGGGGTCTTTAGACTACTGAAACATGTCACAATTCAAACTGTGAATTTCTTCTCTCTTGTATTATTATCACTCCTCAACGAAGGTGGGAAGTTCTGCCTAGTTGTAATTTTATAACCTACTTTTTAAGCCTTTTGTTTACCTGTTTTTTTTTATACTTTTTATGCTTAGGAAGGACCATTCATAAGCTGAACACTGTCACTGTAGCTATATGGCATCTTAACATTGTGTTACAATATACTGGTTACTTAGAGTTCAATGCATGAAGACAACTCTTTCTATAACTATATCAGTTACTTTTAATTCTGGTGTATAGATAACTCAATCAATATTATGCTGCCCTTCTTATCCTTTTACCATGAGTTTTGATTCATCCACCTCCATTTTCTTTTCCATCTTATTTTTATTTTTACCGATTTTTTGTTTTGTTTTATTTCTCTTCCTTTCCTATCACATTACTTATCAATCTCATTTTATCCCTTCTCTCTCTTTCACTGTGTATAGGTGGAATTAAGGTGCGAATAAAGTTTAGAGTCTGTTTGTTTACCGGTTAGCTGCCCTATAAACCCGTTTGTTTCCCAGTTAGCTGCCCTCTAAACCCAAGTTAATTTTACTGAGCAAGAGACATGGGTTATCTGGGAAAGACTGTCTAATGGGAACCAATATGAAACAAATTAACTCTTAAGATGCTAAACTTTGTGGGGAAAGTTGATGTGACACTTAGAACATGAAGAGGACACCAAACCCATGTGATGTGTCTATGACTCAATGTGAACATACAAGGCAAGGGTGGAAGAATTGAGCACTTCAATTCGTGCTTCAATTAATGTGAAAGTGGCATACTTTGTAATCTTCCTGGATTTGGCTATGCAGCTTTTGTCTTTTGGTTGTGATGGATTTCCTTCATGAATTGCAAAGCAAAAGCTTTACGTTTGTCCATTTAGTTCGTTCATTCCTTGCCGTACTAAGTATGAGGAATCTGAAAAGGCACACCGTACATCAATTATCTAAGGTGTCCTTTTTAGGGGAGGTTGAGAATTTTGATGAGCACTATTTGTTTCTTTATGAAGGTAGTTGGCAAGCCATAAAAGTCACAACATCACGTGGAGGGACATAAACACAGCGAATGCTTAATTGCAATAGTTGAATTGAGCTCAATATAATAATTATGACAATATATAGACGGAGTGCGTTGGAAAAACTCTTGAGTTCAATTCCAACACCCTTGAGGAGATAAAGAACAATAATTATGACATAATATATCATTGTTGTACTAGGTGGGGAAAGGTTATTTACACACCTCTTTTAGAGGTGGAAGAGGTGGAATGAGGAGAGAGATAGTAAGAAAAGAAAAAGTAAGAGAGATAAAATATGAGATGTGATAGATGATAAGAGGAGAGAGATAGAAACAAAAATAGGTGGAAATGGAGTGTTTAAAAAATGAGGTGTGTATATATCATTGTTGATACTAGGTGGTTTTGAAGAAAACAAGTTGACTTTCATCGTGTTTATATGTAACTCATTTTTGAGTCTTGACACCATGATTATTTTAATGCAAATACGAATGAATTATACAAAATAATAGCTTAGATGTTACATTGTGGTAATAATGTGATATATACTTAGGCTGTGTTTGCAAGACTTTTCAGTTAGCTTAAAGCTTATTTAATTAGCTTAAAAGTTTTTTTAAGTGTTTGGTACATGAACATCTCCTATCTAATTCCTTCACTTTCTTCTTCATTTTCATCAACTTATATAGCCACCACCGAACTTCCATTAGTGGTAGACACGACTATGTCACTCATCCAATGAAACATCAACAAGATCATATGAGCCACTGAAATCGACAAGAAATACATTAGATTTGATGAACCTTTGAGATCAATAGTAAGACTGAGCCACTAAGACCAACATCAAGCCTAATTAGCCTAATAAGCTTTTGACGTTAACATGAAACATCAGTGAGATCAAATACATCTTTAACCTGAAACCTTACTAGCTAAGGTTGTATGAGCTTCTAGATTATCATGAAACCTTATGAGGGTCAGATGTTTATACGAGATCAACATGAAACCGCATTGGGCATTTGAGATCAAAATGAAAGCTAATTGGTTTTATGAGCCTTTGTGATCAGCATGAAGCATCAATAGGATCAGATGAGCATGTAAGGCCAACATGAAACTGTTGGTGATTTTAGAATCATCAATGTATTTTAGTAGTAATGTGATCTACTATAGGCTGATGCAATTACGCGTTAGGCTCGGAATCGAGTCAGGTTAGTGCGGAGTGCACGCTCGGTGAGCCAACGCATAATTGACCGCGAATATGAACCGGGGTCCAAGGGGCGGAGCCCCTGGCTAGGGTCCCGCTGAGTGCGGGGTGCGGGGCAGCGCCTCGTTCGAAAATTTTTCTGAACGTTTGTGACCCTAGTTTGAAATTGTTTGAAAAGTTGTGACTTATTTTCGAACTGTTGTGATCATTCGTGCAAACACAACCTCTATATAAGGTTACTTGCAGCCTAAGGAATTTTACACAGAAAAACCAGAAACAGAATATCTCTACTTTCTTTATCTGTTCTCTTGTGCCAAGAAACAGATTGATTGTCAAGTATTATCCCAACAAAGATTTCGTGAACCCAGGCAATTATAGGGTCGAAATAATTTGTTCGGAAAGTGGACGCTCACGATTCTTGACTTTACCAGGATTATCACAACCAGATTTCTAACAGAAACCACATTGGACTTGATGGGCTTATATGATCGAATATGAAATCTTATTGGACTTGATGAATCATAGAGATTAACATGAATCCTGTTTGGCCTAATGAGCCTCTAAAATAAAAATGAGGTCTAATTGAGTGTGATCTACCTTTTTTTTTTGGTCAACATAAAGCCTTATTGGGCCTCATGGACTTGTGATATCAACATGAAGCTTCATTGGGATTACTGATCCTTCAAAATCAACAAGTTCAGTTGGGTCCTATGGGTTTCTAAGATTAACATGGAGTCTAATTAGGTTTGATGATCCTTTGAGGTCAACATAAAATTTCAATGGAGTTATAGGCCTTTAAAATCAACATGAGCCATCCTTAAACATTAAACTTGACTTGTATGTCCATTCTTGAGTCGAATCAAGTCACATAACACATTTTATTGAACTTCATATATGTCAAAAAATCATAATATATTTTTCAATCTATTCATTAAATATATTAAATTTATGGCCATTTTTAGAAAAAATAAATTGAACCCGTTACTTAAATTTCAAAAAAAAAAACTTTCCTCTCGTAACCAAAAAAAAAATTCAAAAAAAAAAATATATGAACCCAGTCTTGAAACTCTCGCATAAATTATACTTCAAATTTATTAATTGGGGCACAATTGTAGGACTGAACTCAATGCCTCATATCATAGGTGATTTTTAGCATGTTGGCTGTGAGTTAGCAACAACGAAACTATATTTGAATTTCTAATCTTAATTAAGGAGTTATAAACCGCCACTGTTAAAAAACCTCACTAAAAACCCTTTTTGTGTATAGTGTGCGAACATGGTGTTGTGTTTTTTTAAAATGTTTAGAAATACGTTTGTAAAGTTTTTCCAAACATGACTTGGAGGTTGAAATGTGGTTTTGGCAGAACCAACTCTATTTTTCAAGTGGCTGAATTTTAAATATAAATCGCTTATTGTTTAAACCGCATTTTTTATACAAAAATCAAGTTCATTCAAAACTACTTTAGCGAACATTCACACAAACACACACTTTACTATTGTGCTGATTGTTCCACACCTAGTGAAATATGTGACTGTGGTCCTCCAGTTCCTTGTCTACTTCGTTTAAGTTAAAAGAGGCAAGTTCATACTTTAGAAAATAGAACAATTGGCAGCGCTTTCCCCTTGTGCTATTTCAAAAAAGAGTTACATGCACTACCTTGTGGATACTAGTGTCATACCAAAACTGAGCTCAACGCATGCATATATTTGGTCCATTCTTCCTTAGTTTCGTGGGTAATGAAAAAGGTGAGTCAATAAAATTATAAAAAGGAAATGAGCATGGACAAGCTTGAGCTATAGCACACCTTTTACTTTTTTGGTCAAAACATGCCTCATATTATTTAAGGGTTAATCTTTTGAGGGATTTAAGTTAGTTGTGATAGGGCCATGGAAGTGGTGCAACACAAATTTTGGGAAATGATTAGTAGAAATATGATTTTGGAGAACCACCAAGTGAGACACAGTTTTGCGCTGGTATTTAATTACCGCTAAAGCTTGCAAATGCTTGTAGCACTTAAATGTCGTCATTAAAGTGTATGAGAAATTTAGTAAGAATGGGATATCTATATATATTGTTACTACTTATTATTGATGGGATTTGAAATTGCCTAAGACTTTTCATCCACACTCTAGACAGAGTGTGCCATTCCTATATAACCTATGTAGGTGTCTAATGAAGGTTATACACATCTCACTATGTAAGTTGTTAACAAAAAATGTTGTTTGCAATTGGCACTTATCTATTATGTTATGCAGGATTAACTTTATTGTTGAGAATCCTCACACTAATTAAAATATGATTAATAGTTCTTAGGGAATTGTTATTCAGACCCCCCACAGCTATTCAGACCCAAAATATTTTTAGAAATCCAAAAATATCATTGTCGAACGCACTTTAAAAGTGCGACCCTTCTCTCACTTTGAAAATGCGACAGTTCTCTCACTTTGAAACTGTCTCACTTTTAAAGTGTGTTAGGTTGCAGGAAAAAAAAAACAATTCTAAAAATGACACTTTAACATTAGAAAAGAAGAGAGAGAGAGAGGAGAAGATGAAGGTTGTTGTTGTGGTGTTGGTGGTGACGGTGGTGGTGACAGAGGTGGTGGTGACAGTGGTGGTGGTGGTGGTGGTGGTGGTGGTGGTGGTGGTGGTGGAGGAAAGAGGAAAGAGGAGAATATGAAGGTTGTTGTTGTGGTGATGGTGGTGGTGGTGGTGACAGAAGAGGTGGCGGTGGTGGCGGCGGAGGTGGTGGATGGTGGTGGGCGGTGGTGGGTGGTGGTGGTGGTGGTGGAAGAAAGAGGTAAGGAGAGAGGAGATAGAATGTGAGTGAGAATTTTTTATATTTTTTTCACTAAGGGCATTTTAGTATTTTTACACATTTAAGGGGGGTCTGAATAGCTGTGGGGTGTCTGAATAACAATTCCCTAGTTTTTATATATGAGAAGATAATTCTCGCCACTTAAGCTAGTTTTTAAGGTAGAGTTAAGCCTTAAAAATTCTAATATGGTAGCTTATTCTAAATCGGTTAAGTGGAACCACTGGTATATGAACCACCTCCCGATGTTCATTCATGTTTATTAGATATTCAGTTTTGGGCGTGAGAATTGGTGTTGAGAAGTCTCACATTTTCTAAAGATGTGATCAAGATAGTCTTTATATATGAAGACAATTCTTACTACTTAAACTAACTTTTCGCCTAGGTTTAGTCATCCTAAATGCTTATATTATTTTTATTTATATATACTACATAGAGCGGAAACTAGTCACGGGAATTTCTGTCGAAAACCATTTTTAGCTTTAGAAGAATTTTAAAACATGCCCTTAATAGTCATTGTCATAGAGCAAAGAAATGTAGCATACTTTATTGGCAATTAGCAAGATGTGCACAAGCGACCAACGCATATTTAAGACCGAGCTACATAAGTCCAAAACATGATTTTGGAAATTGAAGAAAGTGGCAAAAGTTTATCAAGAAAATAATAGTAAGGTCCACGAATAATTTTCACGTGAACACAAAAAAGTCTATGAAGCATTTATGGGGTAATGTTAAAGTTTATGATGTTGATTAAGAAAAAGCTTACAAGGTACTCCTTTTAAGAAGGCATTACTATTACTTAATAATGTTAAATAACCAAATTAAATCCGCAAAATAAGTTTATCAAAAAAGGTAAGTGTGACTTGAACTAGATAGTGATATCTAACAGTTAAAAATGTTAGTACAAATTACAGAAAAAACTTTGTAAGGAATAGCACCACTCATCCTAATTTCCCTTTCACAGTCTGTTAAAGGTTCTTTTTATTTTTTCCAATGTTAACATCATGAGACTAATCTCTCACCCTATTGTTAACTCACTAAGTGGTAAAGGACTAGCCAATTAATTTCTTTTATTCGCAATAATTGAGAATCAAACCTCCCACTACTTGCTTACGGGAGTAGTGATCCACTATCTCATTCCACTTGGTTTGCACAAAGTGCATGATCACAGGGAAAATTATGTTATTAGAAAGTAAAAGTGAGACAAGACCATGTACATTGAAACAAACATTTCATTTTTCTCCCTTGAAAGAAGACAGTTTCCTGGCTTGTAAACATCATCACTAACAATCGCTTTTATGTAGCAACTCACACACACAGGTTGCTTGTAAATTACAAGGTTTTGGGAACGTATAATGGATCAACTTCTCCCCTCAATCAATTCTAGCGCCTAGAAACTACTCACTCACGGAACTTTACCCAAAAATTGATTGATTTCAGAATCAATTTTAGATGGATTTCCAAACATGCACTAAGATGATATAACATTTTAGTGACCCATAAAAAGATGAGCAATCCTGGGAAAAAAGGTGCAAATTTATCCTCTAATAAATTGCAATGTTGTCTTCAAGGTAATATATATATCACAGCCAACCACAACAAATGTGAGTGTAAGATGGCAATTTTCCTGTTTGGCGTATGTATTCTGCTTGAGCTGCAGTCCTTTCTGCTTCTCGATTTTTTCTAGCTTCGGCTGCCGCACGTTTTTCTTCTGATCTTTGCCTTGCCATAGCAATCTTTTTCACCATTTTTGCATGTGTCTGGGCTCTCATTTGCTCAACTTTGGCCTACAATGTACAACATAGTTTCAATCAAGTTATTTAATCAAGTTCCCTTGTGGATTTGGTCTAATATTGAATGTGATGTTATTTAATCAAGTTCCCTTTTGAAATGGTTTGAGTTTATCTTATAGCATAAACGCTTATGCAAGTGCTTGGATGAGCTTGTGTAAATAGTCTGTGACCTGCCCATAAGCTGTTTTGAAATTATTTTCATAATTAGCTCAGATTAGCTAGTGAATGAGTGCTTATACCTACCTATACCATATTTTGAATTTCTCAAATTAACTTATGAATAAGCACTCACACAATAATCATTTAATTAAGTTGTTCACCCAAACACAGCCTATATCCCTAAGTAGTTAGTAATGTTTTTTAAATATAATCAAAGAGATATGTATTACTTAAGATCTAGATAGATAGTCTCCTACTCCCTCTCTTTCCCTCCAAATATACACTAATGTTTTGCAATCTCTTAAAAGCACACTTAGGTTTTAAAATATGCAAGAATAATGAATATAGACTACATGCAAAAGATAACTACCTCAGTTCTTCTCATTTCTGCTTCTAATTTTGCCTTTTCCTGACTTTCCCATGCTTGAATTTTGATTTCCTCACGCTTAAATCTGCAAAATTTTGACATGGAATAATCACATAAGAAAACTTGAATAAGTTACTAGTATGTTTGGTTTAGCTTTTGAAAATCGACTTTGGATCCAAAATCAATTCTAGCCAGAAGCTCTAAGTGTAGCTTTTGAGTAGAAGTGCATTGGCTTTTGTGCCCACCACTCAATTAAACGCAAACTACATAGTTTTATAATCACGGTTAACTAAAGCCTAACAGAGAATGTGAGTAAAATAGAAACCTTGCAGTATGTCTAGATTTTTCAGCTTCCTCCCACAATGCGGCACGTTTTTCAATTTCAATTCGCTCCTGTTCCCGGGCATTTGTTTCGGCTGCAGAAGGTTTTTTATTTTCCTGATCATCTTTGCTTGCCCATGCAGCAATGTTCATCTTACCAAGCCGCACGCCGAGGGCTGCAATCTCCCTCCTTGTCTTGAGCTTCATTTCCTCTTCAGACAAATGTTTATTGCTTTTTACAGCTGGAAACTGTGAGTCCTCGTCGCTTGTGTTGCCCAAAGGTGTAGGGGCAGGTGCGCCTCTCCTAGGAGTGGAGGGCACTGAGGAAGTTGGGCTGCGTATCGGAGTTGCTGAACCTACAGGAGTAGCTGTCTGCGAAGGTTCTTGACTCGGCACCGGGGTCATTTCAGTTCCCATGTCCCTCATGGCAACAGATCTTATCCCAGGAATCCCTGCATCATAAGAACAAGTTAATCTAAGTATCTACACTCTGACCATGTAACCTATGGATACAATCTGCATTTAGCGACAATCAAATGCACTGGAATATCCAAATGGGACTTTCTATGTTTCAGTCAGATCATTTATCTGCTAATTTCATATATATAGTCTATTGCTGTTACGATTAAGAATCTTGGTCTTGAGCATAACAAAGACATCTACACTCAAAAGCATAGATAAAAAGGATGTACTAAGTTTCAGCCTGCAATAGTTGGCCTAAGTCGAAATTGTTTAGAAAATTTTATTTTCCAGACTTCCAGTCTACATGGACACTACTTATATATTAAGTACGAATAATAATGCCACCTTATCTCCAGCTGCTGGTTTATGATGTTACACATAGTAGATTTTCACATTTATGATTCTCTAGTAATGCAATGAGGTGAAGGTTTTTAGAATATGGTTTCCCCAAGCATTGTTCATTCTCTTGATTAAATCATGTTTGGATTAAGTTTTTTTCCCTAAGAATCATTTGCGTATGGCACGCAGAAGCTACTCACATATGCTTCTTCTTAGACTTGATTTTGGAATTTGAATCAATTGTAGAAGGATTTCCAAACATGTACTAACTAAATTTCCAAACACGAATCAACTATCTCAAAAGCTTAAGTTGTTGACATGAATGGTACACAAATGCTTAGAATACGTTTTCATTTTTTTTCCTCAAAAGTGGATATCCAAAATAAATAAATAAACTATCATTATTGTGTTAGGATGAGATCTTCAACAAACCTGTCTCATTCTCTGTACTACTTGAGCAAGATAAACCTAAATCATTTACTTCCTTTAAATCTTTGCTTTGGGGAAAAGACTCTGCCACTGGGATTCTTCCATGTGCTTGACCTGAAACTGAATGAGCATCAGATGGAACAAAAGAGAATTTCTCAAATCCCGCGTGCGATGCTGGTTGACAGAAATCGACTCGCTTTGTTTCCGTCACCTTGGTTGCTGGGAGCTTATGATCATAATTACCAGACTCGGGAGCAACCCTCACCATACTCGCTTGCAAGCGATTCGCTAGGCCATGTACATTGATATTCTTTTTCGAGTAACTTGCTTGTGTATTTTGCCTGTTCATGATCCATTTTTCCGCATCATTCCACTTAGAAGGAATTGGTCTCAATCGGGATCTTGTTGCAGGATTGCTCACTGGTCTCTCTCCTTTATCAAATTCGAAACTTGATGAGCTAGCATTGCTGTCATAGTCAAGATTCTCATCTTCTGTTGTTCTCATCGGGTGAATTGCGCTTGAACTTCCAGTGTCAAGCTTATGAAAATGCTGCGTTTTTACGCGTACTGTGTCACCATTTTCCCTAGGCATTGTCTCCTTTGGTTCATGAGAAGTATGGTCACTCTGTCTCTGATTCAGTACTGCATCACTTGATGGCTTTAATGATAGGACTTCTAAGCTTGGAGATGTAACTGGAAGGAAAAATGTCCTAATTAGCTCCACAATAAAAAAAATTAAAAAATTCCTACACACACACAAGCTTGGACAATTTCTGTCTAAAATACATGATAAAAATTTATATGGAAAAATTACTACTCAGTTTCAAAATGTTGGTTATTTAAGGTGTGCAGAAGATGTCATTTACTGATATAAAACACAGAAATACCCTTATTTATACTTATATCATTTATCTATACCTACTCATTAGTGGATGCTAGATAGAAGAATAGTGGTTGGTCAAGATAAAAGGTGATAAGGTGAGACAATTTACTAGATGGGATTTGAATAGAAAAAAATTGATAAATATCTTGAGTTTCTAAACAACATACATATTTTGAAAAAAAAGAAAAAAAACTACTCCAAAATCTGGAATGGAGGTGGTAATAAATTGCAATAGCAGACCTTCATCATCAAGGTTGTCACTGTTTGAGGAAAGTAAGCTATTCACAAATTCAGCATCCTCAATTCTTGAAGGGGAAGTTCTGGATGAGTTACTGTTGGATCCATCCTTCTTCCTAGGCCCCAACAACTTCATCCTTAGTTTACTGGGAGAAATTATTCCAGCCTGCAAGTATGAAAAGAATTACAAATTGCATATTATCCTCATCAAACAAACACCAAGAACAACTCAATTAGCAAAATCCAATTTGCAACACACTTGATAAACAAAGATACCCTTTACACATGAGTACATGACCACTCTCTTTCAAACAAAAGGTCCACCCCCATCATTTCCACCCCATAACTTTTTTTAATTGAATCATGCTCTTCCCACTCCTTCCTCTTTTTTCAGCCTCTTTTCCATAATCATGAAAAATCAAACCCTTCCATTTATTAGAAAAGATGGAAAACCCCAAAAGCACAATTTTTGAAATAAAGTTAGAATTTTCACTTGGAGGGAATCCATGTAACAAAGTCCATAAAGAAACAGAATTGATTACTGTTTGTTCTGTACTCCTAAAACAGGAACGTTGAATTGAGATGACCAAAAAATAAAATCTAAGACAAGTAAGTACCATTTTCCCACCAACCCAGTTTCTGAAACAGGAAAAAGATTCAATTTTGATCAACAAAAACATGAGCTTAGATGAAGTTGAACAGTTCCCACAAACCAAACATAAAAAGCTCAAGTCTTCAAAAACAAGCAGAGAGAGAGAGAGAGAGCTGGGGATAAATGGTAAACCTGAACTTTCTGTATTCTCTCGTACTCCATTATTGGATCTCTGTATCTCTAAGTTGGAAGGTAGCTAATGCAGCAGAGAGGTAGGAGAATGAGTTGAATTTTGCAGCTTAACTAGCTTGTGTGTTTGTGACTTTGAACTTGTGAATGAATGAAGAGAGAGAGTTGAAGAAGAAGAAGAAAGTGTTGAATGAAGGAAAGGAAACTGGGTTCCTGTGCAGTACGGGGGATGCTGTGCCTGAGCCTGAGCCTGAGCCTGAGCCTGAGCCTGAGCCTGTATCTAAACTATGATCAAAGCCACGCCATCAGAGAGCATGGGCCCGCTCTATGTTCACAGATCACACTGCTTTCACTTTTACACTTTTATCCCTTGCTCCCTACAAGTAATCTTTCCTTTTAGTGAAAACACAATCTACATTATAGGGCTCCAATAAGATAAGTCTCGTTTGAAAGAGTTTACCTGATAGTATAAGCGTTTTGTAAGTGTTTATGAAAGCTTATGCAAATAACTTATGATATATCATAAGCTGTTTTGAGCTTATTTTCATAAGCTACTCAAGATAGCTTATGAAAAAGAGTTTATGCTTATATATAGTTTATTTTCAATTTATTTCAATAAATTTTTTAAAATATCTTATGAATAAGCGCTTATGACATAAGCTTTTATTGTCGCTTATGACCATATATAATCGCTCAATTAAGTTGTTTTAATTTCCCAAACGGGGTCATAGTGTATGATCAATAGATAATCACTTCTAGGTAAGAGCATCAAAGAATATTCTCCAAGATGATTGCTCATCAACTGAGGTTTTACTAAACACAAGAAATCCAAAATCTCAACTTAATTGTCTCATTGAACAAATAGTCTATACTTAGCTATAGAAACAGTTTATCTTTACACACTATATTATATTCACCTTCATCTGGTGAAAGGTAAAAAGAGAATAAGAGAAATAAGTGATGTGTTTCATTTTTGTGCGTGCATAAATACTTGCGACGGTAAACAATTTTACTAATAAGGTGAATAAAAGTTGGGCAAAAAGTAAAATGTGTTTATTTTGCTGATGAATTTTATGGTGCCCATAAATTATTTTTGGTGAAATGTTTACATTGAGTGATTTAGTATATTATTGTCATGTATGATAAAGTTTTGGTAGTCCAAGCCTATTGATGATAAAGAGAGAATTTTGGTGATGCAGATGAGAAGAAGGATAGATATATTTCAAAAAATGTTTCTCCATACGCATTGTTAGTGATCAAATTTTGTATTAGATGCTTAAATAACTCAACTATCTATCAGTTGTACTACACATTGTTAGTAACAATATTAATATTTATAATTTATAAAAGAAAATAGGCTTAATACATCAGAAGGCCCCTGTAATTGTAAAGGGAATCAAATTCAGGGCCTAAAAAATTTTTGCATCAAATTGGGTCCCTAGAAATTTTTTTTTAATTCAATTAAGGCCAAAGTGTGTCCGCAGACTATTTTATCCCAATCATCAATTCCACGTGGCTTTTATTATTATTTTTTAATTACAAAAATAATAAAAAATTATTTTTATTTCCAGCTCAATTAAATAATCAAAAAAAATTAAAAACTTAATAAATCAATCCAGCCCTAATTAACTCATCTAACCCCAAAATTTATTTTCCACCCACATCTTCATCTTCATTCTGTTCATCTTCCACTTCCTCTTCTTCCATCAAACCCAGCAATCCAGAACCACCACCACCTCCTCTTCTCTCTTCCATCAATCCCTAATTTAAAATAAAAACTTAATACAAACCTTAAACTAATCACTAATACTCTCTAATCTTAACCTAATAATCCCAGAATCAGGATCTCCAACCCTAAACTAATCCAATAATATAATTCTGACTGATATTCTCATCTTCTTTCATCCATCGTTTTTTTTTCTCATCTCCTCCTCCTCCTTCTTTTTCTCATCTTTTCCTCCTCAACCTTCTTCTTCTTAACCCAAACCCAGAAATCTTAACCCAATAATCCCATAATCAGGATCTCCAACCCAAAACCCAAACTAAGAAATCTCAATACAGAAACCTCAAACTCAAGTTAGAATCAAGCTTCTCTCAGGCTCCTTTCTTTGTTCTGATCTCGGATTCAAAGAGAGGAGAGGAAGATCTTCAAGAAAGTACCTTCCTTTATGAAAAAGGAGGTCGCCGGAGATGACGACCGGAGACGGCGGTCAGTGGCGGAGTAGCGGCGGCGACAGCAAGGGCCACTGGATCTCCTTCTCCTTGCGACGGCGATCATCAAGGTGGTGATTGAGTGTTCCTGGATGTTGGTGATGTTGGGGATGAAGATTTTGAAGAGAAAATTTTAGGTTCTAAACCTAGGTTTTGGAAATTAAAAATGGTGGTTCTGGTGGAAATTTTTTAATTTTAGGGTTCTGGTTCGTCGTGATCTTTGATTTGTTGGTAAATTTGTATATGTTTCAATGTGTGAAGAAGGTTATGGTGATGAAGATGATGGGGTTTGGTAGGATTGGAAGCAAATAAGAGTTGATTACTCAGATTTGAGTGGTGAAGGTCTGCTCTTCAACGGTGGTGAGGGCAATTTTGTGCAGTTTTCTTCCCCTACTTTTCCCCTGTTTTCTTTTTCATGTAATGAAACAAAATTGCACAAGGTCAATTCAATTTGGGGAAAGATTTGGGTTTGGTAATAATTAGATTATGTTTAGATTATATTATTAGATTAGGTTTTTATTAAGATTTTTAATTTTTTTTTTCTGATTATTTTGATGACTTGGTATTAAAAATTATTTTTTTAATATTTTTTAATTAAAAAAAAATTATAAAAGCCAGGTGTCACTGATGACTAGGACAAAATTGAGATTTGGCCTTAATTGAATTAAAAAAAATTTCTTAGGGACCCAATTTGATGCGAAAATTTTTCAGGCCCTGGAACTGATTCCCTTTACAATTACAGGGGCCTCCTGATGTATTAAGCCAAGAAAATATTAATAAAAATATATGAATGTTGACTCAATCATAATATATATGTTGATTAGTATACATCATTTCAGATACTGTACCTTTGATCTAACATAAGGTACCATAACAAACGCTTATTTTACAAAACTTTGTACATAAATATTGTAAATGGTATCAATTTATTTTGCATTATTCAATTCTTTCTTTTTTTTCAAATATTTTATTTGAATATTCATTGGCTAAGTTGAAATTTACCTCAAACTCTTGCAAAAACATATATACAAGGCGTAAAAAGTGAAGTTTATAAGCAAGCTAACATGCATTCATTACTAATTATTACTTATTTAAACATTTTTAAAGCAATTATATATACTTTACCATTAAATACTTTTGGTTTCCAATTATTTCTCCCCTTCAACTCTTGTTATAAGCCTCTTTAACTTTTTTAATGCAAGGTGTACGTGACAATTGAAATAAGCCTCTTTAACTTTTTTTTTTTTGACATACTCTTTAACTTATTTCATTGTCAATCCTATTTTTTAAATATTTTAATTCATCTCATTGATCATTTCATTTTTTTAATTTTTTTTCATATCATATCACATATTAGCGTATATTTCATTTTTTAACTTTTTATTTTCCTCTTCTTGATTATACACATTCAAAAAAAAATCAACCCATCATTTTCTTTCTATTTATTATAACTGTATTTTTCAACCAAGAAGGACAGAGTATGAAAGCGAATTTACGCAGCCTTCGAGATTGGAACAGTGAACTTGATCAAGACTAGTGTGGATTTTCAATATCCTCTGCATAGTAACTGTTTTAGTGCTAGTAGTAATAGTAGGTCATAATTTCATCACCAAAAATACTACAAAAGTAAAGAAATAAACGGAAAAGATCATCGAACATTTGGTTTGAGATTAGGTTATTTAGTGAGTTAGGGTTAAGTTGAGTTGGGTTGGTGTAGGAGTTAATGAGTTACTTTGTGGAAAAATAAAATTTAAGGAAAAGAAAATAAATTATGTGATCTTTATTAAACACGTGATAATTTCATGTAAGACTCATGTGGTAAGGTCACCGGATCTCTACATTCAACATGAACAAAAACCAGATAATTCTATATAGTAAGAACTAAATTCAAATTTTGCTTAGAGAATGAACTATTTTCAATTATAGTGTATTATACATAGTCCAAAACCTTATTTAACTTGAATTAAAATCTTAAATTTTTTGTGGTAGACACATAACATTTTTTTTCTGAACTAACTCAATTTTATTAGAGGAGACTTAGTAATTATATGTTAAAATGGGATAACATAATCATTCCTAAAATAGTTTATTTGCTGATTAATTTATACGAACTAGTCGGTGTTCAGAGTTCAAAAGGAGGCTACAAATTATTCCGTTAATCTCGGCCCGAAATAGCTTTCTTAATTAGAAGTCATTAGTATTAACAAGTTAAAACATTGATAAAGACAAGACATTCAAAAAAAGACAAGGCTTAAATTCCTGGACGAAGAGTTAACAACTATTGGGATAATTTTGGTTGGAAAGAAAACTAGAAAAATAATGTTTTTTTTTGGGAGTAATAAGGTGGGAAATATTACGAATACACTTTGGAACACACATGCACTCAACATGAACATGTGATTGATTTTTTTTATAATCCAACACAATTTTTAAAAAGAGAGAAAAATATATTGAATATTTTAAAAGTTGATCAATTACAAAAAGTATGTTAGAGACATGTTTAAAACAATGTGTTAGTATCACTTTTTTTATTATAAGGGAATATCTCACAACCAACACTCATCTAATTAATCCTCCCAAACTTGAAATTATATAAGTGTATAGTCTTTTCTAATAAAATTTTCTCTATACAACACATTGCTCAAGTATTAAATTTTAACTAAATATTTAAAGAGTCCAACTACTTATTAATTTTTGTGAGATTAGGGTAATATAATTATAATTGAAAATATAAAGGTAAATGAAGTAATATATGCAATGAATATATTCTTTGGTCGGTCAAAGATACTTCTGAGAAACACATCCACCAACGCAGGTGCATAATTTTAATTCTGATTTTTAATTTATTTGAGAGGGTGGAATATGTAGTAAATTATAGTGCATGTGTCAGGACTCAGGACACAAAAGCCAAAGGGGTTCAGAGTCTTCTCTGGAGGGTTCGGAATTTTATAATGTGACTCCTCCTTCTCTTCCTTTCACTCTGCCCAATTTGACCACATTCATCACCTAATCCATTTTCATTTATATGGGACCATGCTATACACCCAACTGCCTTTGAATTTTATTTAATTTACATTTACACCATGCACAAACTGATAAATTCCAACATTTTCTTTTGCGTGATGCAAAAACTCTAGAAACATATGCTATTAATATTGAAAAGTATAAAAGTATTACATGTGCCTAATCTATATCTATATCTATCTATATCTATATTTATATCTATCTATCTATCTATATCTATATATCTAATAAAAGAGAAGTTTTTGCAACCTTAAGGGTAAATTAGTAATTCAATTATTTATTGCACTGTATTAAAAATTTGACTATGGTTATTTTAGTAAAAATACAATTTATTCTCTTATATTCAATCACAACCGTCTGTTTCATAACATCCTCATTGTCTTTCTATCTTCCCAAATACATTAACTAAGCTTAATTGTAAAAATCAATACTCTCATTCATATGTGATCTTAAGTACTTTTTAAGAGACCTTCAATCTTCTTAAGTTTTTTTAGACTTTTAATCTTCTTCAAATCTGAAACTAGAGGTATAAATACTCCTTTGATACTTACTTTCTCACCGGTTTTCTTCCCCATTTGTTTTTGCTTCTTATTTGGTTTAAAGTAGATTTGATCATTGACTTTTCAAGCATGATCAAACTCTCAAATGGTGAATACTCTTTCATTGTATCTTTTACTTTTTCCTTCTATTTCATCCTTTCTTTATCTTTTGCCAATTTTTTAAAAAGTTTGCGGGTCTATCAACTCTTGAGCTTCTATTTTCAAATATCATGATTTAGTTTTTGTTAATTTCATGTTCAAATTATGCGAGTGGAGAAGAGGATAAATGAGATTAGTATAAAAGAACAAATGTGCATAGAATCATGATTTGAAAGGTAACTAATGAATTTGTATTTCCTTCCTTTAAAATGTAGTTCTTTAAAACATTCATACTTGAATTTACAAATTGTTATTTTGTTGGGTAAGGACTCAACTTGCGACATTTTTTGGCATGTCTTTGTAACACACACAAAAATAAATTTGTATTTGGAATTTGGTTTAAATAACCAAGATGAAGGAGCTTTTGCTGCCATAGGTGAACAATTTGAGAAACAAATTGAATTAACTACGAAATTGCATCCTATGAAGGAGTAGTTGCTGCAACAGTGATGATACGAGTGATGAGGATGATCAAGCTCCCAAGTTATGATTGCTTCATGTACGTGTTATGGTATCTATTCATTTACTCTTCTTATTTTTTTTTACCCTTGAAAATTTAATACCATAGCCTCTCATCCATATATCTTTCTAATCTTGACAACACTTTTGGTGATTTGTTCTATTGGTCCACGAAAAGAAGGAGATGTTCAACTATAACATAGACACACACATCTTTAAAAGTGTGGATTAGAGAAAAATGAAAGAGACATTGGTTGACGAACTCAACCTTACTTCCAAGATTTTGTACACTCTTTGAAGAAGACTGAGAACTCTGGTGGCTTAAAAGTCTCCATAATGCATAGCATATTATAGAAGATATATATAGAAGGGGTAGTTATGCTGGGAAATGTTAAAGCAACAAGTGTATCAATTTGAATTACTCTAAATCAATGTTACATCTAGAAAGTTTACTTGAATTTGATTTAATGTTCAAGTTCATTGGTATATTGTATCTTCTTATTTATATTATTGGTAAATTGTAATAGTACATACTGATAAAATATCTATTTTATAACATAATATAAATTTAAGACTAAAATGAAAAAGCACAACTAAATAGTTATTATTTTAAAAAAAATTAATAGTTATAATGACATTATAAATAATATTCTTATTTAGTGAAAAAACTCTTTCCATTATAAGGGTTTCATTTGAATCACTTTCATTTTTGAAATATAAATTATTAAGAAAAGTCCATAGTTTTTCAAAACATTCCAAACAATTAATTAGTTTATTCATCATGGAAAAATATAGGACACATACATGGTTATAATAGCAATATTAAACTTTCTTCCTTAATAATGAACCACTTAATTCAATGGCTTGAAAATCATTTCCACTACATGTAAATCATTGAATTTTAAAAATTTATGTAAGTTTTGTTGGTTTTGGTCAAGCTATCCCAACAACTGGCAGCTGTGAGACCAATCTTTCGCTCCACGGTCAACGCAAGAGTTTTTTCCATTTACAAAAATCGGTTTCAAACTCTCTACCACTTGCTTAAAGGATGAAGTGTCAAACCACTACCCAAACAAACTTGATTAGAAAATGTATGTTATAAAACTAAAATGTTATTATTTATTAACATATTTAAAAATAAGAATATAAGCATCAAAATATTGGTTATATACTATGAATTAATATCATTTAGGAACAATATGTAAGTTAAAAAATTTAAAACTTTAAAGATTAGTTAAATTCAAATCTCACCTCAAAGTGTCTAATGATGACACAAAAATAAAGAACTTTATGAGGCAAAAACTTTTCCATTTCTACAATATGAATAACATGTGGTTACTATTATTTAGAAAATATAAAATAAAATTGGTATGTCAGTTTTTAAAATAAAAAACATAGAATTCAAAACTAATTTAATTTAAATAATAATAATGTAATATTAAAATTAAAAAAGAACGAAAATTTTATTTCTGTTACGTGTGGTTAAATTATATTTATTGAAAAATTTAGTGATTAATATATTAGTTAAAAATTCTGAAAGACATCATTAATTAGTTGGAATTTATACAATATATTAATCCTAAAAACTGAAATTTGATAGTTTTAAATTTTAACATAAATTTTAGATAAACTCCAAATAATTTATTAATGTTGATCTTTTAATTTAAAAACCACACAACACATTCATGATCATAATAACAAGATAAAATAATTTCTTCTTTAATGATGAATAGAAAAATAACCTTTGCACTACAAAAGTTTCAGTTACATGTGACTGATATCATATTATGTGTTTATTGAAAAATTTAATGGATAATATGTGGTTAATAACACGTAGGTATTCAAAAGGATATGATTAGTTACTTAGGATTTACAGGAAATATTAATATTTTAGCCTTTAAGAAGTGAATATTTGTAACAAGATTTCATAGGACACGACAACATATTTAGATTCATATAATATATTAATATTAATATTAAACTTTAGCAATTCACAACCCTTTCCCATACTGAATTTTTTTTCTATTTAATTAATATTAGTTGCACACTAAATAAAAAATTTAATATTAGTTATAGAATTTCATGAGACATGATAAACTGTATTTGATTTATATAATATTTTAATTAATATTAACAATAATATTTAACAACTAACGGTGGGAGTTTTAGGAGTTTTAACATTAAATTTGATATGAATGTCAGAATAAATATGGACTAACCCTTTCACTTTCACCATTTTTTTAAGATTATAGTTAATATTAGTTATACACCAAATAACCACACCAAATAATGAGATTAATATCAGTTATGGAATTACAAAGGACACATATAATGAGTTTTGATTTATTGAATAGTAAATAAAATAATAATTAATATTAGCCATAATTAAAAGTTGAAGGCAGTGATTTTAATACTAAATATTATATCTATGCATAATATAACCCTCACTATCCCTTTTTCCTTGAAGTTCTATTTGACAGTTTTAGTTCTCATATAAGTGTCATGCTATATTCTTCTTATATTTATCTCGAAACTATTTAAAAAAGGTTTAATGGTTTATCATTATTTGACTCATGAGTTAAGAAATTCCAAAGGGCACACATAAAGTTACTATTAATTTCTTTCGATACCTGTTTATTTGAGCTTATTAGAGATTGGAGATTCTCTACTAAAAAAAGCACTAAATAAACTCTAATAAGTGCTTTTTATTTGCATCCAAACGACTTCTATGATACCTTCAAGGACGTGTGTTATACAATTGAGTACTTTGCAGTTATCATATCAGTTTTCAATGGTAGAATTTGTTTGGAAAAACCCTGATAGTATTTAAGTGATGCTATTTTGAATAGATAAAGACTTCTTATGCAACGTAGTGGTGAGTACATTTTTAATCAAAACTCAAAATAATAATAAAAACTTGAGTTTCTACAAAATAAAAGCAAACACGTTCATCAAGGAAGAGAAACTTTCAAAACTTTATTTCCTTATATCTAAAATTAATTTCATTCTTTTAATTCATAATTTTTTTTTTCAATAAACAACAAAATAACACAAACTTAGATAAAAATACACACAAAATAAATAATCCCCCGTGCATCGCACGGGTCAAAATACTAGTAAAGTAATAATGGTGAAGCTAGAAAACACTTTCACAATATCGGTTTGTATTTTAGTTTGAAAAAATAGTTTCATCATTAATTAATACATTATTTGGTTTGAGAGAGAAAGTAAGAAGAGATAAAATAAGTAGAAAGAAAGAGATTTTAAAAGAGAAGAATCCAAAATTAAATTTATAGGCTGTTAAGTATATATGATGAAACGAAATAAAAGAGAGAAAAGGAAGAGAAATAATTACATAAACTTTCATTTTTTTTATTGAATAGAGACAAGGA
This sequence comes from Lotus japonicus, assembly GCF_012489685.1. Classification (NCBI taxonomy): domain Eukaryota; kingdom Viridiplantae; phylum Streptophyta; class Magnoliopsida; order Fabales; family Fabaceae; genus Lotus; species Lotus japonicus. Next base: position 74,092,897 of record NC_080044.1, on the reverse strand, counting down.
AAAATAAAAGAGTTTATTTGTATAAAATGTCACTTTTATCTTAAAAAAATAAATATTTATGAATAAGTATGATAATAATAAATAGATAAAATAGAAAAGTGGTATAATTGATACACATTCAACCATTTATCTACATCATGAGAAATGATAAGAACTAGAATTTTGAGTGCTAAAAGTGCAATTCATTTGCTTGGTTAAGAATATTCTTGTGAATGAACAAATATGTTGTGGGCTAATTTTTTTTGAAAGAAACTCGATCGGTTATATCAAACATATGACATCTCAAATGTTAAAGAAGTAGCTTTGTTTCATAATTTATGCATGGCGAATAATATGAAGTTGTACTATAAATAGTATTGTTTTGAATCAGAAGTCATTGGAGTTAAGACCGATGATGAAGATAAAATACTAATTAAATTAATTATATCTTCCATTTCCTATGAGCATATCAACAATGTTGAGTATGAATAAAAAGCTTAAGAATAAAAAGTGAGAATAACATGTCTTCAAACTCAGTGTTGCATTGGTAGCTAGTTGGACCTTAATTTTTTATTTTCACTAATACACTTATATCTCTCACTTTACCTCTATGTATAAACCTCACTTGGGGATGAGACATTGCCAAGCTCATCCGATCATTCCCCTCAATAAAAAGGAAAATGTAGAACAGACTGAATTTGCTCTTCATCCTCTTTACCTCTATCACATTATCTTAAATTCCCCTGTCTCCCGGAGAAAATATATTCAACATTATCCATGACCATGATCAATCAAATAAAACTTTAAAAGCTCACAACCCAACAGAATTACAGAAAAAGCATATGAAGGTCATCTACTTTTTGTTTGTTTTCATCGAGATCTATGGTCCTACATATTCCTCCTATTTGATTTTTTTACTTTGCACTTTATATTATTTGCTCATTTTAGGAGCCCAAGAAAGTTTTTAATTATTGTTAATCATATCAACTCATTAACAAAAGTTGATGGGGAATATAAGAGGATTAATGTGGCCTTCACATTAATTTTGATATCTTTATACCAACACTTTCTTTTCAATCACATTTTCACTTATTTTTTATCTTCATAACTCTTTTTTTCCCATTCATATTGCATGATGCATCATGTTCTTTTAGAAATGGAACTTCAGGTGGATTTAGGCAAATGTTCTGACTTCTGATAGTGATAATCATGTACACGGTGGAGCTTAAACAATATTCATATACTAATTCAAAGACAGAATTTCAAAACTATAGAAGAAAAATGATTAATGCTTATGTAAATGAACGATTAAACTTGTATTTATTATAATCAATGGTAAGACATGTAAGTGACTCATTAAACCTCAATGAAATCCTTGTAAAAGACTTCGAGATAAAGACTACACTTGAGTTATATTAGACGAGATAAATCTTTGCTTTAATCATTCAAAGTAATTAACATAATACTCATTTAATTGTGAAAGTTTTAGGCCGTCAGACGAATATTAAATCTTGTGATCATCTTAACGTACCGCCAAAAATGAATCATATCTCTCATTTCTCACATTTTATTAATGTTGTAAACTGAATTATGGTGTAAATGTATCATTTTCTTCGTTCACATGGTGTGTTCTCACTTCTCATTGTGAAGGGCCAGCCATGACGTGTATGAAACATGTCCTTAACTACGGTTTTGACCAATTGGTCTTCTTTTTCATCCATTTGGCTATGTGAACGTGTGGTTCGCCTACATGTTTGACCACTTTGTACACGTGCCTATAGAAAACGGCGCCGTATTAAGAGCGTGTTATATTTTGCTTCTTATTTTTGGGTGAAGCAAATTAGGTATTCAATTTAATTCAATCAAATTCCAATCTGATATAGCTAAGGTTAGGGGAATATCTCTTTCGCCAGATAAAAGTAAATTTCTTTCTTTTTAAACAATATTTTGGAATACAAAATTAGAAAATGTCAAAGAAATATTTTCACTGGAATATTTTTTTATATTTTTAAAAGCTATGTGTAGTCTATTAAAAAAATTAAACATTTTCACTGGAAAATTTGTCGTATTTAGCTTTTCAGAAATGAATGTCAATATCAACTAAAACAAGGAGGTCCAACATTTATTGAGGAATAAAACAACAAATCTTAAATTTGGATTTTTCAAATTACTTAAAATTAAAAAGGCAATACCATCTGGAAAAATGTGGTACATCTGTAAAAAAAACTATAGGTTAGATAATTCTCATAGATGATTTAGATAATCCGAAATCAACAAGTTTATTGAATTAAATTAATGAGCTAATAGATAGTTTACCTATAAATTAATATTAAAAAATTATGAAAATAAATTTAAAAGTTTATAAATAAATCATAAGCAATTTTAAAAGAATTACACAAACACTTGTTTAAGAGCTCATCATAGTTTCAACATTAAGCAAAACATGTAACACCCTATTGCCTATAAACAAGATTTAAGAACTAAAAAGACCAATACAAAGGGGCAAACATGAAGGGAAGTGTTGAAGTGTCATGCATGTATGAATGAAAAAATCCCACATTAGACGAAAATGCAAGTGTTGAATAATGCATACGTTTAAAAATCCACACATCAAATACTTTAAGGTTTTGGATGAAAAACATTGTCTGCAATTAACTTGTGACGTACTCTTAGTCTTGGATGGTGATATTTTTAGCCCCCTCACGAACACAAGTTGATTGTACGTACTAGTCTATGTATGTTCTAACTATGTTATCAAGTACGATGTTGCGGTCCGAATGGCCAACTCCTTATATCGAATAACATCCTAGGTTCCTAGCAATGTGGTGATCAAAGCTAGTGTGCCCGATTAATGTGTAAATCCTACAATACAAGATATGGGTGAAGTGTTACGCTTGAGGGAAGTTACAAAAAATAATAGATGAATGAAATTGATTCACATGCACTTTAAAAAGAATATTGGAGTATTAAGTGCGAATGAGAAAGTCCTATGCACAACATACAAAAATGCAAGTGTTTAGTAGTATATAAGTGAAATGAACTCATACACCTAATATCATGATGTTTTTATGGTGAAAGATGTGGATGATGTTCAATTAACTTATGTTATTAGCCTAATGTAACGGGTGAACTCTGTAGTCTCCTCACGAGCACAAATTTTTTGTACTAATCCAAGTGCTACGCCAACAATATTGCACACTAACTAGTGACAAAAATTAATGATAGCAATTTTCCGTCATTAATTAAAGACAAAACTAATATACAAATTATTTTGAAATACCGGCCGATCACCTATTTAATTGAAGGGATGTAACTTAGACAAAACCTTATTAATATATACTATTTTCTTATATATGGTAAGTGTAGTAGCATAACTAAAAAGAGAAAGATCATTCATTTGCTTTAAGTTGAGGTTTATTGCTGTCAAAAGTCAAAACACACTCAAAAAAGAAAGAATTCACGTGGAACCTTTGTGATGGGAATAAATTTCACAAAAGAGAATACTAAGTTTATTGGGTCCCAATGTAAAACAAACAGTTTTTTTGACTGGGGAAAAAAGAAGTCGTAGCTTTCTGATTTTGGGCCCATTTGATTGTTTCTCCTTTACTAATATTTGAAAAATCAAGCAATTTAGGTCTTCCTCATGGTTTTATTAATTCCCTTCCTGTCAGGCAATAAGGAATTTTGCTTAGTTGGTGGTGGTCTGTGAAGTCAATGATGGTTTAGAAACTTTTGCCAACATTATTATAAAAAAGAAAGACAAATCTTAATGATCTACAATAGGGAGATTTCAAAATCAGAATCATTATTAGGATGGCCCGACTATTTAATAGAAATGAAGCTTATGTCTAAAGAGAATAGACTAGAGCTACCAACTGAAAGGTGCCCTTAAAAGTCTCCATGGGTTAAAATGATTGAAAAGATCGATTATTGCTTGCTTTGAATAATGGCGGGTAAATTCAAGCTTCAATTGCAAATTGAGAATCAGCTTTTAATCAAAAACTCAAACATGGTATAGTTTTCTTTTGTTCAAAAAACATGATATAGATTAAAATCCTTTGTTTAGTGGGGATTAAAGTTGTTTTAACTGTTTTTCAATATCCTTGATCTAACTACTTAAGGATCTGATTTGCATAAATGACAATATAGTTTAACACATGTCCCTAACTAATGAGGCTTTGCTTCTTCTTGTTTACATAAGCAAGTGCTTTGTTGAGAAGTCGCACGTTGACTAGAGGCATGATCAATATAGTCCTTATATATGAGAAGACAATTCTTATCTCTTGAGCTAACTTTTGGGGTAGAGTTGGGCCTCCCAAATTCTTATTTAGTATCAAAGTCTATCTTAGATTCATTTAGTGGAGACCACCCGTATATAAATCATCCCAGATGTTTAATATTTTACGCTAATAGGCTTCCTTTGCATCCATATTCTTTTGGGGCCTTAACTTTTTTCCGAAGAGGCTCATTAGATAGAAATAGGGGTTTGGCAAAAAAAAGTTCCAAAGGGTTATGGGGCCTTGGTTTGTCAATGTTATATCAACATATCCTGTTTAAGCCCAGCCCATCCTAGCATAATCTCCGGCTAAAAAATTGACAAAAATGACCTATTTCGAAAAATAAAAAATGAAACATTGTGAGTATCCATTTGTGTTACATGCTTGCTTGTGGGATTTATTGGGGGTTTTTTTTTTTTTTTAACTTTTTTTATGATTCATCATGTACACAGCTGCAATATTTATATCCTCTTCCTCGTGTTCATCCTTAACTCTAAATGATGATGCCTTCCTACATCTCTTCATGTTATAGCTTTTGACACCTAGGTCTCTATCCCCAATTCTATCTTCAATTCAAAGTAGAGGATGTTACAAGCTCTACTTGAAAGTGGGACTAAAAAGAAAGATTATCTGTTAATCTCTCCATTTCACACATAAAGAATTAATTATAATTTGGAGTTGGATTCAGCTACTTAAATGAGTTAGTCTCAATCAAAGGTTGTGTCTGGGTTGAAAAAGATTTAATTAAAAAAAAAATTAAATTGTAAGGATTAAAAATTGAAAAATTTAACCTTTAATTTATTAACGATTTTTTTTTGGTCAAAAGGATGTTATAAAATTTAAATTAATCAATTTTAGGTCTTTACCAAGGTAGGTAGCTGCGAGACTAATTCATCGTCACATGGTTAGCACGCACTAAGCGGTTGTTTGGTAGGTCATAAGATATGAACTTATTTAATATTTTGAAATCATTATAGTTTTGGTTGTAAACACGCAGAAATTCACTCAAATTTGGTTGGATTTTAGGGAGCTTGATTTGTAGACTAAATCAACTGAAGTCTCTATAATAATGATTCCAAATACAGAGCAATTGAAATTAAAATATTTCCGTCCATTCTATTTTTATATCCTATCCAATATTCTAGCAACCCATTGTTCACCCTCTCAGACAAGCAATGCTGTTCAGTCCACAATTTATTCATACAAACTTTACAAAACATAGAAGATAAGAAACAAAACAAAACAAAACAAAAACAACAGAAAGAAGGGTGAGACATCAGAAAGAAAGCAAGCCACTGATCTTATTGAATAATTCTCAGTCTCATGCTTTGAAAACTACTTTTGATCAGAAAAATGGAGGTTCAGGTCCAAAAATATTACCTTATTATAAGTTTATGGGTACTCTCAAACCATCATGAGCAAGCTGCACTGATATTCCTTCCCTAAGCAACATTATAGAAGAAACGACTCTGTAATTTGCTATAAAATCCATAACATAAGGTTTAGCACTGAGGTAAATAGTTGAACAACCCTCACATAGTACTGTTAATATGGGTATGGTGGATCAGATATAACCTACTGTATATTATGAGTAAGTTATGACTACTATGAGAGATGGAGGTTACCTTCTGGACCACTCCATCAAAAACTCATTGTCCTTGTGGTGATCAAACTCGTGATTCATACCAACTAGTAGGGTTTTCTTTGGACACAACCTCTTTACAGTTTCAAGAGTCTGTAAAATAACAAATGATCAGGTTTTTCCATCAGGAAGATAGTAAGTCTAAACATCATTCTGTAAATTGCAGAACTAACCTGGGGAAGACAAAAGTGAACATTATGTGATCCAGTCTGTGGTAACAAAGAGAAGAATATCAATGCCAACATTAGAATGCGATTTAGAATCAATCACATTAAATATGAATCATAAAAACTTGTCAACATAATATCAACCAGATAAGTGTTTTTTTTTAAATATAGAAAAGGGATTCCTGATAAGCTATTAATCATAAAGGAAAAATAGCCACAGTTTTGCACATAATCACCACTTGGTGTTCCTTTGTTATCCATATTTTTTAAAAAGACACATTTTGTGCATTTCTCCCTTAAATATTTTTACCTATATTCTAAAGGCCCTCATAGCAATCATTATGCATCTTGCAAGGAACAAGTGCATAAAATACCAAAGTAATTGTTTGTTAAAGATTGAGAGCACCAGAATCATAACGACTTAGTAATCACAATTGTGGAGTGAGAAACTGGTGAAAACAAGCTTCAAGTTCAGCTCCAAAAGCTGATAAAGTCAATGGCTTAATGGAAAAAAATAATTTGCTTCCAGATCATTCTGCTACAAACCAAAAATTTAAGTTTATTCTTACATGTGTTTTCGGCTGAAATTATCTTTCTGTGACTTGAAGTACAATAATAAAATGAGAATAGGTTTTATTTGTTATGTTCAAGATGTTTTATATTAATGTACAAAATCACAATGAAGGACAATTGGATTTATATCTGGGTAGAAGAAATATTTAAGTGACCACGAGTTTAATGCATTTAGGTCCAGAAAATATGCAGACAGTCAATCATATTAGGCCTTCTTTGATCAAGTCATTATACTTGTTAACCCAGATGTGCTGCCTCTTGTCTGTCTTGTATTAGAAAATCAATGAAACAATTTACTCTTGGATAAAGACACTAAATCATTCAAAATATCAAATTGACAAAAGAAGGAACCATATAAAGCCACACAAAAGAACACCTGACAAAGAACCACTTCCAGTAACTGTTAGTAGGCAAAATACTATCGTAGGAGATTGTTAGAGGAACCGAGAAATTGAGATCCATACTGAAAGGAATAATGCATCATAGGCTCAGTCACTTTCCTTAAAATTCCTATATTGGATACTTCTGCGTGTTGAGTTGAGTGCAAGGGCATTCGTGTCCTTAGTGCATGAGGACAACACTCAGTGCTATGTCAGGTATATTATTTAAGTTCTGTATCATAATTCACATACACACATGGAATACAATATTTACTATCTACGTACCAATAACAATTGAAAGTTAAAGAACATACCTTATACAACGCATCCAATATAAGAAGATCCAACTGTCCAGCTCCACTTTTTGAAATAACTGTGAAAACAAAGAACATTTTACTATTAGATGTTAATAAGCACACTTCTCTGGAGCGTTTTCCAATAATGTATAAACTTCTCACAAGAACTATTCTCCTATAGTCCTATCATTTCAATGAGGGAGACAAGGCCATAAAGTCAAGCTACTCATCAGTTCTATGTTCTAGTTTTGGGTTTTAAGTAAATAATGCTTACTTACCACTTCATCTTGATCATATAACATCCATGAGTAATTTGTTTGTTATTTTCTTATCACCCTCATGGTTAATATCACACCTTCCCTCTTTACACACTAGTGTGAGATGTGAGATAGTTGAAAAACAAAAACCTCTCAATTATTACTCGCTTACTTACAACATGACTGAAAAAGGAGAAGGGTAACATTGGGGATAGAAGGTAGAAGTAGCTTGCTGAATTTGCACTATTTCACAGCTTCAAAGGCAATTTAGAATGGTCTTAACTATAAAGAACATTGAGCTCCATAATGAAAGAGAGTCGATGCCTAATCTTCCTCATCAAAGAAATAGCAGGGCAATTATCATTATTTGAAGTTTGGAATCAAGGGTACTTCATAGTTGTCTTAACTGTATCCAACATAAGTAACATTACCTTATGTTGCTCTTACATTTTACACAGACACATGCCATTTTTTAACATCAAATGGCTATTAAAAAAGTTAAAAGAACTTCTCAATTCAAACCATTTGACTGAAACAAATAGATAAGTAATAATCTTTTATTGCCACTTATCAATTATCATTCAACTTTAAGATAGCACTAATGAAGTAATGTGTATGTGCAAGCAGGAACAGACTAATTCAAAACGCACCATACTCTGTACTAGCTGGTATCCGTGAAACATCAGATATATAAGCCACCCTACTTTTCTCACCAAAAAGAAAGCCCAGACAGATGTAATCCTCTCCATGCATTACCTATATCCAGAAATGAAGCAATGGAGTCCTTATACTATAAAAGGGTTATTGCATTCGTACCAATAATGAAAAGTTTTGGGGTGAATATTAACTGGTAAAGGAATCAGTTTTAAGCTAGATGCAACAAATGGCTGTTTACAATCCTCAGCAATTATGTTCCAGCAAAACTGAGCAACCCTTCGTATTTCTTGTCCTTCTTTGGGTTTTGTCGGAACCAAATAAGGAAACTTCTTTTCCAAGCTGTTGCAAATGCATAAAACAAGAAATCAACTTCTCCAAAGCAAAACGCATCCATAAAATCAAATGAAATTTAAATACTACTGACATAAGATTTGCATTGTAATCAGAAATTTTTTCTAAGCATACAAGCACACAAAATTGAAACTATTTAATTCAATCTTGTATATAACTTCCTTATGATAGCAACATGAACTTGCACATATAAATCAACAGAGTACCATGAACTTGCACATATTTGATATATCAGACAAGTTAAATAAAATAAGGGGAAGGTTATTAGATGTACCTATCCATCGAATGCTGAGTTAAGTATATCGGAGTGGGATCAATATTATTCGTGGGACTAAACGGCTGCACAGCACGAACATCATCCAATCCAAGGACTGCATCAGCATGCTCATGAGTCAAAACAATCTGTAATTCAACCAAGACCAAATTAATTCCAACTCCAACAATGACTCCCCTCATTTCCAGTTCATTCACCACCACATTATGCATAGCAGGGTACTATATAGCAGGCTTGTTAATAGCGCGCTATAGCGGCGCAATAGCGCTATAGCGTACCGCCCTGGGGTTCACCACTACTCCACTATTGTCTGCTATTTGATGCTATAGCGCCGCAATAGCTCTCAAAATAGTGTTTTTTGGGCTTGCTGCTACGCTACGCTATACGCCATTAACAACACTGCTATATAGCTATAAGCACGCACAAAAAGCTCAGATTCATGAAAAGTCCAATTTTTTTCACACCCAGAAACAAAAATACACAAATTTGTAAATAGACTCACGGAATCAATTCTGGGAATGTGATGAAAAACAAACCACCTGAGCACTGTTTCCCGGAAAGTCTTCCCACAATCAATCAATATGTATTTGTGGGTGGCATCGTTTGGACAGTAATCAATTAACAGGGATGTGTTGCACCTGTGAAGTTCAATGATCAATACTATGAAATCAGAATTTGCAACATTTTTGTGATATGATTGAGAGAGGGTGAAGAAAATGGACCTGTAGTTAGGGTTTCGAAGAGGTGGAAGAGTGAGTGATTGTGTGCAGACATGGCATGGTGGATTTGGTGGGCGAATGAGGCACCTTGTGTAGGGAATGGAGCTGGAACAACCAGTGCCTAGGAATATCAATGCCGATTCGGTTGCCATGGAAATGGAAGAGAAAATGGATTCAGAGTTGACTTGAGTTGGAGCAACAATGCAGTGGAAAAGAAGAAACAGTAGAGTGAGGATATGGTCATCGGCGGCGGAAATAAATCCGTCGCAAAAGACAAGAATTTTGTGATGAATGACTTTCCGTTGCAAAAGACAATTATTTTGTTATTATTTAAAAACCCCTTATAAAAATGTTATTTCTCAGTGATAAATGTAGAAAGCATCAACTTCATGCAAATTCACTTTTGATTGCAACAATTAATTTGAAAAATAACGGGCACATTCGAAGGAGTGGTGCTTTAAGATCAACATATAAACAGTCATGATTGTAAAGACTACCTGATACTCATGTACAAAGCACATGCAAGCACTACTATGCTAGCTTTTCTTGACATGATGAAAAGTAACCATTCTAATTGTGAGACTCACTAACCAATTAGCAGTAGAGACATTTTATCATGGAATGGACTATACATGTTTGTTGTTTAGAAATCATTCTTGAATTGATTTTAAAATAAAAATCAATTCTAAAGAAAAGTTTCTCTGAATAGTTTCTTAGTCTTAAAATTCATTCTGAGAAAAATGAAATTGATGCAATCATGCTATATACAGCTTAGCTTGAGGACTCTCTAGTGTGTTAATGTTATCTTTCCATGATATGACAAGATGGAAATGGGCCAGATGTTAGCTTTTGGTGATTGATCATGAATGGCACGCGGACTTCTGTTCCAATAATTATTTATTCACACCTCAAAATGAGGTGGAATGAGGTGGAGGAAGAGAGAGATAGGAAGAAAAGAAAAAGTAAGAGTGAGAAAGTATAAGATGTGATAGATGATAAGAGGAGAGAGATAAAAATAAAAATAGGTGGAAATGAAGTGTATAAAAAAAGAGGTGTGTATATATCATTACCCCTTCTGTTCTGTAGCAACTTTCAACATTAGTCTTATGATTATTATGCTTGCATCATCTGTAATTAGGCTTGTTCTCCTTATCTATACCACACAAAGCACTAGGGTTACTAAGTTGATGTCTGAATGATGTTTTGGACCACCTCATAATATAATTAGGTAAGAAAATATTCAGACACAGTTGATAGATAGTTGAGTCCCTTAAACAAGCTGATAAATATTTGAAATTTGGTTGAATGTATAGAAAAAGATTTGTTGAGAGTGATAAAACTCACTTCAATGATAAAAAAATGGATGATTTGTTTGACATTAAAAATGATTCTATATACTGCTAAATGCACATGTTGTAATCCTAAGAATCAATTAAAAAAAATGGGGCCCTGCATTTTGTAAACCCCACAAGTCTATCTTCTGCACTATATGCATTTAAAAATAGAAAACCTGATAGAATCATAGAATCATTGAGACCACTCGGTTAGTTGATGATAGTTTAACATCAAAATGAAAAATATTGATTATAGACTCAGGGTAATGCTGATCTAAAATGAAAAAAATAAGGCATGCTATGCATTGTCCCCTTTCAGGTATCAGCAATCCTTTCCCTAGCCATACTTTTGCTTACTTTTTCTTCTTCTACCATACACAAATCCACAGTCCTCACGTTTGTTAATGGCAACAATCTCAGGATACTTAATCATGCTGTTCTTCTTGAATGAATATATATATATATATATATATATATATATATATATATATATATATATATATATAATTGACACTCTTCTGCTGAAATTTAAATTTACACACTCTAAAATCAGGACTTACAAAGTGCATGTTTATATACACGGTGAAAAATCATGTGAGTCAAAATCAAAGTGGATAAAAACAACTTCCCTTCTTCGACCAAAAAATAAAAAACAACTTCCTTTGTTGTTTACCTTGAATTTGACTATGATTTTCCACTAAACATGCACAAACTCTACAACCGAAAGGGTCACATAGAATCCCATGCCCTACCCGAAAAGAAAATCTAAAGGTGCAAAAAGGAGTAAAAGAAAACACAACCCTCATCATGATGTCTCTGTGGACTTCAATTGCAGCACATGCAACTTTCCAGGTAAGGAAAGCAAATATATCCCACCATGCATTTTTCTTCAATTATCACTAACCATTCAGAGAAAGCCAAAAATAATGCTAGGATATGAACAAATCACAAATTAATGTCTAATAATGCTTAGTAAACTCTTTTTTTTTTCTAATTGCAAATGAGTTCTATAATATACTCCAATGCAGATAAAATAAAACAAACTTTATTATACAAATTTATGGTAAAAAAATTAAACTATTTTTCTAACATCTATAGCAATAATCCATTTGATATAGGTCTATTACATCATACAAATTGGAAGATAAAGTCTAGTAGGAAATAAAAAGAGCAAAAGTCAATCAATAACTTTTTCACAATCACCTTTCTTTAATTTCTGCAAACTTTTTCTATTCTTTTACTTTTTTTATTATTTGGTGTTTTGCTATTTCATCACTCTCACTATATATGTAAGAGTAAGCTCCATATCAAACAATAACTTTTTTTTTCTGTTTTTTCCGGTGAACATTCCGGCAACTGCACCGTTGAACCTCGCCGGAAATGGACGAATCATGCAGAATTGGCATAGGCTTAATGCGGGGTCTCCCTCGCCGGCGATCGGTGGAGAACCGGTCATCTTCCCGGAGGCAGGGGTCCATCTTCTCCGGCTCCGGCGTCGCCCATTCGGAACCGGTGGACGCCGATGACTTCGCCGACGTCTTTGGGGGTCCGCCGAGAACCCTCCTCGCGCACAAATTCTCGAGCTCCGGCTCTTTCTACGAGGGAATTTTCCGGCAGCCGGAGTTCGTATCTCCGGCGATGAAGGGTGGCCGGACCTTGCCTGTGTTCAGGATTCCGGCAAGGAAGGAGAAGTTTTACAGCGACATCTTCGTGTCGGACGACGAGAGGAAATCCAGAGAGCGGTCGGGGTCGCTGTCAATGGCGAATTCGTCATCGGTACTGAGCTCCGAGGAGCTAAGCCCTCGCCGGCCGACGGTCGAAGATGACGTGGCACTGTCTGCTTTTGCTTCAAAGCTGAGGTACTTTACTATTGTAACTGTCAAGAAGAAAACAAAACTATAAGACCAACTGTTTTTGCTAATTGACAGTTATGCCCTTTGTGATACTCTTCTTGGCTTTCTCTTTATAGTGTTGTATGCGGAATTGAACAACTGAATAGAATGAGAAGAATAACTGAATTTCCATTTTTCTTTCTAGCTAAAACAAAATAGTAAGAGTATTTTCCTATTTACATAAGAGTTATGTCTAAGGTTTTAAATTGCGATTGCGGTTGCAGTTATATCATGAAGCTACAGATAAATGCGAGTTGATGCGACGTAATTCCAGTTGCGATGCCGTTGCGGTGACTTAAAAACCCTTATGTTACGGCCACAATTGTAGTTACAAGCAACCATTTAAAACTCTGCTTAGGACGCTAGTGATGTGCTTTTAATTGGACATGAAGAAGGCTTTTATATTAACATTGATTAGAGAAGATTTAAAAGTAGGTAACTACTAGATTACATAGAGCAGAGCTTGATAAAGTAAGAGATATTGAATATGTTAGTTACAAATCACTGCCCTGAGTTAGCTTATAGCTTCTAGCAATTGGTAGAACCATTTTATGGCAAACATTTCATTGTCAATGCTTGTTGTGCTTGGCTTTGGCTGTCCCATGATGCTTTATTGAGCTACATAGGCTTTCCAATTTCCACAATAAGGTAAATTTTGTTGAATTCTATTGAGACTGAAATTATGGTAAAGCAATAATGGGAATTCTGAGAGCTTTTAGTCATTGCTACAGGCCAATCAATGTCCAATGGAGATGGAACTCATCAACTATGATGTCTGAGGATTGCCCTAGTAAACAAAGAGTACCATATTTTCCATGCAATGCCGAGGCATTTGAAATTCAGTATCAGGATAATGAATACAAGGCAAACTTCAAAAGCCCCCATTTGGGATTCTCAAGAAGAGTCTCATCCCCTGAAACCATTAGTCTAGATTCCAATTCATATCAAGGCCTCAATGCGTTCGTTGATGATTGGGAACTCAATTCCCCGATTTCAGTTGCCTCTTCGCTTTGTCAAGAACCTGAGGCAAAAAGTTCAGTTCATGATATTATAGAACAGGGTGATGATAATGATGACAGTGATGATGAAGATGAAATTATGAGCTCCTATGTCATAGAAGTAAACTCCAACCTCAGAAGAGAAGATTGTGAAGCATCATCCATTGATGAAGCAATTGCGTGGGCCAAAGAGAAGTTTCAATCGCGAAGCTCTGAGGAAGAATCAAGCATGAGAAATGATGGCAGTGAGCAAACTATTGAAATAGGTGAACGATTCTCCCAATCAACAAATAAAAAGTCTTAGCCAAAGTTCACATATTTTGTTCCTGAAACAGCAAAAGCAAACACCTCATATCTGTATTTTATCATATAATGCAGGAAGCCCAGATGCAAGTGAATGTCATCAAGATGAAATTGGAATAGTTCAACCTCCAAAGGTAATATTGTGTTTGGTTAGCGTAAATAAGCGCATCAGGGGTGTAATCAAAACAACCTATAAAATAAAACAAATTAGACTATTAAAGAAAACATGTGATTAGAAGGGATAAAAATTGAAGACTGTGCAATAGGCATTCTACCTAAACTATTTATCTATCTTCTGAAGCAGTGAGAACTTTCATACCATGTAAAGATTCTAATTCCTATTAGGATTTTGCTTTGTTTCTATTTCTTTTTCTTGAGAATAAAGATTTAGATTCATAGCTCTGATTTTTCCACAGAAGCTAGAGACAGACACAGAGAGGTTGGATAGAGATATAAGATTGTGGTCATCTGGCAAGGAAACTAACATCCGGCTACTGCTTTCAACACTGCATCATGTAAGGTCTTCTTTGCTGTTGTTGATTTCTTAATCCTTGCAGTTTATGAATTTTTTCTGTAATTTCATACCATTTGATGTATATATTTAAGAGATTTGACCTGGTTGTATGTTTTCATTACCAGATTCTTTGGCATGAGAGTGGCTGGAATGCTATTCCTCTTATGAGTCTCATAGAAAGCTCACAGGTGAAGAAGGCTTTTCAGAAAGCAAGGTTATGCCTGCATCCAGACAAACTGCAGCAAAAAGGAGCAACACTCTTACAAAAGCACGTAGCAGAGAAGGCTTTCTCCATTCTCCAGGTAGGTAAAATGCATACATCATGTATTCAACGATTAAGGTTGTGTTAGGCTTTCGGTAGCCAACATAAAACTGACCGATATCTCTTTAATATGGGTCGGTGATGCAACCTTACATAGTAGGATAAGGTTCTTGTTTGTTTATTTGTAAGTTTCTTTGAAGCAACAATGAATGATTTGAGAATCTATGCTGAAATTAAGTTCACGTCTGAACAGGATGCTTGGGCTGCATTCATTTCTCAAGATGTTTCCTTTTAACCAGTAGATCATGACTCTAATTCTTGATAACTCAGTTTTGTCTTGAAAGTTTGAAGACAAACACCAAGCTAGAGATTGGGAGAACGGAAGTGTTTATTGACATGCAGCAGATATAGTTGAATACATGAAATTTGGAAACATCAGCTCCTTTGTACAAATAGTTACTGTCTTACTGATGGATCTTCGGTTTTGTTTATGTCTGTATCATGGTTGTTGTTTGGTGCTTTAGTAGGTATTATTTCTGAAGTAGTTAACTTAAAGTTATTTGATCGGTTTTAGTATTTTATTTGTATAAGTTGACTGGACACAAGAATTAGTTTCCAATACTTTTATGTATCCATTCCTCAAATTTTCTTTAGTCGGCTCTGCCAGAGCTTCTACCTAGGAGACAAATCACAGCAGCTCAGCCTCACCATTACATAGCTATATAGAGGTAGATTGAAATCAAAATCCAAGGAAGAGATTGTGAGGAAAAGAGGTGAGATTGAAAACGAAATTGTAAGGGAAATATTCATATGCGATGGCAGAGAAATGGAGTATGAAAGGTAGTGGTTCAAGGAGGAAGAAGAACATGAGAAAAACAACTAAAGGAAAAATCTTACCTAAAGGGATAAAAAAGCCCCCATGAAAGAGGACAAGAGGGGGAAGATCCACCCAAAATGGGTAGAAGTCCTCTCATGAGGTGGAAGAGCCATCCCCGTTAACTCTTAGGAAAAAAAATTGAATTATTTTATTGAGAAATAATATAAAAACCCGCATGGCAAAAATTATATTAGATAGGGAAAATGCTTCTATTCCAATTGTAACAAAAAAAAGGGGGAAAATACTAATTAGTACAGCAACGAATTACGAAACACAAGAATGATTTTTAACAGGTTATGATTGGTCATCAAAGTAGGCTAGTGTTAATTTATTTGAAAGTTATATATACTAGAAAGTAGAAACAATGTGTTTCGTTATGAATACCCAATCTATCTAAAAGAAAGCTTAATTAATTTTAAATTTGATATCCATGAGCACCACAACAAATAAATGGAAGAATAACAAATCTACATCCACAATGAATATGAACGCCTTTTTTATTAAAAAAGGGGAAATTTTCTTTTAAATTCTGAAAAACGGGGAAACTTCTAAGAAATTTTCCAAGAATCTTTTTTCATTACCAAATACACAAAGAAAATGGGGCCAGAGGCCTAAAGTCCTAAACGCAATTCTATGATTAAAAAAAGACATTTCCAGTATTTACAATTCAATACTCAAACCACAGGTCTTCGAAACAAATTGTTGTTTGATAATAACTTAAGTCTTCTACATCATGAATTGAATCGGCCATACCAACTAATGCAAGAGATCTCTACGCTTTGATGACCAACCAGTTTCCCTAATAGCATTTCATGTGCAATGCAACAGCCTTACCAAGCCTCTGGCTAGAGAGACTTTGAAATATTCCCAGTACCATGCGTACTTCGATAAATATAGCTATAATCCTGCAATATTAGGACACCAAAGGATAGATAAAGACATAAATCAGACGTTTGAGCTGAAAGAAGTATAGCAAAAACACTTTGTTCGTAAATATATATAGCTATGACATTACTCCCTTACAACGAAATGGAGAACCAAATGCTTGAAAAACACTCAAAGTTGACCATGACTTCGGCTTATAGAGTGATTGCGTAGGAGTTTCTCACGAGGTGCTTGCTGATCATTCTGCTGAAAGACATTCAAGTGAGTGAACATGAACACGCAAAAATTATTCAATGTAAGGTGTAAGCATTATTATACTCGTTAAATTACAGAAACAAGAAATGAATAATTTTACTCTAAACATGTGGCAGACACAGTCATAAATATTTCAATACCAAACCATTTTGAAAATATCACCAAGTTTCCTAAAAGAGCCTTTTTTTTCAGCCAAGGTTCAGAGTTCAGACATACAAAACCAACCAAGCAGGTCACAAAATTGGTCAGAAGATGACCGACCAAAAAGGCACCAGAGGCCATATCCAGAATAATACAGAGTCTCGTAACAGGTGTACTTCTTATGACAGCAAGGGACGCTTGATCCCATAAGTATATATATGACTGAGAATCTACTTTAGATTTTCTGAACATACGTACTCATCCATGAAAAAACTTGATACGACAAGCAGAAAAGTGCAAAAATCCAAGGCGCTTCTCTTCTACACCAAGGCAATTACAGTGCAAATGGCAGAAGACATTGCATCTTGCTTCTCACCCCTCTTAAACATCCATCTGTCCTCGCTTCTGCACCCACGGAAGAACTACACACCTCAAAAGTAACATTGGTCTCGATCGAAGCAGCTTTGCAGGGCAAGAGGCTTCTTCAAACTCAAGTTATCCATCAATAGCTGCCTCTGTAACCATTGTGGCTCTCCTAGCTTTCCTACCATCTGTCCCTCCTTCGAGAGTCTACATCTCAGCTTAGAGCCATTGTGCTCTGGAAGATCCTTTCATTTAGACAAGGAATGAGCTAATATGCTTCCATTCCTATGAGTCTCATCGAATTCAGGGTAGGCCTAATTCTACCCCAAATGTTAGCTCAAGGTGAGGGACTCTACCCTTTTCAAGGCCTTTTTTTTTATAGGCAAATGTTAGTGGTTAATTGTTAGTAAATTAGTTCCTTCACCAGGGTTTGAACCCTGGCCCTTCACCCTTCAATACAAGGCTTATTTAATCATGTCTATAGTCAAGGTGGGACCTAAAAACACTCTCCTCACATCCAAGGCTGGACCTTTGTGGGTGACCCATTTATGTGTAGCTCAATAAACAGATTTAGGACAAACTCTCTTAGAATTCGGGTTAGGAAGCTAGTTTAGGGGTGAGAAATGCTCTATCGTACATAAAGACTTATTTAGTGATATTTCTAGTCAATGTGAGACCTTACCACACTCCGCTCACACCTAGGGCTGAACATTTCGAGCGTGATTTGCAAAATTGGACATCTTCGTGTGTCTCATTTATGGGTGGCCCAATAAACTAATCTAGAACAATGTCTGATATCATCTTAGAATAATGTTTAGGCCTAACTCTACCTCAAAAGCTAGCTCATTGGTGAGGATTGTTCTATCCTATATAAGAACTTATTTAGCTATATCTCTAGTCAACGTGAGGCCTTAACAAAGTTCAAAGGAAACTAAACGAAGAAAATAGAAGACAGGTATGATTACCATGATTGAAAATCTGAGTTCATCTATGCGTAGACTATATCAATGAAGACATATTATGCACAAGAAAATCAAACTTCCAATTGAATACAACGAAATAGGTTCATCGCAAGGTGATAAAATGGAGAAAACAAATGACAAACGAGACAGACAAACCTTGTACAAAGATGCAGCAGACTCAGACTGTACTGTTGGAATTGCATTCTGCCCCAGTGATCGCAAGACATCCAAAGCATCCAAAGTCATCTGCCACCCGCAAAGTGCAATTGCATCACTACTAGTGCTTGGAACAGAGTTAGCACAACCAGCAGCAGCAACATTTCCATTCACCCAAGGGCAGTATTGGTTGTGATGGACAATAGGATCAAATTCTACAGCCTCTTCATAATTACTTTCACCTTTCGGAGGACCTAAAAAATTCAATGATTTCAGTGGTTTTGCTCCAAATATATTTTACCACAAAGCAATGCTTCTCACTATTTCAAGGTTCAAAATATTATACATATGCTTTGGCTGCGAGTAGTGATACAGAAGTATAAGCAAGGAGAACCATGTGCACAATTAAACGGAAAATAGTAAAAGCCTTAAAGAAGTAACTAATGCCATAACAATAAATAAGAAATTGATGTTAGTGATTATGAAGATTGTTAATTGTACTTGGATGTTAAACTCTAATAAACTTCCTTCATGATTTATACTGATTCTTTCTTCAACTCTTCTTTGTAATTCTTCTTTAAATTGTAGATTCTACCTTAAGCACTAACAGGGAGGGTAACAGTGAAAAAAGCTCAAGATCATTAAATTAGAAGCTTACCAATCCCATTTGCAGCGGCAAAGTCTGATTCAAGTAGAGCACAATTATTGGTGAATGATGATTTACCATCCTTCTTGATATTTTCTTTAGTATTTCCAGAACCTGAATACATATTAGCATTGCACGAACGGGATGGATGACTACTGTTAGCAGGTGGCAGATTACTGTTTTGACCAATCTTTTCTCCACTTTCAACAGATTCTGCCTTTGTAGAACAACCAATTTTTGACCCACTGTCTGCCCTTCCTACAGAGTGAGACATCATCTCCTGGCTATCACCAACAGGATCTTCCCTGTTTATATCATCGGGGATAATCTCATCCGTTAGACCTGGATGCGGAACAGATTCACCAGTCTGTCCTTGATTTTCAGCATCTTCTACTCTGTGTTCCATTTCACCAACAACACTATCAGCTCTGTGTACAGATATATCTGCCCCATGGATTTCAGCTTCATGACTAAGACACATTCCTACACTCCCTCCACTAACGCCAAAACTAATTCCATCTCGAGCCTGAGCAGTCACAGTTTCTGCATTGAGAAGTTCTTCCCCATAGTTTGTACAGCTTACTCCCACTCCACCAGGGACAACTTCAGTAGCTGCTTGTAAACAAGTGCTTTGCTGAGCTTGATTGCTATTATTCAGCTCAGATGTTTCATTCATGTCAACATTGCCATAGGTGCTAGAGGAGGGGAAATGAACTTCATCAAGGTCTCCTGGATAGTTTTCAACACTTTCCATAGAATCACCATTAACACTATGACATAATGTGTCCATTGCAATGACAGATGATGCACGGGATTGGAATCCGATTAGTCGATCACTACCTTGACGAAATGAAGAAGCTCGATTGCCAGCAACATAGCCCTCAAGGCCCAATGAATGGCTAGGACCAGCACCTGATGAATCTCTTTGATGAGGTGAACAGTATGTGTCAAAAATATCGGAGTCACGAGCACGTTTTGAAGGACCAGCTGAATATTTTCCGCCATCAGTAACTTCATCACCATCACGATCAATGACAGTTCCTTCAACACTATCAGCCTGCTGCTGCAACCTAAGAAGTGGTCTGTCATCGGAACTTCCACCCTTTTCAAAATTTCTCTTACGAGAGCTTGGCCCTCGGGATTCGTATGAAGCTGCACGATCACCAATCTCACTCCCTGAAGGCTGACCGATCATTAAATCCCTTCCCATGCCCTCATCAAGAGTATTTTCAGATGTAGCGGTCCTGCCCAAAGGAGTAAAACGAAAACCCCCAGCCATAGTAAGATTCAAATCTAGATCTGTGTTTGTCAACAACTTCCCCTCATTTGTTGTTGCAACTTCATCACGATCTTCAGTCTGATCTTTCTCTATATCATCAGCCGCTATCCAACCACTGATTCCACTAGCTGCACTCACTCCACGAGTCAGTCCTATCTTTTTACTAGTATCAGGAATATCTATACTGTTAGGTGCAAACCGATTAGGACGAGGAATAGTCAAAAAATCCGAAATTCTAACTGTAGCACCACATAAGCTACAATCAAGCAAAGGCAAGCGGCTGTCAAGTCTAGACTCCTTAAGAGATGCCTTTCCCTTTCTGCTGTCCATTTTCGTAGAAGAAGAAATTGCTTTTGGCCCTGGATCTTGAGTAATATGGAGTTGAGTCTTACTTGGGCCGAAAGAATATCCATTTCTTTCAGATTGAGCAGAGTGCTCTTCACAATCTTGAGCATTTAAAAGCCATCTCGGTTCCCATCCACAAAGACTTATAAGCTTCTGTGCCTGGCAAAAGCAAGATACACGAATAGGAAATAAACATATGACAGAGTACCAAGGGAAGTATAAAATAAATATTTACTGATAGACATTAAAAGTGAAAATAGCTTACACGAGAAAATAAGTAGTATGCCTCATCTTGAGAGTTTTCAAGCTCTGATATAAAGCGCTCAATCTGTGGGCCTCGAGAAACACACATTAGCTCAATTGCGGACATCGCTACCACAGGGAGATAGTGAAATTGTAAGAGTCCATCACATCTATCCTTGTAGCCACCAATTAAGGCAGATTGAGGAGTTGGAGGAAACTGCACTAGGCTTTCTGGACAGCTGTTTCCTTTCCAAGGGCAATTAACTTTATGCCCCGAATCCAGCTGCCTGGCAAAGGATTCGCTGGCATTTTGGCCTACGACCAGTCCAATAACAAATAAATATGTTAAAAAAAAAGATGAATATAATCAGCAAAGACAGAGAAGTTCCTATATCAGTATATCCTATATCCTAGTTATCACTTATCAGATAAAACTTGCTTGACAAACTAAATCAAAGTAAGAATGTATTTGTCAAACTGTTTTCAGATAAAATATATAAAAAAAAATTAAAAGGGTTTGATGTTTGAAACTAAATCAGAGTAGCTTAGGTGATAAGTCGCCCCTCTATTTTTTAACTTGTTTGAAGTCTTGTTATACATACTACAAGAACCTTGGAAAAAATACTACAAATATTCTTATACATGCATGCTAACTACAGCCATAGTATTAATACTAATTTCTCAAGCAACCAAAAACTACCAAATCTGCATAGTCCATACCAATGATCTATAGAATTCAACAAATTTTAAACATTTTTAATATAAAAAAATTGTATTAGAGACATGAAAAATACAACTTGGGTCTGGGGGTGGATGACTAAATCCTGAAGGGGCAACCACTCGAGAATATAACAACCCAGACAATTTTCTTAATATATCAGAAACAGCCCTTGAAATAGACATGAGCTGAGCACCAAAGGAAAAAAAAACATAATTCTATCTCATACAAAATTTAAAATTCATTGACAAACTAAGATGTGTTAAATCTTGAGCAACATTTCAAATCACCATGCATTTAGCAAAAATTGTTTTTAGACAATTGGAACCTCATAAGTAGCAGTCTGCTTCTACTGTTTTCCTATGGACTAAGTTAGGAATAACTATATTTTTGTTTGGGATTTACAAACTAATACAGACTGCTATTCACGGACGGTAAAGCCCTTGGTTTTAGTGCAATTAATTTCATCCCACATTTTTTTTTCCAAACTCCTCTCTTCATCATGTTGACTTCTACATGTTAACTATATATAGGATACCTCAACAAAGTAAGCCTTTATTTGGTATCAGATATTCTTAATTATCCTAGACATTAAACATGACCCATTTTAGAGGGAAAAAAATTGGAAGCCGGAAGTAGCTGAAAGTACTGTTGCAAATTTTCCAGCACCAACCTTCAGCTGATGTCCAGGATGAAGATGATATAAAACTCAGGCATTCACCGCATGACTCACACACAATTTTGTCTGCACTAATATTTGTCCAACCTTTCTGAGCACAAGCCAATGAACTGATGATCTGGAAGAAATTAAAAGAAACATGAGATCCTAGGAGACTGCCTCATATCTACTTAGAACACTGTGAGTAGCAAATATAACATTATCTAGGCATAGCCAATAGCTAACAATTACACCTCACAGATCAAGAAATTTCCTTGGACCATTACTTCATGTGAATTTGACATCTTAAAAGGAATTCCAGTACAAATACAAATAATTAGAAAGTCCCAACAGAACATAAAAACGGATCCCCACATGATGCAAAGCTGTAAATTACTGCAAGTGATATTTATAACATTCTAATAATCTGACCATTGCTCAGAAAGAATATAAAGAGGTCGTGAAACCAGTTGCAAGTAAAATAAATCTGCAAAAAACAGCTATGGATCTGTTCAGAATTTCACATACGTAACATTAGTAAAGAGTTATTTCTTTTTTCCTTTTTCAGGCTAAAACAGTATTTTTAATACATGCATAAAATCCTTAAAAAGCCTCAGAATGGAATCTATCATTTCAACAGCCAAATGGAATCACAAAATAACAAAATTTCCTTTTTGTGGTTTTGATTTTATTTGAGACCCTTGGTATCTAGAAGTCATATTGCATCCCGACTAACCCAACTCAAACAGATGGAACCATTGAAGGAGGCAAAGCTCTCCTAGTGCCTATCTTTCCATTTAAAGAATTGAAGTTGAACCCAAGATCTTGCTTTGGCATAACCAAGCTCCTTGCAACTTGGACCAACAAGCCGAGGCAAATTTCCTTCTATAAAGAAATTTATGAGACAAAAGAGGGATAAGTACAAGAAGGGGGAGGATAAGATATTACAGGCCATACAAGTCAAGATAAGACATAAACAACTCAATACAATGCAGCAGGGTTGCCCAGTTTCTCTACATTACAAATCGAAGATTCAGAAATGCCCACTCTGCTGAAAACCCATGAGCAGAAAACCAAAGATAAACCATTACATAATCTAGTCCAATAACAAGTTTACGGGCAAGTGACACACTTAAAAATGCAAGTGTTACTCTGCACCCAAATGTACCCAAAAAATGAATAAACTTCACAATTTCACAAAAACTTAGCCTCCTTTATTTGTTTTGGATACTAGGGGTTGGGGAGGCACCAGTGCCCCCTACTGGGTCCCATTTACCCCTAGAGAGGCTGGCTGTGATAGGGAATAGGGGTGAGCAATCATTGGGATATATTAGAAACTCCTAATGCATTTACTGGTCGCAGGGAAAGCACTGAGACTGATAGAACAGTTTTAGGATTTCCTAAGATAAAAAGAAACCCTAAAAGCAAATGATGATGATAGTAGGTTAAACATGAACCAAAAAGCTTCTATGAATACAAGTACGAAGTACCATCTCCCAAACTGGAAACCAACTTTGGAAAAAGATATTCCCAAGGACTGAACTTCAGGGACTAGCATGAGTTACAGCTTGCTTTAGGAAACATAAAATAATTTCAAGAAATTTTACAGATTTACTTGCAGCTAAGAAGTGACATGATTTCAACCTTATATCATGTGAAGGTACAATAGGCATAACAAAACCAGAAACAGCTGTAACGTTTATAAAATGAAAGAGATAGAATTGGAGCAAGTTGAACATATGGTTGACTACTTATTTCAAGATATTAAGTCATGGCTGGATAAAGAATGTTAATTAAACAATTCACAGAAAAAGAAAGATAAGGTAAAGGCAGTTCAGTTTAATGAAACGAAAGCAAATGTCAAATAACACTAATAATAAGAATAAGTTTCAAATATAGTAATACTAGGCTTTAAGGAAAGAATGAAGTGTGAAGTGTGAGAAAACGTGAAGGAAAGACTTTAAGGAACTGAAAAAAGTACACAATCTAGGTTAAGGTTTCTGTATAAGGTTAGTTTCAATATTTCAAAATAGATTTCAAAAATTTAAAAGAAGAATGACAGAAAGGGAAGTCTTCTTGCATCCTACAGTATATTGATTCTGCTCTTTCTTTCATCCTATTTCAACCAGAAAGCTTAGATATTCAATTTGTTAATTTCAAGCAGTAGTTATCACATGCCAAAAGAAAATAAGAAAAAACAGCGGCATGGATGAGACTGCAGGCTGTGAGACGAAAGAACAAGATTTCTATTCATGATAATTAAAATGACACATTAATGATTTCATGTAGATTGCATAACACTAGGTTCCTTCTGTTTTATTTTTTGATAGGCACTAGGTTCCTTCTATAACTTACAAGCATAAACAGAAGCTATCATAGGACCAGTTATTACTAGTACAAGACAGCAGTAGAGATAACCACACGTACGAATAAATTTGTGAGTTATGACTACGAGAATGTTTATATAAAACCATGTTCAGTTCAAACCTGAGGCTTCCCGAACCAATTTAAAGGGATAAATGTAGCCAGACGCCTTAACAAATCTCCCCTTTCCCATGGTCTACACGAAGATCTTGATGAAGCACCAGCAGTTGTGCTCAAGGAAGTAGTCCATGGTGGTTGTGAACCAACACATGAGAGAGAAGCCGCTTTAGAGCCTTGTGCATGACTTGACCCATCTAAGCTGCCAACATTCATCGGAACAGCAGGGGAGGATGCTCCAGCAGAACTGATAAAATACATGAATAATATTAATTAGTTGAGGAAGTTAAATGAATGACATTGATAAGAGCATTGAATATTCTATAAAAACACCAATATACCATCGCTAGCAATACATCATATATGCATTAAGTTCAAATCCCTAAAAATGTAAGAAACTTTCTGTTTTAGACCAAGGCGATGGAAAACAGTATGACTTGAGTATCTGGCCCTAGCGTGCAGTCGACCCAACAGGTGAGGCGCCCAACGGAAATATTTAGTAGGACAGTTTAGGAAGTTTAAAATCAACGCTTCGTGTCTATAACGGTAAATAGCATCATTTTCTCTTGTGAGGGTTGAGAAATCTCTGGTTATTATAGAGGAACAGATCCTTAACTATAGGAGAGGAGGCCCAGGAGGGTGAGAAACAAAATGTGTGCATGGCACACAGGCTATGCAGCCCAGGATCCCTAATTTGGGATGGTAAGAAATTGTGCTACCAAGCAGAAAAATCAAAGTCACATGATGCTCAATTGGTCAAACAAAGGATAACGTGATGCTGCTTCACTGTTCCAAGTCAAGGGAAACCTAAGGCAGCTAACACTTAATTCCTAATGGTGACTCTGTCCCAATGTGCTAGAGCATTGATGAGCTTCCCTTCTCTATAGGAAGCTTTGCATACCTAAGGATACTTAAACTGTTTGAAGGTCGAAGGATAGCAGAAAGTTCTGTATGAATCAGATGTAAAACGTTGGTAAAATCACCTAAGCCTACTTATCCCCCTCATAATTGCATATCCATAAACGGGTACAAAATTTAAATATCCATATACATGAAGAAAATGACCCAGTAAAAGGGGTCAAGTAGAAAATTGCTCATGAGAAATTCCATGGTGAGCAACATGAACCCCGTCAAACAGTTGAAATTCAGTAAATGGGCATATATGCAAATGCAATTAAAAAGCACAAGAACGAGTAATGAAAACCCGAAACACAATGGTATCAGGTAAATGAAGAATACATCCACTTAGCAAAATCAGAACAACATCATCTTCCATTAGATCCAATTCTCAAGCAGCAACAACAACAATGTTGTTATAATTTCCAATTGAATTCGTGCATAAATCTCAGTTACTCGATAAAACCAATCAAATTCAAAACACAAATCATAAAAAGAAAACCCTAATTTGAGAAGAAGTTGATGCTCGCATGAAGGAGCGGTAGTGAGAGAGGGAGATAGAGCAGTGTACCTGGCAGCGGGTGTGAGATCAACGGTGCCTCCGGAGCTGATAACCTCTTCTCTCATCTTTCTCTCTCTCTCTCACACTCTTTCTCTCTCTCAGTTTTCGAAGCAAATGAAATTCGTGAGTGCGAGCGAGAGTGGAATAGCAGCTTCAGTAAAATATATGAGACGAAACCGATGGCGCCGGTAATTTTTAACCAATTCTATTCTATTGATTCTTTTTTTTCCTTAGGTATATTCTGTTGATTCTTTCATTAACAAATCAAACCACATTTAACACATTGTATTATGGTGTTTTTCGGACACAAACAATAAAGTGCACAAACATTGTTTTGTTAAGGAAAAAACACAAGTTTCAGCTCAAGAAATGACATGTCAAACATAGCCTATATTAAAAGAGATTGTTATAGTATTTCAAGTGTGGTAATACATGTGAAAAATAAAAAATGTTGTTCGAGATTGGAACAACATGATTTATCAACCACTATAATTAGAATTTTTTGTGAGAATTTTTTTAAATATTTATTTTAAAGTATTTTATTTTTAGTGTTTTCTAATATTATTTATTTGAAAATTTATATTTTTAAATTTACAATACATAAGGCTAGTTGTTAGAACTTCTTCCCCGGCTAGTTGCCTTGGTCAGATGTGTGAAAATAAAACGACAAAGTCTTTAAAATTCGATTTATGAAGTGTGGAGTTTCAAGAGAAGTATGTATGTTGGTGTATAAAGAAACTAAATGTTAATAGAATTGACTCAATGTCTAGCTCCTTCCTCGGCATGCATAGGAGAGGGTGTGACTTGGCTTTCTCTTATGAGAAAGATAGTTGTGACAAGAGGCTCAGTTTCCGATGATGGTGGGTCGTCGGAGCACTAGATAATGGAAGTTGTGGAGATGGTGGGGAGGAAGATTCCAAATATGAGAAGCCCATAAATCCCAAGTAAGCGTCTGGCTTGATAAAGGAACATTAGAAGGAAAGAATGATGACGTCGAGCATGAGATTGGAAATTAAAACGAAGTTAGGGATCATGTAGAAAATAATCTAGAGAAAAGTGGGAACACGGGCAATAGTGAAACATTATAGGAGCCCAACCACTGTAACCTAATTAGTGTGGTTGGGTTGTCGGCGAGTCACGTAATACGACCTAGGAATGGAACAAGGGTTATTCTTTTGTGACAGATTGAGGATTTTGGGCCTTGATGAGTATGAGCCCAATGGATGTCACGAGAACTGGTGTGAAACAACCACCTAGAAGAAGGGAAGTCTATACCGGGAATCCCCAAAGGGGGAGGAGACTCAAAAGAGGTGGCAGCTGATGCTCTTTCTTACCTTTAAACCCTGGCAGAGAGAAATATTTATTTTTCATATATAGTGTTGGATTTAAATATATATATATATATATATATATAAAGAAAAATCATCATCGCTTAATTATGAGAGTGATTGGTGAGAGTGAAATGAAGAAATAGATAGGGTGAAAATACTAAAGTTAACTTGTTTGTTTGAGAGGTGAGAAGCGAGTGAATTTTTGAGTTCTTCATCAAATTGGAGAGATATTGTTTTTAATTCTGCGTGTTTTGTTAGAAACCTTAAAAAAACACCCGAAATTTGCATTCCATACAGACAATTATGTCTTCTTGATATAAATACTACTCACTCCATTCATAATACTACTCACCCGAAGTTTTTTTGCACCTTTCAAGGATTGATTGCTGGACCTCCTTCACTCAACCCACATGTCCCCTAGGCCCTAACTCTTGCCACTTAACCAACTTGAAGTTTGTGGTGCATTAATTATTTTTTAACAAAAATACTCTTATTTAATTTGACCTTCTCTCTTTTTCCACTCATATAAGAACTAATGATGCATAGATATTAAGAAAGTGTGTTATGAGCAATTTTTGAAAATTGATAAAATTTGAAAATAACTTTAATACAACTAACTAAATTGAATAGAATTTTTAAGATTTGTGAAATAGTTGCTTACTTCATATATTAAGGATCAGAGGAAGTATTTGTTTTTTTTAACTCAGTTTCATTCAATTAATAAGAAGTCATAGAGGCAAGAACATCATCCTGGATGATAGAGGTAATCTCCGATGGAGCCTCTTCAATCCACACCATACAATCCAAACGAAAAAGCTAAACGAGCCAAAGTATCAGCGACCAGGGGTGTTCAAAATATGGGTATGGTTAAAACCAAACCATATCCACTGTAAAACCACTTAAATGGTTTGGTTATTATCCAAAACCAATTTTAAAAATATGGATATGGTTAAAAACCAGTTTTAAATTATGGATATAGTTAAAAACCGGTTTAAACTGAATATTTCTCAAAATCAGTTTAAAACCAGATTTAGTTTAATAAAATTTAAATTGAATCAAATAAATATTTTATTTTCACCTAAATCTTACAAAATTGAAAACAAGATGAGTAAAAAATTGAATTCTGGGAACAATTCCAATTGCCAAGTCTGCAAATCTCAAACGAGTAAACAAATTCCATTCCAGTTTTCAAAAACAATTCAATTCCATTTTTATACCTTGAGTGGTGGAACCTGGTACCATGGCAGGAAAGCGTCAAGAGAAAGCAGAGGTGGAGAAGGAGACTCGGCGGC
Organism: Lotus japonicus; assembly: GCF_012489685.1. Classification (NCBI taxonomy): domain Eukaryota; kingdom Viridiplantae; phylum Streptophyta; class Magnoliopsida; order Fabales; family Fabaceae; genus Lotus; species Lotus japonicus. The sequence continues at coordinate 74,063,931 of NC_080044.1, read as the reverse complement.
GGAACCTTCGTCGGAATGTGACGTCACAGAGGCTCAACCGAGCGGGAGTGGGATAGAGCGTTTTGCATAGATTTCGGCCAAAACGACAGAGGTGGAGAGTAAATGACACGGTTGCCATCGTTGCATTTGGTTGGTGGTTCTTCACAAGAGGCAGAGGAGAGGGATAAACAGGAAGTGGCCATCCTATTCAATATAGCCAAACGAGTCTTAATATATGGGTATGGATATCCAGATTTTATATCTGGTTTTAAACTTTGGATAACCAAATTGGTTTTAAAATAAAAAGTGGATCCATTCGTAACCGGTTTTAGAAAATTTGGATTTTTTTAATTTTGGATTCAGACGGTTTTGGATTGGATCAATATAACCGGATATTTTGAACAGGCCTATCAGCGACCACATTGCCATACTCTCTTTACACCCACTAGAATTTGATTTTTGGACCTCCATCACCCAACTCATATGTCGCCTAACTCTTACCACTTAGGCGACCATTTAGAGACATTAAATCAAAGAGACTATAAACTTTCCTATATATATTTTTTTTCTTTCTACTCATTTTCTCGCCTAAACCAAACATAGAAAAGAAAAATGGGTCTCAAACATAAGCAGCAAAGAAAAACATGGTTCTTAAACCCTGCTTAGCTTAGCGGCTACACCAGAAGGGTTTAGAGACTGAACGAAGAACAGAGAACCAAAAATGGCGGAAGAAAAGCAACGAAGCATCCCAGTGCTACCATGGATGCGAGACCCCATCGACGTCACTCTCTGCCAACAACTCCCTCTCGATTCCATCCCTCTCCTCCACCCAAAGTACCCAATCCCTCTCCCTCTCCCTCTCCCCTTTTCAATTTCATTCACATCATCATCTCCATCTCTTCAATTCACATCACAATTTCTTTCTCTTCATCATCACAGGTTAAAATCAGCACTAGAGAGCATGGGAATCTCAAGCCTCTTCCCGGTGCAACTCGCCGTCTGGCAAGAAACCGTCGGCCCGGGCAACTTCGACCGCGACCTCTGCGTTAACTCGCCCACCGGAAGCGGTAAAACCTTGGCCTACGCTCTCCCCATCGTGCAGATGCTGTCCACGCGCGTCGCCAAGTGCCTACGCGCTCTGGTTGTGGTTCCCACGCGCGACCTCGCGTTTCAGGTTAAGCGGGTGTTCGATGGCGTCGCGTCGCCGCTCGGGTTGCGTGTCGGATTGGCCGTTGGACAGTCTTCGGTGGCGGACGAGATTTCGGAGCTTGTTCACGTGCCGGCGCGTGAGGCTGGCTCTTGTTATGATCCGCAGCATGCTTTGTTTGTTAGGTTTGAAAGCAAGGTGGATATTCTGGTAGCTACCCCTGGAAGGCTCATGGATCATATCAATACCACTAAGGGATTCACACTTGAACATCTTCATTATCTTGTAAGTTCAAATTTCACTATTTTGCTAATAATTTGTCAAATTTGACTAGTCTACAATGAATTGTGCATGTTGATATAATGTCAAGTTATTAAAGTCTATTGGTTTGGTTATGAAGTTATTGTGATCTTTATAGAGTGTGTTCGGGTACCAGTTGAATTAACGTGCGTGAGTTAGAAGAGTTTTGTTTATTTTTTGTCTCAGAGTGAGTGTTCGTTAACACTAACACCAACAAGTATCCAAACATATCCTTAAGAAGTTATTAATTTTTTCAATGAGTAGGAATAATTTTGCACTTTAAGATTTTCAATTTACAAATTCTAAGTTGCTTGATGTTGAAGAATCCAAAAGGTTCAAAGAATTTGTGTTGGCTTGCTTTTAGTTTGAGGTTTACTTTTTTAGCAGTATCTATGTTAACTAGACTAGGTGAATAATGTCAGGTGGTTGATGAAACAGATCGACTGCTTCGGGAGGCTTACCAGTCATGGCTGCCTACTGTACTTGAATTGGCCCAATCTAATGATGATAGCTTTTCTCAACCAGCTGATTCCTTTTTCCCTTGTTCTGTTGGTGCATTGAGAACCAGAAGAAGATGGTGAGTTCAAACTTCATTCACCTCTCTCTTTTGTGATGTTCATACCATGAAAAAGATAAAATTGTCTTGCCTCTCGGTACTTAATAGTATGTTAACCAGAAGAAATTTGAAAACTATATTTATCAAGTTTGGACTGTTAGTGATTAGTTTTAGTTATGAGATATGAGCTTAGCTTACTCGACATGCTCTATCTCTCTATTAATAGATGTATCTTGTATTCACTCGGTGAATGAGAACCATTATGTTCAGTTTAATTAAACTTTAGCTGTTTCTCCTTTCTCTCCACTACAAATTCTTTCATTAAGGATTTTCTTGTTAAAAAAAGCTGTATATGGGTTAGCTTCATGGCTAGTTTGTGTGCTATACAGGCTATATGTCATAAGGAACTAAAACATGTGAGTGACTGATAGAAAATAAAAGGTGAGCACCCTATATTATAAGTCAAAATGGGATAGAAACCATAACTCTACCCATGTGAGACTTTGGGCCAGTATATAGAACCGTTTATAGAACCGAACCTGCAAGATGGGCCAAGGACATGGAAAGTACTTGGAAGAAGAGGGTAGTTTAGGAAAAGGAGGGAAGCTGACGTGGAACCGTTAGTAGAGACATGCTAACTTTATAATAATATAAGGCCAGTTTTATTGTCGTGAACTTCTACTTTATATCATTGCATTTATAGTCTTAGTAGGACATTTCAATTCTTGGAATAGTATTGAGGACACTGACCAATAGAACATTTTGTGTCTTCATTTTCTAGATTTAACCTTTTGGCAGTTTTAGTAAGACTGTAGCTTTGAAACATTACTTGATTTTTAGTTGGTCTTGTTTACAATAATTTTTGCCTCTATTTTTCATTCAAGGAGAAATGAATGCTCATGCTTTGCATCCTTTATATTAATATTTATTTGTATTTATATATCTGTAGTGGAGTTGAGAGGGGGTTCAAGGATAAGCCTTACCCCAGGCTGGCAAAGATGGTTCTATCTGCAACAATAACTCAGGATCCAGGAAAGCTTGTTCAACTTAATTTGCATCACCCTTTATTCCTGAGAGCTGGGCAAATGCGTTATCGACTTCCAGAAAATTTGGAATCTTACAAACTGGTAGGACTTTATATGGGGCTTTAGTTGTCTTTTATTTTCTTGAAATTAGGTAGTTAAGCTGCTTTCAATTTCATTCACTTCAATTTGATTTCTATGATCATAAGAGTCTAACTTCATACAGTGATATGTATTTTTAATCTTACCTTAAAAAAATAAGAACAAATAACCATACAAGGAAAGGTGGCCTATTTATAAAGGAATGTAGTACTTGCTGCTGTAGTACTGATTTTTTTTGGCCCAATGTGGATAACATCCTTTTCAAACCCGAACTCAAGAACCGGGAATTGATACTCTCATGTCACATGATCTTGTCATGTTAAAATTTGTATCTATCTCTCTTCATAAATGTTAACAGTGTCCCGTCTATTTAGTGCATATGAAGAGAGACACACACAAAAAATGTGAGAGAATCCTGATCCCTCAAGAACCATACACAGTGTGGCTATATAACTATTTATAGGACTGCAAAAGCTTTAGTTTAGTGGAAGGTAGCTTCCAGGTTCCAAAAAGGTTTTAGGATTTTATGGCTTATTTTATCAAGTTTTTTCTCTTTATGTAAGTGCTTATTAATCAATTTTAACCAAGCTTGAGTCTTTTAAATCAAAGCAAGATTAGGATTTATTGTATTTTGAAAATCAGAGTGAACTCTAATGCTGAACTTTGAAAGGGTACATGCCCTAAAGTTGAGAGACATTTTGGTTGGATTCTTACTGATTGGTTCTCAAAACGTATTTATGTTCTATGAGTTGGACTTCTGATGCACGAGAGATTTGATTTTACCGTGGTCGTTTGTTAGACTCATTAGTTCTATATCTAAGATTTTGGCATCAGGTCTTGTTGGAAGTTGCTTCTTTGAGTTCCAATTGGTGATTGGAACTAGGTTTGAAAATGTATAGATTGAGAGAGCATTGCGATTTATTAATTCATGGCAAGTATTTCTAATTTTGAACAAAATAACCTTAGTTGGAAATAATGGTTATCCACATCTTAAGAATGGTCAGTGGTTTACTAAACTAGCTGGGCTAATCATCAATTCCTACTTTTATATAGGAAGCTCTAGTGAGAGCATGCTCTAAGTTAACCCTAGCCTTCAGGCTTCAACGATAGGGTCAAGATTAGAATTAAGTATCAATATCCATGTATGGTGTATTGTCAAACTTAGCTCCCCTCACTTGAGTCACCTCATGCTCTCACTTGATATGATCCCAATATAGCTGACTATTTTTATTGAATTGAACTTACTCTTCCACTAATTTATTAATTTATGAATAATGATGAGAAAGTTCCCTTGTAATTTTAGATTCTTTTTTGGTAGATCTGTGAAACAAAGGTCAAACCCTTGTATTTGGTTGCCCTGTTGAAATCCCTGGGAGGAGAAAAATGCATAGTTTTTACAAAATCAGTGGAATCAACACATCGACTCTGCAAATTGCTGAATTGTTTTGAAGATCTGCAAATTGATATGAAGGAGTATTCTGGTCTTCAGCATCAACGTGTAAGAAGGTAAGTTTTGATTCATCACACTAAACAAATAATGGATATTTATAATCCATGTATGCCGAATGCTGCCGTTTACCCTGCACATTATACAGAACTTGTTCCAGAAGAATTTAGGTCATGAGATTTTAACTTATTTTATGTTCTAAACACCTTTCTTATAATAAAAAAAACTGAGAACTTTTGAAAAAATTAATGTGATTATTCTCCCAAATTTAGTGAAAACCAAACATGCTAGGTTGGTCTTTGACAAAAAAATTTATATTTTTCTACAGTAAGACATTGACTGCTTTTCGGAAAGGGGAATTTCAAGTCTTAGTATCTTCTGATGCGATGACACGTGGAATGGATGTTGAAGGGGTAAGGAATGTCATTAATTATGACATGCCCAAATACATAAAGACTTATGTTCATCGAGCTGGCAGGACTGCGAGAGCTGGTCAGACTGGGCGTTGCTTCACATTGATGTCAAAAGATGAGGTATGAAGTCATCTTGTGTCACTCACACAGTCATTGTTTGTGCTAGATCTATGTTTTATATCATTTGAGCCAATTAAAGAATCTGCAAATTGAGCTATAAAAACCCTATTTAAAGGCTTGAATTTGATAATTTCTTTCACTTCTATGTTAATTATATTCATTAATCAAACCCAGTTACTAATATTAGATGAGGTGACTGGCTTCTGCTTGGTGTAGAGCTCATGAATTTTCAAAGAAGTGTCTTTACAGATATGTTGATGGATTAGGTGGCTTTGCTTCATTGGTGCTTTCTTTCTTCTGTGTTGTTTGTGTGTTATTTTTTTTTTAAGAAAACAAAAATTAAATAGGATCTCTAATCTTGCTCACTATTTGCAATCATATTGTCTGTCTTAATGAATTTATTCTTTAATTAAAAAAAGTTAAACTTTCTGCTTTGGCTTGATCAATTGTCATTCTGTGATTGAGTTTTTCCATTCACTATTAGATCTATTGGTGCTCTCTCTCTCTACCCTTTATTTCACTATTTTTTGAGAAATGCTAGTAAAACATTTTTATTAACATACTTTTCAACGCACTATGATTGTTTTAAAAGTCAAATCATGAATAAAATTGGTTTCTTATGTTGTACTATTAACATTTGGAACCTAAATAATTCTTGAGCTCTTGTCAACTCTTATTCATTCAAGGTTCGACGATTTAAGAAGTTGATGCAAAAGGCTGAGGCTGGCTCTTGTGAGGAGCATATTCTTCCATCCAGTTTGATTGATGCACTTCATACCACCTACCAATCAGGTAAATATGTTAATTTCATTTTAGGTGTGTCTGCACAACCACCTTTTTGAACCACCACTTTTCATGGATACATCGGTTCAACTGGCCACTGAAATTTCTTGCAGCTTCATGTGGCTTTACTTAATCTTCATGACCAAACATGGGGGAAAATGTTTTGACTTCAATCTGTGTTATTCCCAGTATTCTGTGGATCAATTGCCTGCCTCACATTTGATGCTTTATGTTCTGATAATGGTTTTTTTTCTTTATAAGAAAACAAAAGGAAGTTGTAAAAAAATGCAATCATTTTCCAAAATTAAGCCAATTTGAAAGTGCAAGTAAAGGTTATGGTGTTCAAACAAATTAATTGACTTCCCTACTGTTGATCACGGTGTAGCGTGTACATCTGACTGAGAATTTATAAAATATGATCAAATAGTATTGTGCATGGGCCTTGGACGACCTCATCGCTTCATTTTGTTCCTTTTCTTTATGCTGTTTTGAAGTTACATTAGATGTTTCATAAAATCTTAATTATTTTTTTCTGTCTATGGAACTTTGAGGATCTCTACGCTTCCTCATGCTCTTTTCCTTTATTGTATTTTGGATTTACATTAGATGATATATTAATTCAGTGTCATGTCCTATTATTTTTGCTGGCAGCACTGGAAAAATTTAAGGAGATACTTTCGGAGAGACGAAAGAAACCCAAGGAACACTCTTCTCAGCCGACCAAAGAGAATGGCAAAAAAAATCATTCATAGAAATAGCTGCTTATTAACTGACACCCAAGGGAATAGCATGTAAGCTTCAGAACATGGAAGGAATCCCTGGAAACATTCAACTAACAAGTGAAGTTCTGCGATAATAGACTGAAACACGGTCCTATCTGATACTTCATTGATGGGGCAGATGTATGAGATGAAAGTAGAAGTTTTGTATCAATGACGATGAAAAACGATAATCCAAATATACAGGATTTATTTATTTGCTTATTACTTTAATTTTAGTTTAAGAAGTGCTAAAAGTTGTTAGATCTGTCTTAAAATGTTATCTGTTATATGTGGCCATGGAAAATATACAAGTTCCTGAGGGATTTTGATGCATTGCAGAAAGTCTAGCAATATTTTCAAAGATCACAGTCATATGTTGTTCATTATTAACTGCAGACCTGTCATTGCTGTTAAAATATTTATCTATAATAAAACACAAGACATGCACTGGAAATTTTATGGCCATAATTGAGACCCCATCTCGTGTAATTGCACTTTTGGGCGCGTACACTAGTTATTAGACATTAGTAGTGGCTTTTCTCAGAATTAATTCTTACCCCTATTGCGGAAACTTATCAGGTTTCTAAATGCATACTTATCCAAATGTAGAGAATTGAGTGATTCAGTTTCTATATTGTCAATGTTCCACAGTATAAATATAAAAAATATAGGTTTATTGGATTGATATATTTGTTAGAATTCAAATCAACATTAACTTCAGTATTTGGTTCATCATATGATCAATAAGTTGATTTGCAACACCAACAGAATCATTTGTCATATGTAATATATGAAAATATTCTGAAAGCAACATATTTAAATAATCATTGGGAAATTTGGAGAAATATAACAGAAAAAGCATATTGAATTAACCACTTATGATGATACAGGACTTGAATTTATATTTATGTGCTTCCACTTATGGTATTCAAGAGGCTATTATACATTCCAAAACTCGTTTATTGATGGGAAATTAGGAGCCTGTACAGCAAAATAAAGGTGCAGGAATTCCTAATATCTGCTGCTGCACAGCAGATGATTCTCTTTACACTCTCAACTATATATATCCTTGTTCATATAACCCATGGAACAGGACACATGCAATTACTTAAAGGAGAGAAGAGAAGGAGCAATACAAGAACAAAAAAAACTACAAAGCAGCTTTACTCTACTCATTGAAACATTCACCCAAGTTGTCTCATTGGCTTGCCTCAACCACTTCATTGGTTCAAAATTGAGAGTGACCTATGAACTTCCTGCAAGAAGTACCTTGTATTATTGGCACTTGCAATTGTAGAAGAGGCAGAGGCACCAAGTGAAGCCGAAGATGCTGCTATTGTTGATGAGCTTTTAGCTGGTGAAATGGCAGAATGGTCATTTTCCTCTTCAGTTATTGTTTCCAACATCTTTGATGTCCTATGCCTCATCACAGTAACATACTGTGGTGGTGCAACTTCCATGAAGAACCTTGCAATGCGAGAGGTTGCCATTAATTTCACTGAATTTCAACTGTTTGAGGTGAAATATAGGGAAGTGAGGCAGAGAAGTTTAATTGTGCTAGCTGAAGTTGGCTAGTTAATTTGATTGAAGATGGATGAGTATGATATGAATGAAGCACATAGCAATGGTTCAATTTATAATGGGTGGTAAGTGGTAACACTTGCTTAACTAGGCTTAAATTGAGTCAAGGGTCCTAATCTTGGAGGGTTCAATCATGTTTTATTTGTTAGTGCCGCCTCCAGCTTTTGACATTAAATGTGATGGGACCAGATTGGGCAAGTGTCAGAAACTGGATGGGAAATTTGAAATCCGTGAAGATATGGTTCTTGTTGGCTACATTGGCTTCCAAATTTGCACTTTTCTTTGGGTTTCTTAAGGGCACACTTGTAACTGTGCCACGTTTCTGCTGATTTAGAATGATTTTTTTGAAGAAATTATATCTAAAAGAAGAAGGAAAGATATTGATCGTACAGGTGTGTTGAGATTTTTTTTTGGTCAAAGGTGTATGGAATAAAACTCAAAAGGTTGCCAAACGGCACTTACAACATGCGAGAATGAATCTCTATGAGCTACCACAATGCACATAATCATAAGAAAATAAAGAGCAAGCATGCCTACTCAGCTGAAACAACCAGCATTAAACATGATGTAAAAACCCTTGAGACAAACAAAAGCCTCTCAAACCCCAAATTAACAAAGCGTCATATGACTTCTGAGCGGAGAAAATATTAAACAACTTTAGCCAGCGCTCCCAAACCTACAGCACCCGACTCTGCCGGATTTGTAGTGTGCCAACAAAAAGGAAGCCTGCGGCGTGGCTTCAGTGGCAACAAAAGGGGACATTTCACAACTCTGAGAACAAGGCAATGAGGGAAACTTCTGACGATTCCAAACACGCAGCAACAGCAAAGGCTGAAGGGGGTGACAGATGAAGCAGGTGAGAAAAGCCCAGAAGGGATGCCAGAGATCGTTGTGCCGTGAGCGAAACCAACACGGAAGAGACCAGCGCTGGTTGTGGCCGGAGCTAAGGGTGGGGATCAGAGCTGTTACCACGAACAGTGGAGCACAGACCCAACCCACTTTCCTTACAAAACAGATCCAACCCAAGGTCACCTCTTGCAACCTAAGGTGCCACCAGAAAGGGACAGAGAAGAAGATAGCCTCAGGCACAGGTTGCTGCGAAGCATCACGGCAGGTCAAGCTTCTGGATCGCTGAGGCTAAACCAGAGACCTGGTTCCTCTGAAAAAGACATGAAGACTCAAGATCTGGAGCTTTGGCACCCGGTGGTTGAAGGTGATGGCGGATCTGGAGGTGGCAAAGGCGACGAGTTGGCCGGTGGAGGAGGAGGGTATGGATGGCCAAGGAAGGAGAAACTCAAGCTAAAACAAGAGAAACAAAACCCACTTATTTGGGTAATAAATCCACCTAATGTGGAAGAAACCCACCTGATGTGGGAAGAAAGCTCTCAAAAGCAGAGGGAAAGCCTCCATGGTGGAGGAGAAAACCCCCCCATGGGGGAGGAAACCCCCAAAGGGGGTAGACGGCGCTGCACACAAAGCTGTGCCCTAGCAGAGAAGTTTTTTGGAAAAAAGCTTAACTTCTAAATGTTTGTACCTACAGGTGTTGAGATTAAGGTGGTTGGTTTTTGGTTCAGTGGCTACCATTGTTTGCATTGAGATTGTTTGCATGAGTTAGGGAAGACACCCTTTTGCTTATCAAAAAAAAAAGGGAAGACACCCTTTGATATTTTTTGTTTTAATTTTCTGCAATCTCTTTTTTATTACCACAATCTCTTTTGGTAATTACTTGTTGAGATATTAATCTTTTGGGCATCCTTAACCGCCATCACAAGTAATTTTTGTAAAATATTTTCTTCACACCTTATCCACCCTTACCTTTGAAGAGAGATAAGAATTGATGATAGAGAGATGAATAATATGATTAGTGATAAGATAAAAAATGAATATAAAGATATGTTATTTCTACTTGGTCGACTGTGAGGTGTGTAGATCAATATTCAATCCTTATCTCTCCTACACAAGTTATAATATAATTCAACAGAATTAAGAAATATCTTAATTTTTATCATATCCCATATTCCCATGTCAAATGTTGGTGATTTTAGTATCATCAATGAATTTTAGTAGTAATGTGATTTATTGAAGGCCGATGCAATTATGCGTTAAGCTCGGAAACGAGTTAGGGTAGTGCGGAGCGCACGCTTGTTGAGCCAACGCATAATTGACCGCGATTAGATTGCGAGGTTCCAAGGGGCGGAGCCCCAGGTCATCGGGCGGGGTGAGGGGCAGCGCCCCGTTCGAAATTTTTTGAAAAGGAATTCGGTTTTATTAACCGTTTTTCCAACTCCTCAAACAAACTCCTTATATAGGAGTTATTTGGCCCTCAGTACAAATACAGAAAACAGAAACCAAAAATACGCTCTACATTCTTGATCTGTTCTTCATTTGCCTGAAGCAGATTGATCTTCAGAATTATCCCAACAAGGATTTCGTGAACCCAGACAAGAATAGGGTCGAAATACTTTGTTCGGAAAGTGTTCAACACGATTCTTCGAAGTTATCCAGGATTATCATACCCAAATTCTAACATCAAATTCGTTACTTATTTTTATTTTGTTTTTTCTCTCTAAAGTCTACACCCATTAATGATTCACCAAACATTATTACCCTTGATCGATTTTTAATATTTAGTTAAGTAAAAATGTCATTTAATATAGAGAATGCAGGTAATTCTTTTTCTTCTTTTTTATCATGCTAGTACCAAATAACGTACAAAATATGCAGCTGTCTTTCTTAACATGGAGGGAATCTCTGGAAATATTCAACTAACAATTGAAGTTCTACGATAACAGACTGAAACACAGTTCTATCTGAGACTTTATCGATGATGCAGATGTATAAGATAAAAGCAGAAGTTTTGTATCAATGACCACGACAAACAATAATCCAAAATATACAGGATTTATTTGTTTGTTTATTACTTTTAATTTTTAGTTTAAGAAGTTTAAAGTGGTTATATTAGTCTTGAAATGTTAGCTTTTATATATGTGGCCATGAAAAGTATACAAGTTCATTAGGGGTTTTGATGTACTGCAGAAAGTCTAGCAATATTTTCCTAGATCACAGTCGTGTGTTCATTATTAACTGCCGTTAGAAATATTTATATACAATAAAACAGAAGACGCGCACACTGGAATTAAACTTTGTGACCATAAATGAGACCTCGATTGTGTGATTGTGCATGTGTACTAGTACTTAATCAATTGATGTGCACTAAGGTAAAAAAGTTTTACACCGTCATGGCGTCATTCAATTATTGCATGCCACGTGAGATAAATACTTATATTATTTATTTATTTTAATTTAATTATAATTATAGCTTCTGATGTGGCGTAAAACAATTGAACGTATGTGTAAAAAAAGTTTACACGGTGTGTCTTCCCTTTAACTTATAGATTTATCTGCAGATTGATATATTTATTAGAATTCAAATCAACATTAATTAACTTTAGTATTTGTTCCATTTAAAAAAAAACTTTAGTATTTGTTCCACCAATCAGTGATTTTGAACACCAACAGAACCATTTCCATATGTAATGTAAGAAAATATTTCTGAAAACAACATTATTAACTAATCATTGCAGAAATTTGGAGAAATATAATTGAAAAAGCATATTGATTAACCACTTAATTATTGATGGAAAATTAGGAGCCTGTACAGCAAAATAAAGTGCAGGAATTCCTAATCTGTGTTGCTACACAGCAGATAACTCTCTTTACATCTCAACCATATATCCTTGTTCTTATAACCCATTGAACAGGACACACTGACTTCAAGAAGAGAAGAGAAGGGGCATGCAGTACAAGAACAAAAAAAACTACATAGCAGCTTCACATGACTCATTGAAACATTCACCCAAGTTGTCTCATTGACTTGCCTCAACCACTTCACTGGTTCAAAATTGAGAGGGATCTATGAACTTCCTGTAAGAAGTACCTCGTGTTATTAGCACTTGCAATTGTAGAAGAGGCAGAGGCAGAAGCTGAAGATGATGCTAATGATGATGAGCTTTTAGGGGGTGAAATGGCAGAATGATCATTTTCCTCTTCAGTTATTGTTTCCATCATCTTTGATGTCCTATGCCTCATCACAGTAACATACTGTGGTGGTGCCACTTCCATGAAGAACCTTGCAATGCGAGAGTTTGCCATTAATTCAGTGAAATATTTCAACTGTTTGTGAAGAATTGGTAGCTGAAAAGCAGAGAAGTTTAATTGTGCTAGCTGAAATTGGTTGGTTAATTTGATTGAAGATGGATGAGTATGAATGAAGCACATGGCAATGGTTCAATTTATAATGGGGGGTAACATTTGCATAACTAGGCTTAAATTGAGTCAAGGGTCCTAATCTTGGAGGGTTCAATCATGTTTTATTTGCTAGTGCCGCCTCCAGCTTTTGACATTAAATGTGAAGGGACCAGGTTAGGCAAGTGTAAGAAATTGGACGGGAAATTTGAAATCCGTGAAGATATATATGGTTCTTGTTGGCTACATTGGCTTCCAAATTTGCACTTTTCTTTGGGTTTCTTAAGGGCACCATTGTAACTGTGCCACGTTTCTGCTGATTTAGAATGATTTTTTTGAAGAAATTATATCTAAAAGAAGAAGGAAAGATATTGATCGTACAGGTGTTGAGATTAAGGTGGTTGGATTTTGGTTCTGTGGCTACCATTGTTTGCATTGAGATTGTTCAGGCTAGTTTAGCTGAACGTAGGAAACTGCTGCCAAGTGTAGCAATGTAGCATTAGAGCTAGTGAAACTTTGGACACCTTTGATATTTTTTGTTTTAGTTTGCCATAACCTCTTTTGGTAATTACTTGTTGAGATATTAATGTTTTGCCTTATACTTAATTGCCATTTACGGTAGTTCTTTTATAATGTATTCTTCATACCCCGTATCCATCTCCATCTTAAAAGAGAGATAAAAACTGACGAGAAAGAAATAAGTGATAAGATTAGTGCTGTGATAGAAAAATAAGATAAAATATGAAATAAAAATTGGTAAAAAATAAGATAAAAAAAAGTAAAATGTGAACATATTAAAATTGATTGTTTTTTTCCATAAAATTATTCCTATGTATGCATGTTACTTTATTTTAATGAACATTCTATGCATGAAGGGTTTATGAACATGATATTGGCTAATTGTGTATTTCTTGGATTTATGAACTATGTAATCCGTTTCATTCTTTCCATGTGAGTAAGGGAAAGCTTTATACCATTACCAGCTTAGGTTTTCATAATGTAAATGAAAATCTGAACTGTCAGTGTGTACCTGCATTCATAGAATTTGTGTAGAACTTTGCGGCGGTTAGAAACCGCCGCAAAATAGAGGCGGGATGAATTACAGACTCTGCGGCGCTTTTAGCCGCCGCTATATTCTGCGGCGGTTATTCCAACGCTTGGATATAAGCGCCGCAGAACGGCCCCCGACGCTTGTAACTGCGGCGCTCAAGGAAACGCCTCATTATACATTTTGCGGCGGTTTTAACCGCCGCAAAATGCTTCCAGAAGCGCCGCAAAATACCTTTTTTTTTGTAGTGCTACTTGTCTACCATCCATAAGGGGATGAGGTGTAGATCAATATTCAATACTCACGATCTTGTACACGTACACTCATCTTTAAAGCGGCGCCTAGTGTCATATACCTGCATAATACTAATACTCGTACGACACCCTTACTTTAGGTATCAAACTGATACTTACTTTATATTTAGGTCTACAATTTGTGTGGTATGAGAAATGCTAGTAATATTATGCTTAACATTCAATTTTATCTACTATGAATCAAGAAAAATATGATTTGTAAGTTGAAAGAACTTCTTTAATTTGTAAATTAATTTTAGCACTTAATAAACATATAGCAAATAACATGCACTAGGATAGAATGTTCAAAAGAAAAAACATGCACTAGGATAGAACAGCCCATAACATTCTCTTCATAACTCATTTTTATTAGTTGAAATTAAATTTATATCAAATCTAAATCATATAAATTACTTTCAAAAAATAAAAAATAAAAAAACCATATAAATTTCTCTTCTAATTTGGTGGATCTCACCTCTACAAGTTGTATAAAAAAATAGTTCCTCAGTGCATTATAATTCTTCACCTTAACGCTACATTTGTTAGAGTGAGCTTAAGGAAAGAGCTAGAGAGATGACAAAGAGAGAAAGGAGAGAAAATCACCCTCATTTGGTGTTATGATTATATATATAGAGAATCTATATAATTTTTTTTCTTATTTTTCTATCATACTGACTAGTAGCAAATAATTAACTTACAAAATATGCCGTCGTTCTTATGTGTGTCTCTCTACCCATCTTAAAGTTTTTCCTCCTAGAGTGTAAACGTTATATGATGTTATACTTGAAATATGTAATCAAATCACTTGTGATCACTTTAGGTCTTTATAATTTGAACATTCTTATAAATAAAGAGTAAGTAAGTAAATGAATAGAGAATAAGTGAGGAGTAAGAGGCGGAGAAATAGTATGATTGAATCTTTACTATGTGTAATCTCCTTTGTATATACAATATTATGTCAGAAGTGTTGAACAAGTATACATATATGACACGTAAAAAAATAAAAAAATATTATATTTCTATAAAAATGAATAATAACATAAAATAATACTGAGATTTTTTTTTTTAAATATCGTATCAGATTTTTAATTTTAATACAGAAATATGGAAGAAACAGACAATATTAGTCACGGAAATGTCATCATATAGTATAACGCAACATCGATATCAATCACTTCCTTCACTATCATAGCTACCGTCCACCTTCGTTCTTTCCAATTTCTATTCCAATGGCGTGTCTTTCAGGGCATTTTCAGACACTCAACCACCATCACAATAAACATTGTGGTTCATACGCATTATAACCTTTAAAACTCTTAAAATAAATTATATAAAAAATTATGAAGTAATTATTATACTTAAATAAAATAATTTATTTTAGTTTTATATTAACCCCATTAATTATTTTGCTGGTTTGACAACTTCGTATATATCGATCTTTTCCACTACAATTACGTACCTCTGCCGAGCCTATATAAAAAAAGTAACCTCTACCGATTTTCAAAAAATTGTAAGCACTTTTAATATATTAGTATAATATTTTGAATATAAGAATTTTAATGTCATCATATAACTAGTTTCTTTCGTCACTAGCTTTTCATATCACATAGAACCGAATAGGCAGGAGAAAATGATGTGAATATGGTGGACCAGAACACAGTTTGAAACGTACGTCAGTGGTAGAAAAATATATATACATATATAGCAACAAAAGGATCCTTTATGATGATCATAATTTTGGATAAGAATGCAGAATATATAGCCAACAGCCTAATTCCTTTTCCATCCTCGTGGGTTGACAGAGAGATATATGGTTTGCCACGTGAATTGAACATGCATATGTCTTAGTTAGCTGCTGGCACAAACTTTGTAATTTCCAAAATTTTGGTTGAAATGAATATACGCTATTGTTGTTATTTACGAGTTTGATAGGGTTTATATTAGAATTAGGGAGGTCTAGTTGAATCAAAAAGTTAATTTAAGAGTTTAAGGTTGCTCTACCAATTATAAACACTTGATTGACTATATCTATAGATAATGTGAGACTTCTAACACCCTTCTCACACTTAGAATTGGACATCTGGAGCGTGAAAATAACATCAACGAGTGATCAAATTAAATATGAAAAATCTCTACACTAAATGGATTTAGAATAATATTAGAGGTCTTCCCTTTTTGACTTCAATAAACTTATCCTCCTTGGAGATACAATTTTCTCCAATCCATCATAGCATGCACAAGGCTGTCTTCTTTTGAGGGGGTTATAGCTAGCTATTGACTTGTTATTGTCATGCATGTTGTCTATTAACTAGCTAATTAGGCTTTTCTACAAATGCGCGCACTACATTGCTCGGGTTATCATTAATCAAAATCATTGCCTACATGGTCATGTGTCTGCTTAAGTGGTTTATTGACATCACAAACAATGTCACATGGTTTAATTTAATTAGCTTCTATATAAGAAAGAGCATCCAGCATCTAGCCTGCACACTGTCTTCCTTGCTATAGCTAGCATCTGACCCTTTAACAAAGACGACCATTAACATCACAAATGCCGTATCAGGGAGGGTATATATACAATCATACAGGAGAGAAAAAGACTAGACAAGCTGTTGAAAAATTAGCATTCTTGTAGAGACCTTTTAGAATTAATTATCTATTATCTATAGGCGTTGCAATCAGTCAGGGATGTGGAAAAATGGAGTCACCACCGTTAAATATAATATTTGATTGATGAGTAAAAGGGGACAAGAAACCAAAGGAATAGTGCCAAACTTTGCATTTATTTCATAAAGCAAGCCATGCCATCTAACCACTTTATCTCGTCCAAGTCTAGAGTGTAATAATTAATACAGAATACAAATTTTGTTGTAAAATAGCCTTGGGCTAATTAGTTTATTAATTGTAATTAGGAACTAGAGTTAGTTCTAATTGTTAGTTAGTTAGTTTTGTACAGCTATTTAAATAGCTCTAACACAGTGTAATACTCACCGTGAATACAATACAATTTGTCATTCAACCAATTCAGTTTTTCTGTTAGCGTAACTGCTTTCTGTTATGGTATCAGAGCTCTCATCGTGAGAGAGCTCTGTTGCGCGCTCTGAAAACCTTGAATCGGTGCTTCCATGGCGGCGATTCCGGCTGAGATTCTTTTCCCGTACACGCTTGAAGATGTGGTGGTCACATCTTGTCCTCTTTACGTTCATCCGAACGAAAATCCGTCGGTGATTCTGGTTTCTCCTCCGCTATCGGAGAAGAATTATCACAGTTGGTCAAGATCCATGAAGATGAGCTTGCTGACAAAGAATAAGCTAGGGTTCGTGGACGGTACGATTCCGGATCCTGGAGAAACTCATGCGCTTTATCCCTATTGGCAAAGATGCAACACTATGGTGCTCGGATGGTTGATTCGATCGATGAATCCAGAGATTGCACAATCGATTCTGTGGAGGGAGAAAGCGATTGAAGTCTGGAAAGAACTGAAGGAACGATTTTCACAAGCTGATCTCTTCAGGATCTCTGAATTGCAAGAAGAAGTTCATAGCCTCAAGCAAGGAGATTCTTCGGTAACAAAGTATTTTACTTCCATGAAAATCTTGATTGATGAGTTAGAAATTTTGAAACCTATTCCTTCCTGTACATGTTCTGCTATAACAAAAATTAAAGAGGATAGGAACTCAGATCATGTAATTAGATTCTTGAGAGGATTGAATGAGCAATTCTCTGGTGTACGCTCCCAAATTATGCTTATGGAACCCTTACCTAGTCTGAATCGTGTATTTCAATTGGCTGCACAGCAAGAAAGGCAATTTGCTGTTGAGCATGTTCCTAAAGTGCTTATGGCTAATGGAACCAGGAATGGTGATTCTCAGAAAAATTACAGGGATGATAATAGCTCTGGCAGTCGCAATGGAACAGGAAATTCAGGCTATGGAAATTCTCAGGGTAATGCAAATTCTGGTGGCTATAGGAATCAGTCAAGAAAGGAGTGTTCCTATTGTGGTAAAATAGGTCACACTGTTGATGTATGTTACAAGAAGCATGGATATCCTCAAAGCTCAAAGCCTAAGAATTACACTGGCAATAGAAGTCAAGGAACCAACAAGCATGCTAACATGTCAATGGGTTCAAATTCAGATCAGCAATGTGTTGATGAGGATAATGTTGTGCAAGAAGATCATTCTTCCTTCAAGTTGACGGAGGAACAATACCATTCACTTCTTGCTTTGCTACCTGCTCAAGACAATGAGGGTTCACGCATTGCAAAAGTCAATTTTGCTCCAAAAGCAAAGACAGCAAAGATAGCACAACACAATTCTGTTCAAGCCTTGTCTACTTGTCTCTCATCAGTTACAAGCTCCAACATATGACATTATCGCCTTGGGCATCCCTCCTATGAAAGACTTAGTCTTCTAGGTCATACTTTTCCCTTTATTTCTTGTAAACAAGATCACATTTGTGATACTTGTCACTTAGCTAAACAAAGGAAGCTTTCCTTCCCTCAAAGTGAGAGTAGATCTCAAAAACCTTTTGACTTGATTCATGTTGACATTTGGGGTCCCTCACCTGTATCCTCTATGCATGGACATAGATATTTTCTTACTGTAATTGATGATTTTTCCAGGTTCACCTGGTTATTTCTAATGAAAACTAAGTCTGAAGTTCAGGACCTTATTCCTCAATTTTGCACAATGGTTGAAACTCAGTTCTGTCTTCATGTTAAGCAAATCAGGTCTGATAATGGACCTGAATTTTTCCAAACCAAATTTTATCTTGCTAAAGGTATTTTACATCAAAGGGTTTGTGTGGAAACACCACAGCAAAACTCCATTGTTGAAAGAAAACATCAGGATTTGTTAAATATTACTAGATCTTTGCTTTTTCAATCTCATTTACCAAAGATTTTCTGGTCTCATGGTGTCTCTCATGCCTGTTTTCTCTTAAACAGGTTACCTACCATTGCTTTAGCTAATAAGACTCCTTACGAGAAACTTTTTAACAAACCTCCTGACTTAAGTTTTCTTAAGGTGTTTGGTTCTTTATGTTTTGCTTCCTCATTAAATAGAGATCGCACTAAGCTTGATCCTAGAGCAAGGAAATGTGTTTTCCTAGGTTTTAAAACAGGTACAAAAGGTTACTTAGTGTTTGATTTGAAAACTAGGGAGTTTTTGCTTTCTAGAAATGTTATTTTTCATGAAACAAATTTCCCTTTCTATGCTTTAGAACATAATCTTGATACAAGATCTGAGGAACCTCCTTTGCCAACTTCTCTTGATGTTGACGTCTTGATCTTTCTCCTCATACTGACCTTCCTGCCCCTGTTCAACCTATACATCCTCCTCAACATGTTCAACCTGAAACCCTTCCTCCTAGGCTTTCTACAAGATCTAGGCGACCACCTTCACATCTCCAGGACTATGATGTTACTATGCCACCAAGTCTGCTAGCTAATCAGTCTTCCTCTTTGGCAAATATCAACGGTATCAAACATCCTATCTCCTCTGTAGTGTCTTTTGCAGCTTTTTCCCCAAAGCATTTTTCCTTTACATCTAATGTTTTTGCTTTGGTTGAGCCTAAGACCTATAGTCAAGCAAGCAAATGTCCAAAGTGGCAAGAAGCAATGCACAAAGAGCTTGAGGCATTGGCCAGAAATGATACTTGGAAGCTGGTCTCTCTTCCTCCCAATAAAAAAGCAATTGGCTACAAATGGGTTTTCAGGATTAAGCACAAGGCTGATGGATCCCTTGATCGTTATAAAGCTAGGCTTGTAGCTAAAGGCTACACACAAGTTGAAGGGATAAACTACCTTGACACTTTTTCACCTGTGGCTAAGATGACCACACTGAGGCTTCTCTTGGCTCTAGCTGCTTCACATCATTGGTTCTTACATCAATTAGATGTGGACAATGCGTTCCTCCATGGTTCATTAGAGAATATAGAGCACTTGCTGCTGTGGTTTGTGAAGCTCAGTGGTTTTCATATGTTTTTGATTTCTTGCAGCTTCCATTACCACTTCCTGTCTCTATTTTCTGTGATAACCAGTCTGCAATCTATATTGCACACAATCATACATTCCATGAACGTACCAAACATATTGAATTGGACTGCCATGTGGTACGGGATAAGCTCAAAGCTGGTTTGATTCATCTTCTTCCAGTTTCTACTCATGACCAGCTAGCTGATGTTTTTACCAAGCCACTTCCACCTTCAAAGTTTCCTCAATTTGTTTCCAAGCTGGGGTTGATTGACATCCACACTCCAGCTTGTGGGGGGGTAATACAGAATACAAATTCTGTTGTAAAATAGCCTTGGGCTAATTAGTTTATTAATTGTAATTAGGAACTAGAGTTAGTTCTAATTGTTAGTTAGTTAGTTTTGTACAGCTATTTAAATAGCTCTAACACAGTGTAATACTCACCGTGAATACAATACAATTTGTCATTCAGCCAATTCAGTTTTTCTGTTAGCGTAACTGCTTTCTGTTAATAATGCTTCAAAATAGAAAAGAGAATATTGAGATTTCAATTTCTTTTAGAAAAGTATATAATGAATTTATCCTCAATTTTATACTACAAAAGAATCTTAATTGACAATTTGACAAATGAATTCTCCAATTTATCATTGCAACTAACCACAGGGGTGACACGTGGTGAATGTGCATTTCCTTAAGGAATTTCGCTTAGGCTCCAGGTCCGGTTCAATCCCTTATGAAGTAAAAAATAATATATATATGATCAGACACATTACTATCATATCTCGAACCAAATTATTCATGTAGAGCCCTTTTTTCTTATGGAGACTAATGACTAAAGGAAAAAAAAAATCATTGGAACTCACGAAACCAATTAAATTGACAAATTGTACCCCAATCAATCTCCAGCTCTAGAACGTTTTCCAAGTCGTTGTGCATACGTCATTTTGCTATTTTTATTTCCGCTTCTAGAATAGTAAAAACGCTTTGCTGTGAAATCTATCCCATTGCTATTCCAAGCAAAGACCATTTCAAGCACAAATGAGTTGTCACTAATTTCCACCAATAGTTCTCAACCAAATGTTCACAACCTCCAATGTATATATTGCCTCATTTCCCATTAATTCTCCCCAATCATCTCTAGTTCCAAACCCCAACCACATTGATCTCAATTTTTTGTGAGAGGTTGAGTTTCTTTGATCATCACAAAAGAGGGTCAAGGAAAATACAAGGGTTTGGTTAATTAATTTACCACTAACTTGTATTGGAAATGTTGAAGAAGGTGATGGTGAAGGAAATGAGATGCATGATCCAAAACAACTGTGGGGAGGTTGCACCTGCTCTTCTCATAACCCCTCAGAAAAGTTCACTTGGTTTTCCAAGGTTGGAGCCTATCATTGAAGAAGGGCCCTATCATCATGAAGGGTTTCTGCAGATTGTTATGCCAAAGAGGATGATGTTCCTTGTTCCAGCGTTCATTTC
Organism: Lotus japonicus; assembly: GCF_012489685.1. NCBI lineage: Eukaryota > Viridiplantae > Streptophyta > Magnoliopsida > Fabales > Fabaceae > Lotus > Lotus japonicus. The sequence continues at coordinate 74,042,681 of NC_080044.1, read as the reverse complement.
TTTTGTCTCATATTTCTTGCTGTATAGATATGTTAGTGCCTGATCAAAATATGATGATTTGAATTTGTTGTTAGTGCTTAATTTGCACACCTTGAGAGGATGTGAAATTCATATATATATATATATATATATATAGGGAGCATATCAGGTGAGAGGAGTGGTTTATAGTGAGAGGTGAGAGTGTGCAATAATAGCCATTAGATTATTTTGAATGGTTTGGATTTAATCTCATTTAATATACTCTCACCTGACCCTCCAACTCTAACTTTCCAACCCCCACGCGCATCCTCCTCTGTGCTTTTGCTATGTTCCCAACGCCCCTGATGCTGTCTTTCTCACTTCCGCCATTGATGTTTTTCTCCCTTCCCCATTTCACACACCACCCATCATGAAATCGAAAAGGGACCAAATCATGGAATCAAGATATATCCAGGTTCCCAGTTTCCACGGCATATATATATTTATATCAAATATTGACAATTAAATAATTTTCTCAATAAAATCCTTAATTTCTTCGCTCATCTCTAAATCTTGTTGCCGTATCAGGGATGGAAATCAAATCAAATATGCCACTAACGTTCTCAACCAAACAGGTCATGGATTAGCAAAGAGGATTCCATGAAACACTAAAAATCTGATGCGTACACTACAGATCTATTAATGTTGAGGATGAATCATTTTTTGTAGGGATATGGAAGGTCAAGGTCTAATGTGTAGAAATTAATTATGAATAAAGTGTGCAGAAATTAATTTTTGGATCATGATGCTTTTCAAATTCATGGGTGGAAGAGAGAAAAGGTTGCAGTTGTGGAGAGAGAGATGAGCGAGAACAGAGATGAAAGGAAATCTTCATTCGCACTGGAGAACAAGGGGGAAAGGGGCGCGTGAGGTTGCGAATTAGCAGGCACGTGCAGACTTAAGTTGCGAATTTATCCTCACCGTTGATGTTGATCTGATAGCTATTATTACACACTCTCACCTCTCACTATAAACCACTCCTCTCACCTGATATGCTCCATATACATATATATATATGATCGATTTTAATTAGATTGTTTGATTGATCAACATTATTCAGGTGCAACAAGTGATGGGTTTGTTTCTTTAGTTTGTTTGAGATAGATCACAAACCAATATTATTCAAATCAGAAAAAATAATTCGATTGGATTTTTTTTAATATGAAATGATTTCTGGGGAGATCATGATGGATTTAACTTGATTTAATGTGAGTCCAGTGCTTATCAAAAAAAAAATGTGAGTCCAGATACTCGATTAGATTTCAAAATGATCCTTTAAAGATGCAATTAACACTCTCTTTATATAGTTTTATAAAGCCGTAAAAAAAATAGTTTTATAAAGAGTATTTCGAATATAATGGCTTAAATTTTCCCTCGGAATATACCTATTTTTGTTTTTAGTCGGTGCAATTTTATTTTGTCTTTTTCGTTTCTTCAAAATGACCAATTTCATTTTTAGTCATTGATATTAAATTTTTCATCCAACTTTAATGGAAGTCCACGTGACCTAACATGAGACATTATTAAATAAGTTTTTGACTACTAAAATATATCTCATTTTCCTTTTTAGTCCTTGCAATATTTTTGTATGTTTTATGTCCCTATAAAATTGTTGGTTTTGCATTGACATTAAATTTTTTATACAACTTTTGACGGAAGTCCACTTGGACCTGACATGTGAGTTTTTTTATTACATCTGAATTATGCAAGAAAATATGGACCTGTCATACACACTATATCTCCCTCACGCCCCTCCCCATGGTAGCCCTTCTCCCCCTACTCTCACCTCTCTCTCCAGCTTCACCTTAATCTGCTCCACCTCGGTCTCGTATCCTCGTCTTTACGCACTCACCCCTTCTCACTAATCCTAGCTCTTCCCCTTACCCTTCTCCCACCTTCTCCCTCTCCCCCTTCTCACCCTCTTCCCTATCTTCCTGTTAGCACCAAAATTTACAGGTTTGGAAATTAGCCGTTGAAATATGGTGTACATGGATGGATGGCATGTTTCAGTGTAATTTATACTTTACTGCCAAATTAGTAGAAGTTGCTGGGGTCGAAATTGTATGGTTATATTGGACCAGTATGTCGACTAGATAAAAGAAGCACTTCTTCGACCCAAGTGTTGATAGTATATATAAATCAATGGCAAAGGCTATTAGACAGAGTGATAAAACATGGCAACATGTTAATGCCAAGGTGTACTTTAGTCGAAATATATATATGACATATATTGGCAGGATGTTATATGTTGGAGGCTAATGGATTTGGCTACTATTATATATTATGCCAAGGTCAATATCTTCTAGATTTTAGATTGAGATTGTGGCAATACCAATCATGACATTACTGGAACATGATTTGGATTCTATATATGTATGCATATTAAAGATTGATAGAGCTCGACATAGTGATGTTTTCGACTAAACCATGAACAGCATTTGAAGCCACTTTTTCGATGAATATATGGAGACCCTCGAAGGAAAGAAGCTGAACAAAGGATGAAGAGTCAGCAGCACAAGTTATGAGGTGGAAAGTTACTGGAAGAGGTTGTCAAAGGAAGCAGTTACTAGCACTTACTTAGTGGCTTAAGTGGAGGTTATTAGTGGCCTAGGCAGTTTATTTTAAATAAACACATGTCCTTTAGTGGGCAAGAGTAGTTATCAGAAACTTAGTCTATAAATACTAGTTCTGATTGTAATGTAAGTAGACTCACGCAATTACTCAAAACTCTCCATGGATGCCTCCAAGTCTCATGTGACATATGGCTACAAAGAGACTAAGAGTGTGCTGTGATTCTCACCCTTTTATGTTCAATGCAATTTAATTTCCTTTGCCATTTTGATTTCCTTTTACTCTTTGTTTTTCTTTTTCCTTTCGATCCTCTACTCTTTTTTCCTTTTGTTCATACCGTTCTTCACAAAAACCCGACCTTGACATTTAAAACGTTTTCACTAAAGAACCCAGAAAGGACTCTGAATCCGGTCCTTGAATTGCTTTTGGATTCTGTTTGTTTACCAAAAATCAGTGTAAACAAATTAACACGCCCAGTGGGACCATTTTAGTGAAAACTAAGTTTTTCAGTGTCATTTATGGTCCAGTTCTGAATTTCAGTTATTGACGTTATCTCGTTGATTTGATATATTGGTCTAAATTGACCATTTGATTTCAAGAATTGGTTTTTTAGAATTTAAAAAACCAATATCAAGAAGGCCAACGTATTGTGCTACTGTGCAACGAATTGAATTCTATTTGAGTTCAAATTGGAACTTGGCCACCAATTAGTATATTGATATTTTTCATTCAGGTAGTACTCAGAATTTTGTGAAAATGTTTAATGGCAGAATGACAAATGATGTCATTTCTGAAAATTCTGGGCAAGGAGCAAATCAAAATGGTCAAGAACATACACAGTTCAACACATTGGGAATGACCATGCCTTTGATTCAAAGTGGTTCATTGACCATCAAATTCAACCACTGATATTGATTTACAATCAATTAGGCAACAAATTGATGAAAGTAGGTACAATATGGTGAACATGTTGACACAACAAATGTCAACTATGTTTAATCCTCTCATTCAAAATACTCAACACTTGACTCGACAATTGTGTCGAATTGCTGATGTTCTTGGAGCACCGCCTTTGAACCAAACGTTCCAGCAAGTTCCTGATTATGGCCAAAGTGTGCCTCTAAATTTTACTCAACGTGAAGTTCAGAATTTTAGTCAAAATGAGCCTCAAAATTTGCCTCAAGATCAGAATTTTGGTCCAAATGAAGTTCTAAATGGATAAGAAAATTCAGTCCAAAATCAGCCACAGAATTTTGATCAGAATTTAGACAACAATGTCTTAGTTAATCGAAATCAAAATGACTATGGGGGGCCACAAAATGTGGCCAATGCTGTCGAAGAAGTTCTAAATCATCATGGTTTCAATGTTGGATATGCCAATCGTCCAAATTTCACGTCTCCGTTTTCTGAAGTAGTTCTTCAAGCAGAACTTCCAAGGGGGGGAAAGGTTCCAAAAGTTACTAAATTTTCAGGAGACACAGGTGAATCCACTGTTGAACATATTGCAAGGTACCGGCTTGAAATTGGTGATCTTGCTAACAATGAACAGTTGAAAATGAAATATTTTCCAAGTTCCTTGACGAAGAATGCTTTCACATGGTTTACTACTCTACCTCCTAATTCGATCCATAATTGGAATGAATTGGAGATGGCTTTTCATGAGCAATTCTTTAGAGGAGAAACCAAAGTGTCATTACTGGATTTGGCTAATGTTGAGAGGCAACCGAATGAGCCAATAAATGACTACTTAATTCGATTTAGGCATATGGAAACTAGATGTTCTACTCATGTGCCTGAATTCGAATTAGTAAAAATGGCTATTGGGGGCCTAGACTATTCGATTAAAAAGAATTTGGTTAATGATAAGTTCATAGATATGACTCAATTGGCTCATAAGGTTAAAAGAGTAGAGAAACTAAGGCTTGAGAAATACAAGCCTGAAGAAGTTTTTCAAGGAGAAGAAAGTTCTTGCATAAGAGCCACTCAAAGTCCTGAAATTGATCAAGATGAAATTGATCAATCTGATGAGGATAGTGGTAGTGATGAAAATGAGGTGAATATGGCTGAATTTAAGCCAAAGTCTCCCTATACTTATGAAGGTGAGAGCAAAGGAAAATTTCTAGCAAAATCCTATAAAGGATTGAAGACTACAAGTGACTATCAGAAGGTTATGGTGAAAAGGAGCCAGAATTTGCCAAGGACCTCAAGTCCAAAAGGGGTTGGCTGAAATATAAATATTTTTGTTTGAAATTCGGCATACATTGCCGAAATTCGGCACACATTGCCGAAATTCGGCACACGTTGCCGAAAATAAAAGAGAAATGTTCTTCGTGGCAAAATGATATGCCAACTTGGTAAGAAACAATGAATTGGTCGAAGTTTGTGTTGCTAAGTATTGGGGTCATGGTTGAGATTTGATACTGGCTTTGGATTGATATTATATGTTGATGAAACATATTGCCATGGTAATATCCAAATGCCAATGTCGAAATGTTGAAATTGCAGGATGGCACTGGACATATCTCGACCATGTTAGAAAATGATATAATTTCGACCAAAGAGAATGAATCATGGTTTGCTCATGAACTATTCCAATTCTATAATTTTTGACTAATCTCTTAGCCATTAAATGGCTCAGTCGTATTTTATATACTGAAGATGGTAGGTGGCAATCGAAATGGAGAGTTACAAATTAAAAGGAAAAGTGGTTAAGTGATTTCAAAAGGCTATGGGGTGTTTGCTTAAAATTTTGGTGATATAACTCAAAATGTTATTCCTCTCACTTCATTCGAGAAACAACATTTTGGGGGGCCTCTGTTAGCACCAAAATTTACAGGTTTGGAAATTAGCCGTTGAAATATGGTGTACATGGATGCATGGCATGTTTCAGTGTAATTTATACTTTACTGCCAAATTAGTAGAAGTTGCTGGGGTCGAAATTGTATGGTTATATTGGACCAGTATGTCGACTAGATAAAAGAAGCACTTCTTCGACCCAAGTGTTGATAGTATATATAAATCAATGGCAAAGGCTATTAGACAGAGTGATAAAACATGGCAACATGTTAATGCCAAGGTGTACTTTAGTCGAAATATATATATGACATATATTGGCAGGATGTTATATGTTGGAGGCTAATGGATTTGGCTACTATTATATATTATGCCAAGGTCAATATCTTCTAGATTTTAGATTGAGATTGTGGCAATACCAATCATGACATTACTGGAACATGATTTGGATGCTATATATGTATGCATATTAAAGATTGATAGAGCTCGACATAGTGATGTTTTCGACTAAACCATGAACAGCATTTGAAGCCACTTTTTCGATGAATATGTGGAGACCCTCGAAGGAAAGAAGCTGAACAAAGGATGAAGAGTCAGCAGCAGAAGTTATGAGGTGGAAAGTTACTGGAAGAGGTTGTCAAAGGAAGCAGTTACTAGCACTTACTTAGTGGCTTAAGTGGAGGTTATTAGTGGCTTAGGCAGTTTATTTTAAATAAACACATGTCCTTTAGTGGGCAAGAGTAGTTATCAAAAACTTAGTCTATAAATACTAGTTCTGATTGTAATGTAAGTAGACTCACACAATTACTCAAAACTCTCCATGGATGCCTCCAAGTCTCATGTGACATATGGCTACAAAGAGACTAAGAGTGTGCTGTGATTCTCACCCTTTTATGTTCAATGCAATTTAATTTCCTTTGCCATTTTGATTTCCTTTTACTCTTTGTTTTTCTTTTTCCTTTCGATCCTCTACTCTTTTTTCCTTTTGTTCATACCGTTCTTCACAAAAACCCGACCTTGACATTTAAAACGTTTTCACTAAAGAACCCAGAAAGGACTCTGAATCCGGTTCTTGAATTGCTTTTGGATTCTGTTTGTTTACCAAAAATCAGTGTAAACACTTCCCAAATCCGCCCACGTGATCACATCTTCTCTCACCCCCTCAGAAACAACATTTGGTCAAATAGGTTTGCATTTCCTTCATCGTGAAGTTGAACCACACCGTCCACGACACCTTCAAAAGATAGAAAGGAGAGATTGAGAGAGAGAGAGAGAGTGAGAGAGACGATGAGGGAGGTCAAACTTCGATGTAGAAGAGGTTCCCCTGCTCCATCTGCCTCGTTAGGGGTCTAACAATGACATCAGAAAATGGATCAGTGAAGAGTTTTCAATGGGGGTGGAGACCTAAAGTTGATGTTTCTTTCATTTCTTCCATTGATTGGTTGAAGGGTGAAGGTTTATGGATGTTTGTGGTTCGCATGGTAGTTGGAGTAGCGCTTGATGATGGATGGATAGAATATAGAGAGGGGTGGCTGGTAGTTTCTTAGGAACTGGCAGAACGCCTTCCAATGTTGTTGTTATGCGGGTGATGAGGAAGAAGGAGAGGGAGAAGGAGAAGTGTGAGGTGTCCTACATATATGGAATAAGGTAGGGAATGAGAAGGGGAACAATGGGCGAAGGAAGGTGAATGTGGGGGGATAGGGGGAGCCATGAAGGCAGAATGTGGGGTAAGAGTGAGAGGGTAGGTGTCAGGGAAGGCGAAAGGGACTAAAAACGAAACTAGTAATTTTGGAGCAATGAAAAACACACAAATAAAATTTGCAAGGACTAAAAACAAAATGAGACATATTCAAGGGACTAAAATTTTTTTTTAAATGGGGACTAAAAATATTTTTAAGCCAAATATAATTTGGCTTATATAAAAAAAAGCCAAATATAATTTATATTATAGATTTAATATAAAATAGATGAACTTAATATTGAGATATTAAATAAAGTATAATATTCTAAATGATTTTTTAACACAATATATAAAAATATAATGTTTTTATTTTTAATTTATTATTAAATTATAATTGGGGGAACTAGGGAAATGATTAAAAATTAAATGTTATAATTGATGTGATAATATAGATCATAGAAAATAAACTAAGAATTAAAGGCGGAAAAAATAAGGATCAAACATAATAATAATAATAATAATAATAATAATAATAATAATAATAATAATAATAATAATAATAATAATAATTAAGCTTAAACACATTTTTAGTCCCTTTACTTTTATTTTTGGGTAATTTCATTCTATTTACTTTCAATTTCTCGATTTTAGTCTCTTACTATTAACTTTGAGTGATTTTAGTCACCTTACTTTTAAGATGCCAATGTGTTTTAAGTTATTTCTATTTTTTTTAAATAAGTTTTTAGTCGCGGTAGAATAAGGGTGAATTGAATTTGGTCCTTCCAAAATAAATTCCTAGCTTTTGATCCCAATATTATTGAAATAGATGAAATTAGCCTCTGTCGTTTTTTTACGATTTTTGTGTATTAGTAGAGATTTATAACCGCCAAAAATTATTTATTATTGGTTTTAGTGGCAGTTAAACCACTACAAAATGGATCGAGAGACCAATTTTATTAATGTTGGAAGACTAAAAGCTTTAAATTTTGTTTAGAGCGACCAAATCCAATACTCTCCTATTTTACACTAATTCAGTTTGGATGGAGAAGGTTCATTTGGCTGCAATTTCTTTTGTGAACTCTGATGTATTGACTTCTTTGCCTCACGTTTAGTTAATGCATTGATGAACCTTAAAAAAAAACATATATAACCCTGATCTTAATCTTATCAAACATGGTTTCTTTTTGTTGTTAGTCTAGTTGCTTGGGTTTTTGAGCAGGCCCACTGTGTATTTGGGCTCTGTCTTGTTCGGTATCTTGTCCTTTTGTTGTTTTGCTGTTTTTCTTTTTTTGTTTTTCCTTTTTCTTTTTCTCCTTCTATTAGGGGTTGGTATCCCTTGTACCTCATTTTAATACAAACTTTTGGCTTACCAAAAAAAAATGAGCATGAAATAAATTTGATGATCTTTATTTTTTATCATTACATATATAATACGAGAAAAATTCTTCAAGTTTTTCTAAACACCAAAAGAAAATGATTCTCTATAAAAGAAAATGAATAACAACCCAGAGAGTAGCAAAGGCAAAGAAACAACACTCTTGTACAACAATTTAGACCCTTGTGGCTCCTCTTCAATAATAGGCTCTAATTTGAAAGAATATGAGGATCTCTGACTCTGAGCATGAGGATGAGATATCAAAAGGGTCGGTGAAACTTCACCCCATTTGTGGGTGGATCTCAACTCTCTCACCATTTGAAAATGAAATCTTAGTTGAAGAAAATGGAGAAGGACTTGGAAAGATTGTAAGACTATATTAAAGACATAAGCTAATTGATTAAATACAACAAGGAATGAAACATGAGTTATAATTTAGTGTTTTGAAACCCTAAAAACTAGGAGAAAACATGGGAATTCTGACAATATTAGAAGGGAAGACTACTTTTTCAACGATGGAAATAAGTCTCAATCCCGAGAATCTAGTTTGAATATTTTTTCCAAGACAACTAGACATTTGGTGGATTTTTTGTTACATATTTGTAATTTATAGAAGTAGATCCCTATTTTTTTTGCACATTTTTATGGATTAATAATATATTAATCATCTAAGTTATATATGATGATGTTTTAGACTAAAAAGATGGATGCATGGCTGGACTTCATGTTTGAGAGGTGAGATGAAATGGTTCACGAAGATGATAAAGGAATTGGTTTGTACGGAGATGAAAGGGAAATTCATAGTGTTGGTAATAATAATAAGGGGTATAATAGGTGAAGTTTGAATATCATTCACGGTGTTGGCTTCGGTGTAACAGTTAAAAAGTGAACCACGGTGGTTCAGTTCTCTCCTTAGCCCTTAGATATAATGTTAAATATTCAATGGTTCAGATTCGATCAAGAATAAATATCAAACTACTAAAATACCCTTTTTTTGTTCTCCACCCTTGGAATTCACCCTCCACCCCCACCCCAGTGTCGCCACCACCACCACAGATCTTCCTAAACAATTAGATCTGCTTTCAGCTGAAGTAACGCGGCTGAAGGCCTTGCTAGATTCAAAAAGGGAAACATAGGCTAGTGAAAATGAGGTTATATTGAAGCTGAAAACAGAGATGGAAGCTCTCAAGCAAGAACTTGAAAAGGCCAGGGTTTATGATGAGAACTTGACAGAGAAAGAGACTTCTATCGAACAACTCAATGTTGAGCTTGAAGCTGCAAAGATGGCTGAATATTATGCACATAGTCTGCTAGAGGAGTGGAAGAAAAAGTTTGAGGAACTAGAAATGAGGGTTGAAGAAAAAAACAAGTTGGAGAGATCTGCATCAGAATCTTTGGAATTTGATGGGTTGATTCCAATATAACCTTAAAAGTTTGATTTTTTAATGTGGATTTGCAATTTAATGGTTGGAATATGATTGTTTTGGTTCTTATTGGAAGAAAATCAAATAAAGTTCATATTTGGGCATTTGTTGAAGACTAATTAATGTCTGGGGCATGCTAATAGTGGGCAAATGGGCATTGAGAATGAATAGCAACAAGATTAACAATCGCATCTAATGGTGGTGGCTGGGTGGCAAGGCTTAGGTGAGAGGATGAAAGATATTTTGGGTATAATAAAACTTGAAAGGGGTATTATTAGAATTTCACTCAATTTTTTTTAATGAACCATCGTGGTTCACTTTTGAAGTGAGCCAAGGAAGACAGCGTCATCATTCATCATCAAAGAAAAGTTTGGATATAATACCTTATGTTTTCCTTTGTTCTACAAAAGGAGTAATGCAAGAAAGGGGAGAGAGAGTTGCATCAACCACGATAGAGCATGTTGAGTTCAACTTTCGAACGAACGACAGTGATGACGGTAATTTTTTTTTTAATTATGGACCTAAATGCTAATGTCGGGTAATAGTGGATGTCATGTTAAAAGTCATGATTTCTTTTAGAGGTGGGTATGCGAGAAGACCCTATCTGCATACCTTGAAAATAAGCGAGTCGTGTGAATTGATGCACACATGTCCACATAAAAACGACCAACTATTTTATATATGTTGTTGGTCTGCAAGTAGCACAAGTTAAGCAACCATCCCCAGGCTTTTGTCCATATGTTTCGCAAACGGAAACACACATTTCAACGTATTAACAAACAAATAAGATTTAATAAGATTTTGCCATGTTGACTCAAACGTAAATGGACAAGATTTCAACAAAAATAAAAACATAATTTTATTGAAAAAAAAATTCGTATCAACACTTAATATGGAAAATGATTGTTAACACTAATAATGGGGCAAGCACCCTCGTGCTTAATCAATATCAATCATCAATATATATTAGAAAAGAAGAACTTCCATAATGACGTGTCAGCACCAGATTAATTCTTAGTGACGTGTCAGCACCAGATTAATTCTCATAAAAATTATTCCACGTGTCAATTTGTTAGAGGATATAATTTTCAATTGATATATGTTTTAAATTTATATATTCTAACCTAATTAATTGATATTATTTTAGAAGATATAATTTTCAATTGATATATGTTTTAATTTTATATATTCTAAAATAATTGATTGATATTATTTTAAAATATAAGATTTGGTCTTTTAATTTATTTATTATTCCACGTGTCAATTTGTTAGAAGATATAATTTTCAATTGATATATGTTTTAATTTTATATATTCTAACCTAATTAATTGATATTATTTTAGAAGATATAATTTTCAATTGATATATGTTTTAATTTTATATATTCTAAAATAATTGATTGATATTATTTTAAAAGATAAGATTTGGTCTTTTAATTTATTTTTAATTTATTTTTAGAATATATTGATTAATTTTTATTGAATTTTCGAATTTTTTATTAATTCGGGGTTTTATGAGTTTTTATTGTGATTTGCTAGATTTTGGTAGTTTTTATCTATCTTTATTTAATACCATTTTTAATATTAGATTTGATTGGGATTTATGTTGTTTATTTCTTAATTTTATTTTAATTTATCTTATTATTTATTTTAAATCCAGAAAATAATTTATTTTATTTTAGATTTACTTTTAGAGTATATTAATTAAATTTTCTTAAATTTTCGGATTTTTAATTAATTCAGGATTTTATGAGTTTTGATTGTGATTTGCTAGACTTGGTAGTTTTTATCTATCTTTATTTAGTACCTTTTTAAATTTTAGATTTGATTAGAATTTAGGTTGTTTATTTCTTAATTTTATCTTATTATTTATTTAATTTTACTTTCAGGAAATATTTTATTTTATTTTACATTTATTTATAGAGTATAATAATTAATTTTTATTGAATTTTCGGTTTTTAATTGATGCAGGATTTTATGAGTTTTTATTGTGATTTGCTAGATTTTGATTGTTTTTATCTATCCTTATTTATTATTTATTTAATTTTAATTTCATGAAATATTTTATTTTATTTTTGAGTTACATTTAAAGTATAAATGAATTTTTATGGTATTTTTATTGTATTTTCATATTTTTATTTAATTCATGATTTTATGAGTTTTTTATTGTGATTTGCTAGATTTTGGTAGTTTTTATCTATCTTTATTTAGTACCTTTTTAAAGTTTAGATTTGATTAGGATTTAGTTTTTTATTTCTTGATTTTATCTTAATTTATCTTATTATTTATTTAATGCTAATTCTAAAAAAAGGGAGTTGATTTGGTGCTGAGGGTCCACAAAGCTACCATGGACACGCAGAGATTTGATAGCTGCTATTTCTACCTCTGCCACATGTCGCGTTCAGGACAGAGGTATGCCGTAAGATGATGTTACGTGAAGAAGAGTTTGTCATGTTGTGATTGATGGTTTGTGTCATTTCAGTTTATCCTTTGTTCGTAATTCAATCCTGGATTCTTAAATTTCACATATTTTGTGTGTTTTGATCCAAAAGTTTACAAATTTTTGCATAGACCCTTTAATGAATCATTGTTGAAGACGTAATGTTTTGATTCTGATGTAATGTTTTTTCTATTCTTCTTCTTCCGCTTTTATATTTTTTAAAACCATATTTTAGTATAGTTTGTAGAAATTCATGCGTGTGAAGCCATTCTAAACCAGATTTTGGTATAATTTATAGAAATTTACGAAACTTAAGATAGCCTGAATTTATATTCATTTCTCAAATTTTGCACGTTTTTATTCATCATGTTTGAGCTGTGTGTATAAGCATACTATTTGCACTGTATGTGAATGATGCACAACTTACTAATTTTTTTTTAATGATGCACAGGTCAGTCAAATTGATGAAAGCATATGAAGAGCTCACATTTAATCTTCATAAGTATGTTTAGCTCATTCTTAGGGTTGGTTCATGTTTTCCTCAAACTCATTACTTTTGCATATACTTATGTTTTAGTATGTCAATTGGGTGACTTATCTTACTTTGCTCTATATATTTCCTTAAGTTCAATTTAAATTGATTGTTAGTATAAGTTTATTGGTGAAGTAACCACAATTATTTTGGGTGGGACAATTTTTTTTTCTCACATATATAGATAATTTGCTGGGGTGCGCACATATGGGGCAATACACCATTTTTTGCTTCTCTTGACTGAAATGTTTCTTTGCTTTTTTGTTTCACAAGGGTTCCACCCCAAGATTCACAAATACACTAAATACAATTCTTTCACCACAGTTCTTTCAAATTGGTGAAGGAGGGTATTTTGTTCTTCAAGACTTCATTTTGGGTTTCTGTTTCAATCTTCTTCATGAATTGATTTTGTTCTTCAACTAATTGTAAAATGTCATATGCTTCAAGGATTCCTACTTTTCTCTTCTTAATCAAAAGCAAAAGGATTGAGGAAAAGAAAATCTTATAGGGTGCAAAATATTCACTAATTGGAAAAAAAAATAACACGTGTCATTCTCAGATTAATTCTCATAAAAAATACATTTTAAAATTTTAGATTTGATTAGGATTTATGTTGTTTATTTCTTGATTTTATCTTAATTTATTTTTTATTTACTTTTAGAGTAAAAAAAATACATTTTTAAATTTTAGATTTGATTAGGATTTAGGTGGTTTATTTCTTGATTTTATCTTAATTTATTTATTATTTATTTTTAGAGTATTAATTAATATATCCCAAACTTTTTTTTAAAAAGAGTGAGTTTGAAAGCTATAGCTTAAGTTAATTCGTTAATATATTTCGAAATAATAATAATAATAATAATAATAATAAAAATAAAAATAATAATAATAATAATAATAATAATAATAATAATAATAATAATAATAATAATGATAATGATAACATGTGTGTGCGGATATGGGCCGGTTGGGTACTATAGTGCCCATACCCTCTATTTTTTGCGGGTAATTATCTATACTCAACCTCATACCCATTTAGCGGTTTTTTTACCCTACCCATAGTGGATACTTTTTGCGGGTACCCTATGAATTTGAGACCCATTGTCATCCATAGATTTAGATTTTGGCAAAGATGAATAGCTTCCTGTAATGACATTGAATTGTCTAAAGGTAGAGAGTTTCGAGTTGCTACCCACGTGAGTATGGAGACGGGTACATGTAATTTTTAAAAACGCGGGTATGGAGATGGTACTATAGTACCTACCCATTGTCATCCCTACTTAGTTGGAATAAACACAATAATGTTATACTTTATGATATATCTTACACAATCCTGATTTGTGCTACTATCACATTAATTTTTTTTTAAGATTAATATGTTGATAATTCCTTATATCTATGATTTGTGTTATCGTCTTCATATTTACGAAGAATGTGAAACGAGTTCGTCTTGGTCTCAATCGGGCTTAGAAGAGAAGTCTTTATGTCCACTTTACTCATCAATTCTAACTTTTCTATTTCATTCGTTGTTTAATATATTTTTAATAATCAAAGTATTAATTAATGTATCAAATACAATAGACATATTTCCCGGGCAACGCGCGGGTACAAAACACTAGTATATTAGAAAAGAAGAACTCTCATCAGGCTGATTTAGTGACGTGTCATTCTCACGTTAATTCTTAGTGACGTGTCATTCTCACGTTAATTCTCATAAAAATACATTTTTAAATTTTAGATTTGATTAGGATTTAGGTTGTTTATTTCTTGATTTTATCTTCATTTATTTTTGATTTATTTTTAGAGTATTAATTAATTTTAATGATGAACATGATTTTGTATCAAAATAAACTTCTCATCTCTTTAATTATAGTAATTTCAGATAAAATATTTTTTTTAGATATAGATAATAGATGAACATGATTTTGTATCAAATAAACTTCTCATCTCTTTAATTATAGTAATTTAAGATAAAATATTTTTTTAGATATAGATAATAGATGAACATGATTTTGTATCAAAATAAACTTCTCATATCTTTAATTATAGTAATTTAAGATAAAATCTTTTTTTTAGATATAGATAATAGATGAACATGATTTTGTATCAAAATAAACTTCTCATCTCTTTAATTATAGTAATTTAAGATAAAATCTTTTAAATTCATCTTGACAATTGACATTTCTTTTCTTCTTTTTTCTAATGCACAATGTTGTATATCTATTTTTTCATCAATCTTCTTTAAAAATGTCTTTGGTTCAAAGGTTTGTTATTTCTGATCTTATACCACATGCAACAATACAGTTAGAGTTGTTTTGTTTTATTCACTAACAGTGTTTTTTACCTTTTTTCTTTTGCAATTATATAATATGACTATTTAAATTCTTTTTATTGTATATCCAGATTCACTTTTTTTGTGGAAGAAACACAAGAATTTTAATTTTCATCAATTAAAATTAGTTTTTGCAGAAAACAAGGATGAATACTGTAGGATAAGGAAATTGTAACCAATGATAGGTATTCGTTTTTTGGGTGTTTTAAACCAAACACCCAACAACTTTAATAAAAAAATGGTACATGAATGACCTCAATCATGCATGATTGTTCAAATTGAAAAATAGTTTACTTTAATTAAATGTCTAATTCATAATTTTATATTCTCCCATTTATACTTTTAGAGTTTAAGTAAGATATAGGAGTAATATTTTTCCTACAAATAATTTGAATGATTAAAAATGACAAATATTTCCTACCAAAAAATTGATCACATTTAATAGGTAATTGGAAAATAACCTAAAGTTTTAATAGAACCTGAAACACAAGGAATGAAACAAATGAAATATTTTACAACATTTTATTAGTTTTATATTATATGTTTTATTTATTAATTTTTTTCTTGCAAAAATTAGATTTGTTTATATAAAACACTATTACTAATAATTGTTAAAATTATACTTCTACGTTGCACTTCTTAATTCTCACGTTGCAATTAAGATAACACGTTTTTCCATTGTTCTGCAACCTTTCTCAAGCCTCAATAGTATATATTATATAGGTACAATTTTGTTGGGCTTATGACACTTGATTTCATGGTCTAACATATTACACGACCCTGGGCGATGGCGAAGGGTGGTGATGGTGGTGAGTGGTGGTGATTGTGAGAGTGGAGTTGGTGGTGGTGGCGATGTCAGTAATGACGGTGGTGGCAGTAGGGTGGTGGTAGTTGTGACAAGTAGTTTATACGACATAATCTTATTCATTTTAATATATAAGAGTAGAATGATGTATTGTACCAAACTAACCCTTATTATCATGATTTTAAATGTTAATATCTCATGTACAATCTTCATCCAAAAGATTTTTTTTAATTAACATTAGCATCTTAGCTTTTTAAATAATGTGTGTTTATGTTTGCGCTTATGGGACCTAACAAGATAGGGACTCCATGGTCACTTTACAATATATATATCAACTCTAATAGTATTTATTTTGGACATGTGCCTTTCAAATTCATACTAATGTGCTGAAAAGTAATTTAGATTTAAAATATGAAAATATTAAAAAAATTATAGAACAAGGCCGCCTTTTATTTTGTCAATAGAACATAGCTATCAATTTCTACAGGGCTTTACCTATTTATATTCATCATCTCTTGATTAATCTTGCGGTGATATTCTGGGTGATAAAATTATTTAGGAAAGTGTTAATAATGTAGTCAATTCATAAGTAAAAAAAATGTCCGTAAAAAAAACTATAAAAAATATTGTCATCAATTATGATTATGATTTAACTTATTTTGATTATGACCTAAATTTATTTGTGCTAAAAAATTAGAGTTACGAGATCTCACGGGGAGGAACATTTTACATGAAAAATGAAAATTTGTATGAGTTAAAAAAATTAAAAATTCATTTTTTTTATGTAAGTGTATTTTTAATAATTTAAACAATAATTATATATTTATGTATTATTACATATCTAAAACACAAAAGCATTACCCTTTATGCACCACGAGTATACATCTTCACAAACAAAATTCAGTACATATGCAAAACTTAAAGTTTTTGACTTATTAACTTATGTGTTTTTCAAAATCATTATATTAGTTAATTCAGTGTATGCTTACAAAACACTAAAATTGAGTGTTTGAATTTGTGCTCTTTAAATATCTTTCAAAATCATTATATTAGTTAATTCAGTGTATGCTTACAAAACACTAAAATTGAGTGTTTGAATTTGTGCTCTTTAAATATCTACATCTTTATTATGATTGTTCTTACATTTTTAACATCTTAAATATTTTATAATTTAAAATATTAATCGATGTATCAAATACAATAGACAAATTTCCCGTGCAACGCGCGGGTGATAAACACTAGTATGAATTCAATCTTTGCTTACCAAAAAAAATGTTGGGACTAAGGTGACCAATGTTATCAACTTAACATGGTTAAATTTTCAATTTTCTATATACAAGTTTATGCACCTTTAAAACATTAGGGGTGAAATTAATGATTCAGTCATATCAAAATTCAATTTCATTGTGAGAAAAATTAATTTTGACAAATTAAATAAAAATTAAATGACAAATTAAGAAAATAAAAAATGGATGAATGGCCACTCCTAAAATGTCAGAAGTAAACCCAGCAGTAGCACCACCTCATTCTCCAGCGACCAACCTCCATCTACACCACCGCGCCACCCCAAAACCGCTACTGCACCTTCCTCTCAGGTTCGTCGATTCATCTTTGATTAACAAGCTTTACCATTTTCCATTGATCTGCTCAACTCAAATCTACTGACATTTTGCATTTTCTGTATTGATTCCTTGCAAATCAAATTTCAATTAGCTTTGAATTTGATACATGACTGACTGTATGGTCCGTTTTCAAATTTACAATGTGATGATGATCTGAAAATGCCTGCACTTGTATTGTATGAGCGAAAAAAAGAGGCTTTGATTGTTGTTTTTATGGAGTTTTTTACTTACCCTTTTGTTTAAAAGAACCCTAGAGTTTCGTTTCAACCATGCTTAATCTTCAGTCTGCATCAAAATACAAACTTGATTTGTCACTTACCCTGTAAACTTGATTTTGTTAGACAAGTTTCCATTGCCATTATGCAGAGAGCTCTTGTTTAATTAAGTAAAACAGAAACGGCATTGTTGGGTTTCGGCGTTAAATATAACATCTGGCATGGGTAAGGAGAAAGTATGCTCTGAAGATGTTCACAATTCTCATAGCCCTAAAACAACTCTCTGGTGGTTTTTTCTTGTTGCTACCTGTATAAAAGCTCTCCTTTTCCCATCCTACCGCAGTACAGACTTTGAAGTGCACCGCAATTGGCTGGCTTTGACCCACTCCCTCCCTCTTTCCCAGTGGTACTTTGATGAGACCAGTCCATGGACTCTTGACTACCCACCATTCTTTGCCTTTTTTGAACGCTTTCTATCCATTTTTGCTCACCTTGTTCATCCCCAAATAGTGCACCTTCAGGAGGGGCTGAATTATAGCTCAAACAAGGTGATTTATTTCCAAAGACTTACCGTAATAGTCTCTGATTTGACTCTTCTTTATGGGGTTTACAGACTTACTCAGAATCTAGATTCAAGAAAGCAAAAATTGATCTGGTCATTGGTTATTTGGTCACCAATGCTTCTTATAGTGGATCATGTACATTTCCAATACAATGGCTTTCTCATTGGGATTTTGTTGATTTCTCTTTCGTATTTGGAGGAAGGAAGGGATTTGTTAGGTGGGTTTGTTTTTGCTGTTCTCTTGTGCTTTAAGCATTTATTTGCAGTGGCAGCACCAGTTTATTTTGTTTATTTGTTGAGACACTATTGTCGGGGTGGGATTGTGAGAGGCTCCAGTCGACTTTTGACTATGGGAGGTATGGTTGCAGCAGTGCTTGCATCTGCATTTGGGCCATTTTTCTACTTTGGGCAGGTAATTATAGTTTATTTTTTTATTCAGTATTTTTGGCTGTCTTTCTCCCATTTATTACTTACTTTGCTACTCAAACCCTATAAGTTCAGTAGTTCTCAACTAATGTCTCATGTGAATGCATGAGATGTAATAGATGAAGAGGTTGAATGGGGTAAAACTCATTAGTAAAAGCTCTTCCACTGAATCAGAACAAGGAGCAATATATCCAGATTTACTTAACCACCTGAATTATGTTCCAAAAGAGATTACTGCATGGTAAAGAATTATATTAGCTTAAATTTGGTTCTCCAATTATAACCAACTTTGCTTTCTTACGTGCCAGAGAACAAAATTCATCATCCTTTGTTAAATTCTTGTATTACTTCACTTTTGTCAGTGTAGAAGTGAAGACATTCATTTCATATGCACCCCTTGAATTATTGATTTGCTTATTAGTTTTTGAAATTATAAATTGCAGATACAACAAGTCATCCAACGATTGTTTCCATTTGGCAGGGGGCTTTGCCATGCATATTGGGCCCCAAATTTTTGGGTATTCTATATCATGTCAGATAAAGGGCTTGCTTTCATATTCAGAAAACTTGGGTTTAATATCCAGACACCAGCAGGTTCATTCACAGCTGGGCTAGTAGGGGATTCCTCACCTTTTTCTGTACTACCTCAGGTAAGATTTATGCTCATGTTTTCTCTGAATAACTGGTTGTTATCACCCATGTAAAACTTATCACATTCTTGCATCAGAACAAACAGATGATTTACATACCTTATTTGATGCATGCTTTTCATTAGTAGGAGAGCGAGGGTGGTGTTATATTGCTTCAAGCTTGTAATTGGGAATCTAGCCACTGAGATTGGAATGTTTTTTCTAAACATGCTGAAAATATTGCTAATTTACTTAATTACCCTCATCCCATTTTCGAAGTAAAGAAATATAGATTATAATATTAATATTCACATGGGAGCCTTGACATGGTAACTCAAAATCAGCCCTAGTCCAACATTTAGATGTCATGTGATATCAGTGAAACATTATAATTGGTAGTAGAAAGCATAATATTAGTTTCATTTTACACATTCCAAGCTAGCCATTGCATCTTCCAAGATGCTTCTCTTCAATTGATATCAACAACTGAGCCTAATCACTGGTTGACGCTGTTCTTGTTAGAAATATAATATAAAATCGTTCATGTTTCCGTTACCCAACAACTTTTGGGATAGTTGGTTCATGACATTGTATCAGAGCCTCTATGACCGAGTGGTCTTGAGTTCAATCCTTGTTTCCCACCATTATCCTAATAAAAAGTTGAATTTAAGAAGCAGATGTTAGGTGTAACTTCTAAGTCTAGTGGGGTCTCGTGTGAGAGGGTGTTAGAAATATAATGTAAAATCATTCATGTTCCCATTACCCAACAACTTAAAATTTTGAGATAGTTGGTTCATGACCGTTCTCATTTCCAAAATAAATATAAAATATAGATCATAAATATAAATGCCCATGGGCAGGCTCAATTTGGTTGAAATCAGAACCAGTCTGATATCAAAAAAGTTATATTTGTGAAACATTGTGACTGGTGGGAGAATGCATAATATTAGCTTTTACATTTTATACATTCTAGGCTAGCTATTGGCTATTGCAACTTCCAAGATGCTTCTGTTCAATTGAGATCAGCAACTGAGCTAGACAACTGGTTATTTGAATCTACAACTATGATATAACAGTTATGTTTAGTCATACTACTTTGCACTTCATAATTCAGAATCAGAAGTTTCATCAAAACATTTATCTTTTCTATTTACTAATCTGCAGGTCACTCCGTCCATGACCTTTATAATGGTTCTACTTGCCTTATCTCCTTGTCTTTTCAAGGCTTGGAAGAATCCACAGCCAAAGATGATTTGTAGATGGGTAGCCTATGCTTATACCTGTGGCTTTCTTTTTGGGTGGCACGTGCATGAGAAGGCATCACTCCATTTTGTAATTCCACTAGCTATTGTTGCTGCGCAAACCCTGGAGGATGCAAAGCATTACTTTTTGCTATCAATAGGTATGCTTCTAACGCTCATTCATTTGTTGGCCAGCTTACAATGCTTGCTTTTCTTTTTCTTATTTTCTTCTGTTTTTTTTTAATGATACTGAAAATTTAAAAATGAAGTATACATAAAATGAAACAAATTTTATAGAGAATGTGTGTATGTGTCTGTTAGTGGAAAACACAAGTGATGGATGTGCCCCTTTAAAGGCAATATTTTACTGAAAGTCATGAAAAAGCCGTGAACAAATTCTAGATCAACTTGATCTTTTCCAGCAAATCTTGCCTTTTGCAAATATCATCTACGAACCAGAGAGCTTTAGAAACAGCACAAATTTCTGACACAAATAGTAGTACCACAACTACATAAAATTTTGATATTCTAATTCTCTTCATTAGCTGGTAATTCTCAGCCTGGTTTCTGTACAGTCATACTGCTGAGATTTATATTTTCATAAACTAACTACAGCTAAGATCAAAGTACACTTTCGGAGCTAGAAACTATTTCCATCTTTCACAACAGTAAGAAACCAGAATAAAAGATAAGAGAAAACCAAGAAACAATTTTATTTTTTTTCCAGTTCCTCTTTTCACACTGTTGTATGTTTGCTGTCAAATATTTACAATGAGTGATTTGGATGCCACAGAAGCAGAAGTTGTGTGTCTGAGTCACACCATTTTGGTATCAGTGCTTCTCTTTTCCGTTTTTTGTTGCTTGGAATTCAGAGATTGCTTGTTTGTGCAGTATCCTGCTATTCACTTTTTCCGCTACTATTCGAGGCACAAGAGTATCCTATCAAAGTTCTGTTGCTGCTTCTGCACTCCATTTTGATGTGGTCAGGCTTTTCAGCACAATTTCATGATGGGATTGAGACAAGAGCGTCAAATGCTCGTCCAAAGAAAAAGGTTGATCAATTTGGATCTAAAGGTAGTTCAGGTGAACCTGTGAAGAATGAAGGTTTTGTTATTAGCTGGATTGAGATGATTTATCTGGTTGGTCTTGTAGTTGTAGAGATATGGGGCCAATTTTTACACCCTCTTCTTTTGGGTGATAAGCTTGCATTCGCGCCCCTTATGTTGATCTCTATATACTGTGCTTTTGGGATCATGTACTCTTGGATTTGGCAGCTAAGATCCATTGTTAAATCTCTTTAAATTTTGGACTGTTTGCAGTCATATTGAATTCTCTTTGCATGCACTTTTAGAAGCAGAATTTCGAGAGCTCTCTTTTTACTTTTTTCAAGCAAGACATTGCTTGATATGAATATTATTAAACCCTAATTGAAAAGTTATTTGATCATGACTCTTTCTCAAGTTCCATGGTAGACTGATAGTATAGCTAGGCGCATAATTAGGATCTGCCCAGATGGTTTTTTTGTTGTCACAGATAGGTTTGAATTCTTATCTTGTGTCATAGTTCTGTTTGGAAATCCCCCGGCAAAAGTATAAAAGGGAAATAATATTCACAAATTTTAGGACTTAAAGCACTTAAATATCTCTTACATTAGTTATATACAAATGGAACATCGAATAAGTAATCTTAACCAAACTTATAAAGGAACATGACATGCACCATGTCCTAAAAGAATTGTTCTTTACAAACCTTCATGGCAATGATCGAAAACTCCCTACCATATGATTGAAAAACTGAAAAATTGGCCCAAGACAAGCTCTGATCGTGTTTCCACCAAAAAGCCTCCAACATGAACAAGAGGCAACCCTATTCTTCAGTCTTTCCGAGAAATCCACAAGGTAGTTTCGGTTCCTGGTCGCCAAAAATGCTGCAGATTGCAGGTAAACCGAGGCTGCACGCTTAACCAACTCATTTCTGATTGTAATGTTTGATGAGTCAAAGTCATTTGCCTCATATAAGGAGGAACACTTTGTTGGTGTGTTACAGATAATATCCTTCAAGCTAGTGTATTGTAAATTGTCTGAGTCCCTTTGAATTGAAGAGATTCTGGGAATTCTCAGTGACCGTGTGCTCTGAACCTCTACTATCTCTGATTCCATTAATGTTATTAACAAAAACCATGTGACACTGAATTGTATTGGAATGAAGACATGCTAAAGAGGAAAAATTGTTTCCTGCAAATATGTGAAAGTTTTCAGTTTGGTATGTTGTTGAGGATGGAAAAAGAAAAGGGTTGTGCATTTTTTAATTTCTGAATCAGGTACATTAAGATCGCTTTTTGGCTTGTTCTTTTTTGTTCAATGATTGTGAGGCTTGGAAAGGGTAGAGAGTTTTGTGGAAAATATTAGCATATGGGTTTCCTTTCATAGGAAAAATATTCCCAGAAATAGAGGGTTTATATTGGACGCTTATTTAGAATTCACTTCAATGAAAGTGTGGCAAGAAAACAGGCAAATTTCAATCACAAACTTAATGCATGTTTTATGCTTTAAAACTTAGAATTGTATTAAAGTTGTATGCTTAAAGCAAAACGGACAAAACAAAAATTAGAGATTTTTTTTCCCAATCACAAAAATAAAACGAGTTTTAATACATTCACATTCATTCTCTTACATCTTATTTTCACTCAATTTTTCTTCCTTTCTCACTATTTTTTTCCTATCACATATGTCACATTTCTCTTTTTTCTTCTTTTATATTTCACTAAGTGGAGGTGTAAGTACGGATTACCTTCCTTTAAAACACACGTAGCTTTATTACACACATATATACCCTGGCATAGTCCATAGATATATCTGAATAATTTGTTTGTTTCTATACGTAATCCACATGCTCTTGCATTTTGATTATACGTAAATTAGGATCTGTCAAAGCCACTAATTGGAATCTGGCTACTAATTAAACTGCAAAACTCAATACTTCCATATGGATAAAACAAGTGCCGACCCAACACTAAATGAGACCTAAAACAAAATTTAAAATGAGACTTTATTACCTAAATGAGGTATAGAGCAAACTTTAATTTTGGAAGTCTTTTTTAGTAAAAAAAAATGGATTTTTTTTATTTTTGGCCTAAAGTCTTTGCTTTTAATTTTCCAATGTATAAAAAAAAAGTCTTTGCTTGAGTGAATTTATCCTTGGGCGGACCCTGGATAAAGTTAATGATTATTAATCAGTGATTAATTACTTTGATTGAATTGTGACCAAATTGGACTTCACTGATTTCATCTTTCTTTCCAAGTCGGCAACTTCCACTTTATAACTTTTGTAATTTGTCAATCAATTCATTTTATATACTCTGATACACACGATCATCTTCTAACTTATCTCTTACGGTTCCATTGTTGACTTAATTCAAAGCCAATTAACCGAGTCCATAATACTGTTCTACAATGTCTGCAAAGGCTCGAGTCATAGAACAAACCCATGTCTCTTGAAGAGCTAAATGGTCCTAAGTTTGAGAAGTCAGTTGGCAAAGTGACATTCTCAAGATTGATAAGTATACCATCTCAGAACAGAACAGTTAGTTTGAATCTTTTGTTGGGGAGACCGGAAAAACCTATGAATTAGGAAACCAAAATTCCAAAAAAAAATGGACATCACATTTATCAGTCACAACAATTCACTCAATATCGACCAATGTGAGACTCCAAACGAACTTAAATTCTTACCATTCTCTCAAATGTTGTTGGGGCGATTGAAGAAGCCAAAGCACAGTGAGCTAACATAAAAAACCATTGTGAAATTTGGACATGGCATCTTTTTTCCAAAACCTTACAGCGTTGCATATGCGGGTTACATCTCTTATAAATTTTTTACTTCATCTATAATTAACCAATGTGAAATTCAAACCCTTTAAATGTGGGTCACCACCACATTAAAACTAAAAGGACTTTCAATCTAAAGAGTTGTCTCACCTTAATTACTTACATAACATTCAGCTTCGATACCCCTTGTTAGAAACATAAAAGAAGCCAAAGAATCAATAGAACTACCAATATACTTGAACACTTCATATTTTTTTAAAACCTTGGATATATGTGTCACATGCATATATTGTTTTTAGATAGCTAACATACATATACATTTTATAACTCGTAAGTTATAAAATATGGTTTGAAGTGCATGCAGAATTATTAATTAAGGATATGTATACTAATTAATTGCTGCCACTAAGTCACTAACTCAAAAGATTAACGTCCGAGCCTCCCTAAATTGAGGGAGAATTCATCATGCAAAAACTAAAAAGATATACAGAGTTCATATAAATTTGAAACTTAATTTTTTATGGATAAAGATGAAGACTACACATAGCAAGTGCTTCTGAAAGTTGTTCAAGAAAATTAAATATGTGGCGTGTAAGTATAGGTCCCCGCCGATGCAAGACTCTTCCCCGTGGTCGGCTAGATAAGACGGCTATGCTGAACTTCATCCGTCGTGAAATTTTCCATATTAAATTTGTCTTTCTCTTTAAACTTATTTTTCATTTTCTATAGTTGTTTCAAATTTTTATATTTGTTAAAGGGTTTCTAATAGCCAAGAAATAAAAATATTTGAATGTTGAATATTTAAGATTTTGACATCAATAAAATTTTTAAAATTTTCAGACAGCATTTAATGTTTAATATTTTTATTTTAATTTGTATTTGAGGAAATTTATTTAAAAAAATGCTGATTAAATTCTAAAATAATATTTCAAAAATTAACATATAGCTATATTGGTTTAAACTTTTGTAATTAGGATTTCAAAATAAAAAACTTTGTAATTAGACATTTAGATCAAAAGAGTTAAATGTGTTACAACTTACAAGTTTATGTGATATATAGCTGCATTTTAAATTGGTTTATGAAAATATTTTTTATTTTTTTATCACTGAACTTTTTTATATTTCAAAGAAGAACAAGTGTAATGGTGCTTACATTATCAAGTTTTTACCCGATCAACAGTTCATGGGGTATGTCTAGTCACGTAGACTTTTCACATAGTTTTAGCGCTTACAAAATTTCACTTTTGTTTTTACTTCTCTCTTTTCCCATTTTTCCTCTTCCTCTTCCCACCCAACCTCTTCAACCATCCCTTAGCCTTGAAGGACTAGCAGGAACAACAACCTTGAAGGCGTCACGACCTCGGAGTCAAAGCTGATGCAAGGAACAAGTTAATAAAATACACTTTCGTTTAGCGTCAACTGCACCGACTCTAATTTCTGTCGATTGAGTAGGCTTTCGCATCAACTTCAATGACGCTAACATATCTTTCCAACATAGCGTCAACTTACAACATTCGCTGGCCATGCCTTTACGTCGACAAGTTGCATGAATACGAAACGTTTCGTGGGCGAGAAAGTTAGCATCAGCCTAACCTACGCTAAATGTTATTGATTTCTTCGCCTGGGATTCATAAGTATATCCCTCCCCTCTCAAAAGTCCTCTTCATAAGCCCTAACATCTACCTATCCTCCTTTGTCCCCCTTCAAGTCGTCGCCGCCCCGCTTTTCCACCATTGACTCTGTGTCGTGACCTGCCGCTCGTCGATACCACCCAAGTCTTCCCTCGCTCCCACATCTCTCCCGACACACTCACAAACCCTGACCTCCTTTACTTCTCCCACCTCCGCCATCATGTATGTTGCCACATATCCCTCTCTCCCCTCTGCCATCATATATCTGCCCCCTCCTCCAATACTACATATGCCCCTACCTCTAGAGTACGTAGCCCCTATCCACCATAGCGTTTGCTCCTCCCCTGAATCCACCATATCGATCATACCCTCACTTCCATCTCTCGTTTGGTCGTCACCATCCATCGGTGCCGCCCCACCTACTCATTGCCTCTGCATCGGCCTCCACCACTGTTGACACTTTCAATGTCGCCTCGCCACCAATCCTCCGCCCTCCCGTCATGTCTGCCACAATCTCCACCACTGTCGTCACTTCCACCTCCTGTTGTCACTTCAAGCATTATTAGGGAATACAAACCTTGAATATAAACTCATTAGTGTCAACCAATGTCTCCGGAGAGTCGCGTCGGCTCAGAGTCAGCCAAATCGACTCTAAAAAGTAGCGTCGACCTTCTGGCTGACTCTACAAGTTCGCTTCGACCTTTTAACGTTCATTTGGCGCCAATGGTCGGTTGATGCTGGTTGTAACTTCGAATTTTAACCTTCTAGTGTTGATATCTTACACATTGTTCTTGTTTTTTTGGTTAATTTTTGTAGTGGATAAATCGCAACTTTCTTTTGCCCAAATAAGGTATTTATTTTATAAGACTCTTGACAAACCTTGATCATCACAGATACAAAAATTATAGTGTTGGTGTATAGTTATAGTTATTAGACTATTTTAAAAGTTTAAAATATGAAATATTTAATAAAAATATTTACTATATTGATAAGTTATAATAATACTTTTTATAGAATAATTACAAAAATTAGACTATGCAGATAACAAACATTTGATCGGATGTTAGTTCTTATCCATTAGAAAACTAAAAATTTAACTAGACGATGCAATCGTCGTTATCATCGCCACGCAGCTAGTAATATGGCACCATTCCCCCTCTATAAACGCAGCTCAAATCACTCCCTCTCTGTTACCCCTGCCTGACACTCACAGACATCATCACCACTTAATTAGTTCTTCTATACATTTTTCAGCCAACTTTGATTTGATAATTTCAATTCCTCTTCATATTATTTTCTATTTTAATTGTGTTCGATTGAGAAAGCAATAAACATTTATAGTTTAGAGTTTTGATTGAAGTGAAGTAAAAGAAGATGGAAGGAGGAGTGGTGGAAGCTGATGTGTCTGCTTTCAGAGAATGCTTGTCTCTTTCATGGAAAAATCCTTATGTTCTTCGCCTTGCTTTCTCTGCTGGAATTGGTGGCTTTCTCTTTGGCTATGACACTGGTATGTTAATACATTTCTAATCTCTTTTTCTTTTTTCTTTTTTTTCTATTTTTGGGTCACGCACTGATCAAATTAGGATGCTGTACATGTATACAGGAGTTATATCTGGAGCCCTCTTGCACATCAGAGATGATTTCAAAGCTGTGGATAGAAAGACTTGGTTGCAGGTATTGGATTATTGTGCTCTCTTCATCTCCAAGATTATTGCTAACCAAACAATTTGTCACTGGAAAAATTATATATGTTCACAAATCGGTTCCACTTAGATCATATAAGAAGAGAATAGAGATGAATGTGTAATATGAAGAAGAATTAAATAAAAATGAGATGAAATAAAAAGTGAGGTGTAAATTTATAAAAATTTGTTTATCTCCTTTGTACATATCTCTTCATTCTAGAGAATCGTATTTTTTTTTAAACATAAATTCCTGATTGTCACAAGATTAATTCATCATGACTAATAAGTTTTTCTACAAATCTATGAGTTCAGAATTAAATTTAAACAAAACGAAGTGATGAATCAGGCCACTACGTTAATCCATTAGAGGGTGCCCTTATTGGTCATTATTTTTTGTTAAGGCGTCAACTTGTACATAAAAAATAGGGCGGTTACGAGACAAATATATAAATAAATAAATTAAACTTCTTGCATGGTTTGTTTTTTTGTCAATAATTGTTTTTTTTGTTTTCATGCAAACTCTTCGCACATCTTTGGTGAGAAGTATGTTTCAGGCAAAATAAAAATAAGTCAAGTATTGTGTGGAGCTGTCACCCAGTCACATACTCACATATATGTATAGTGTATTTGGAATAAATTAAAATTTGCAAAATTGAGTTTATAAAATTGATTTCACACCATTCTTAATTAATGTAATTTCTTTTACCATAAAAAAGTGGATATTGCTTCCTGCAAAATGTATTCACTATCTTTGGATTTTTTATCTTTTATTTTACATTTGGAAAAATACACTATCTTTGGATTTTAAAATATAGAATGCTATTTCTATCTTTAACAGAAGTTTTTCTTTACATGGTTTAAGCTTTAAGATTTAGGATTCATTGATTTACCTTGCACAATTTTACAAAATCTACAAAATCCTTTGAGGATCGAATTAAGGACAATTTTTTAATTTAATAGCAGCCAGTAGATATGGGTCATGACCGCAGCAATGTGATATTGTAGTTTCACGAAATTTTTGTGTCAATTTTCATGATCACTCATGCTATAGCATTTAACATGCAACAAAATTGTGCTAAACAGGATGAGTAAGCTTATATTTGGATAGTGTAAGTATTAGTGCAAATACAGTTAGCACTTTGAGCTAAAAAAAGTGAATGAAACTATTTTTATGAATTGTATTTGAAGTTTAACGTTGCTCTCAATTGATAACCAAACAAACTAAATATAATTCCTTCTACCAATTGTTTCATTCTTGTTTTTCTTCTTCTTTCTGTAAGAAACAGAGTATTTAATCATGCACTTGTTTTAACTTTGCAACACATAAGTATCACACTATCACCTGCAATATTTTAGTAACAGAATCAAGAACATTCAAACTGGCTTGTGAAGTGCACCATAAAAATTTAGACTAAAAAGCAATGGTGTTCATCATAATGCAGGAAGCAATAGTGAGCATGGCCCTTGCTGGAGCAATCATAGGTGCTTCAGTTGGTGGATGGGTCAACGACCGATTCGGAAGGAAAAAAGCAATCCTATTTGCAGACGCCCTCTTCTTCGCTGGGTCTGTGATCATGGCTGCTGCTACAAACCCATCCATTCTCATCGTCGGTCGAGTTTTTGTTGGCCTTGGTGTTGGAATGGCCTCCATGGCAGCCCCATTGTACATCTCTGAAGCTTCTCCGACGAGGGTTCGAGGAGCCCTCGTTAGTCTCAATGGATTTCTCATCACTGGAGGACAATTCCTCTCCTATCTCATCAACTTGGCCTTCACAAAAGTGAGAAACTTCAACTTTCAGCATGTTTTCTTAGACTATTTTGCTGATGTTGTGACTTGTGGGGTATGAAGTATTTTGAACTTTCTTAGAATGTTTTGATAAACACATTGAAATTGTTCTGTCCAAATACCTAGGGTCAGACTCCGCGATTAAGACACTAATTAAGCCTAGTTCTCAGGATGATCCGGTGATGAGTGAACATATCTGCTTCTGTTTCATTCTCCCTTCTTATATGTAGGTCTTAGATTTGTCCTTTAGGTTGCTAGTAGTAATTTAGCCGTTTCATGAATAGTTGATTTAATTTGGGTGTTACGATTCCCCTAACTCATGGTTATCCAATATCCATTAGCTGGATCATAACTAATCCTCTAGGCTATGCTATCATAGGCGATAGCTCGGTAGGTACACAATCCTCCAAGTCCTAAGCATTTTGCTTAGTGGATTCCTAGTGCATATTAATTTGGAAATCTTTCTACAATTGATTTTAAAGTCAAAATCAAGAAACTTCTGTGAGTATAGATTCTGGGTACCATAATTGATTCGAGAAAAAAATAAGCTGATTCAGACTTACTATCATTCAAATTCAGGGGATGGTTACACTTTTAATTACATTATCTAGAGTGTTGGTCCAATATACTAGTGTTTTAAACTTTGGTTGTTTGATAATCAATTCAGGCACCAGGAACATGGAGGTGGATGTTAGGAGTAGCAGCAGTACCAGCTGTGTTACAAATCATACTGATGATCATGCTACCAGAATCACCACGTTGGCTGTTCAGAAAGGTTCTAGCTTCTATCATAAATTCATTGTTTTGAATAGTTTTTTTCCTTTTCTTATTAAGAGATTGTATGTTTACTTGCTTTTGTTTTTTGACTTTAAATGGAATAACAGGGAAGAGAAGAAGAAGGTAAAGCAATTATAAGGAAGATTTACCCGCCCCAGGAAGCCGAAGCCGAAGCCGAAATTGTCACTTTGAAGGAATCAGTAGAACTTGAAATCAAGGAAGCAGAAGTTTCTGATAAAATCAGCATAATCAAAATGCTGAAGACTACAACTGTGAGAAGAGGTTTATACGCCGGAATGGGGCTTCAAATTTTCCAGCAGTTTGTGGGGATCAACACTGTCATGTACTACAGCCCTGCCATTGTTCAGTTAGCCGGTTTTGCGTCCAATCGAACTGCGCTTCTTCTGTCACTCTTCACGGCCGGGCTAAATGCGTTTGGCTCTATTTTGAGCATATACTTCATAGACAAGACAGGGAGGAAGAAGCTTCTGCTGTTCAGTTTGTCTGGGGTTGTTTTGGCTTTGGTTGTTTTAACTGTTGTGTTCCATCAGAGCACAAGTCACTCTCCAATGGTTAGTGCATTTGAAACCTCTCAGTTCAATAATACTTGTCCAGATTACAGTTCAGCTGTGAACCCTGGTGGATGGGATTGCATGAAATGCTTGAAGGCTTCTCCAGATTGTGGCTTTTGTGCTAATGGAGCTAACAAGGTAAACTTGTTCTCTTCCCTTCCTGATTGAGTATTCCAAATGATTTCAATAGTTCATCATTTCCCATACTTGATATATCTTACTTCAAATCTATAGTTAGCAGCATAGTTATCACTTTTCAGCAATATGATATCATTATCAACTCATAGGATGGGAAAATCGTGTAGTAAATAAATAAGCAAATTACTGAAATTAGTCTTGAAGTTATTCTCTTCTTGCAGCTTAATGCATGTTTGTTCTATAATTGATTCTAAAGGCAGAATCAATTCTAGGGAGAAGTGCGTGTTAACGTGCGTGTTAGCATGTCATATGTCTCCAAGATTAAGGAATTTTAGGGACTAAGTTGCTAATTTAGACAAAAACTGCCATAATCTTTATTATATCTCTAACATAGCACCAATTATATGCAGCTTCTACCTGGGGCTTGTTTGATCTCCAATGACAGCACAAAGGACCAATGCCATAAAGAACACAGGCTATGGTACACAAGAGGATGTCCTAGTAAATCTGGATGGCTTGCAATAATAGGCCTTGCACTCTACATCATATTCTTCTCACCCGGGATGGGAACCGTGCCCTGGGTTGTCAACTCTGAGATTTACCCTCTAAGGTATCGAGGAATCTGCGGAGGAATGGCGTCTACATCAAATTGGGTCTCGAATCTCATCGTTTCTCAGTCATTTCTATCCTTGACACAAGCGATTGGGACGTCAAATACATTCATGATATTCATATTCATCACTGTTGCTGCCATTGTCTTTGTGATTATTTTTGTGCCGGAGACGAAAGGGCTTCCCATGGAAGAGGTGGAGAGGATGCTAGAAGGGAGAACTCTTAACTTCAAGTTTTGGCAGAAAAATTCTAAATCTGGAAAAGAAGTGTTGAAACAAAAGACTCAGTCAACTTAAGTTAATTGTGCTGTGTATAATCACCTATAATCAATAATGTGTGTGTATGTAGGTTCAGAAAGAAAGCAGTAATAAAATAGTGTAATGTAGACTAGCAATGTAGATTTGATAAAAGTTCATCTTCTGTCAATGAAAAAAGGGTTTTATGTGTATATGATTTGGTCTGAAGAATTATTATTTGGAAAGAAGAAACCCAAAATAGTTGGCTGACAAATCATTTGTGACAAAACCTTGTTTTTGCGAGAGTTTTTAACAGTCACAAATGCTATGGAGGTAAAAACTCCTACAGATACATATGTCAGCCGCATAGCAATGTTTATCACATTTATTATTTCTCTCTACTGTTATATTCTCTCTCCGGTGTCTATACAATAGAGTGGTCTATGAGTCATTTTTGTAAACTTTTTAGAATCCATGTGCAGCTGCTGCTGCTCTAGTTGTATGGCCAGACATGACAATTCTTGTTATCAATGGAAGCCAATGTCAAGAGGACCGGTAGAATGTATCTTAGGAGGCACGGTGATCAAGATGAAAACACCAAATTGGTACACAGGATGTAACTATCTTGCCAAAGAGCAAAAGAACACAATTAATCAGAAAATTAGAAAATAATGAGTAATTTGAAGAGTAAAACTCAATTTTACGTGTCTTCCTCCCTACTCCGACTTAGCATTTTATTGTTATAAAAAACCATACAATTAAGTAGCAGTATTCATAATATTCTTGAATGTCAAAATAAAAAAGAAATGCTAGTAACACACCTTTTTTAGGACACGCTTCAGCACACTCATTGTGATTGATTTATTCTTTGAAAAGTCAACACATTTTATAAGAAGTGAAAAAATATGTTGACTTTTCAAAAAATTAATTAATAACTACAAATGTGTTAGAGTGTGTCATTAAAAAATGTTGCTAGCAATCCTCAAAATAATAGCTAAATATAGTTACTATTCATCCACTATTTTTTGTAACAAATTATGGTCATCCACTTGGGTTTGGTGAGATAGTTTGGGCCTACTACTAACTGAAGAAGAGAGTCCATTTGCATTTGCACTTATTTCATCTGCATTTTGTTATGCTTGGGCTCTGCCCAGTCCCAATCATTGAAACTGTAAACTTAATCTGAATCATGACATAAACAGTATCTACGTGCAATAATTTTCTTTACATTTGGTTACGGGGCGCAGGAATGTTTGTGTGATTTCGCTGTCACATGTATGAAGATTCATGACTTTCATTAAGCACTTCTGTTCAATATGTTTGCCATTTCTGGAAAACCTTGTTACACGTTAGCTTAACCTTATCCTTTGTGAATTGTCATATATAAATAACAGTTTTATGATAGATCATGTTAAACATTCACCTGTGAACTATGTTTGATGACTAACATTTAGAAAATGTTATTTATGATATCTTTTTGTGCTAAAATTAATTTGTAGAGAATACTTTTTAACATGTGAACTATGTTTATATTGGTTCGTGGTAAATAGAGACTTATAAAAGGATTTGTTTCTCTTGTATAAAAGTCACTTGTTAACCTGAAACCCGTGCCCTCCTACCTAAAATTCACACTTATCTTTCGTTTTAACTTTTTTGGACTGAACTTGTTTATTGCATTAGATACCATGTTTGGAAGAGTTGCAACAACGGAATGTTGGCATCTAACTCATCAAACGTCTAAAGTTTATCATGCATAAAGTATTAATTGAGCTGCAAGTTTCTTGCAGGTGAAACTTGGATTATGAAAGATTACTATAGCTAGAAGGCCCCGTTTGGAAACACAGCTTAATTAAGCGCTTATAGTCATAAGAGCTTAATTAAGCGCTTATAGTCATAAGCGCTTATAGTCATAAGCACTTATGATAAGCGCTTATTCATAAGCAATTTTAATTTTTTTATTGAAATAAATTGTAAATAAGTTGTATATAAGTATAAACTCTTTTTCATAAGCTGTCATGAATAGCTTATGAAAATAAGCTCAAAACAGCTTATGGCAGGTCATAAGCTGTTTGCATAAGCTCTCTCAAACACTGACATAAGAGCTTATACTGTCAGATAAACTCAAATAAGCTCTTCCAAACAGGACCTATGTATGTCATCTTTTTATAAGATCATTTTTATGACCGACACTAGCACCACAATAAAAAAAATGTGTTGACTAATTTGGAGAAAAATTCTTAATTTGTAGTACTTGTATATCATCATGGGGTTGTCTAAATGATTCATGAAAAAGTTTGGGTTAAATAACTCATCATTCAATCACATTGGAGATAAGTGAGTTGGATCCAATGTGATTGAATGATGAGTTATTTAACCCAAACGGTCTCATTGGTAATTTAAGCATATATTTTTCTTGGTTCACGGTTCACAAAACCCATAACTTTTTTTTTTTATATATACAAAACCCATACATTTTGAACGCAAGAATCTACTCCTACCAAATGGAATAATAATATTCATGATCTTGCAATGATTGAGAAGAAAAGGAAAATCAGAAAGCTCAATGTATTAATAGATGTTCATGTATTAATACTACTACCTCATTTCTTAACTATAACTTTAGAAAAATAAATTCTCCATCTTAATTGGGCACTATGGGGCACTATCTTCTGTTAGCAATATTTTATTGAGAGGTGAGGAATTAAGAGGGACAAGAGCGATCAACGATATCGAAGCAACTAGCAACAAGCCAACAAGTAGTTTTATTTTTACAAACACAAACTGCTAATACGTCTGTCACAAATCTCATTTGTAAAATAAGTCACAAATAAAATCAATAGTACTTGCACAACGGCGGTGTAGGCGACAGTGGGGCTGCGGCAGCCGCGACAATGGGGTTATAGACAATGGGATAGTGCGATAGTGGGGATGAAGTGTGGTGACACCGATGACGCGAGATGGGGGGGCCGGGACGTTGCCTCGCAGTGGATCAACTAGTGGATGGAGAGGGAAGCATATCCAGAGGGGTCGCCATGGGGAGGAGGACGAGACCAAGAGAGAGACCGCGAGGGAGAGGGTGAGGGTGGCAGAGGAGGAGGAGGGAGGGATCGAGAAGGGTAAGGGTGGCGTCTTCGGAGATATAGGGTAAAGGGTGAGGGTGGAGGAGAAGGAGTGAGGGTCGAGGGAGAAGAAGAGGGTGACTGTGGTAGAGGAAAGAGGGAGAGTGGCGACGAAGGGAGAGAATGAGGGTTAGACTTTGAAGAATGAGGGAGAGAATATGCTTATATTGAAGATGGGGCGGAGGAATCAATTGAAGTTTGACGCTAAGCTGGTCGGCCACAAACCGACGCTTCTAGCCGGTGGGCGGACACTACATTGATCGGTGATCTTAGTGTCCGCCTAAGCCTAGTACTATAATTGTTAGAAAGCTTGCGCTGCATTTAAATGAGTTTGCTCATTTTTTGACACTTTGCGTTAGCTAAAGAGAGTAAGTTTAGTAGAGTAATAAAGGGCATACATTGAAATGTGCATGCAGGTTCATTTTCTGTCAGGAGATGGTGAAGTTTCGGTTGTTTCTCATGATTCATAATTAATAAGACATTGATTACTAATGCTAATGCTCATGATTCAATTCATACCTTATTTTGGAATTATGTTTTGACCCACTTTCGGTTGATTTCTGTATGTTTTCCTTTTTTACTTTTTGGGTTGGGGTTATGTTTTTGGTGTAGTCAATGAAATGCAATAGGAGCAATTGTAGCGACAATGTAGTGGTTTTCAGCCTCAAGCAACCGCCACTAGCCATCTTTATTTCTAGGGGCCATGGTAGGTGCTGGTAATAGACATTGTGGAGACTAAAACCCCAGAAATTGAAATTTAGCTGCCACTAAAAATACTTTTTTTTTTGTAGTGGAGGAAAATGTCAAGAAAATCATGTGAGTTTGAACTTTTACATTAGATGAAATTGAAAGTGTTGAAGGGCTTAAAAAAGATAAAGATCTAAAAATCCAATATCTTAAGAATTGGTGTGTGTCTTTTCTTGATTTTATCTATGAGTCCAATGTGGTGTGTGGAGAGACCTTCGTGACGACGCAACAAGTCTATCCATCACCATATTGCTAGCGCCCATGATATGTTGTAGCCTGAGGTGATTTCCCCCTATCATTACATCATAATTTAACCAGTTGATGGTTCAGAACTTTTTAATATGAATAATTGGATACTTAATCATTTACAATTTTATGGAAAGCAAGCAACTTGCAATTATCCTCTTATAATTAACCACCTGCAAAAGGTATCTTCATTATTGAATGGTGCCCCTTACAAGATCCTTAAGTTCGGTCCCTGTTTTTCCTTCCGTCTTTTCTCTTTAATGGAAGGACATTCGCTCTCTTTTGTAAAGGTTTGATTTTTTGTAAAGGCATTATGAGGCAAAGAACTTGTGAGATATATATGAACCTTCTTATGGACCTTAAGTTCTCAAAGGTCACAAGCCGTACCCCACAACTTTGCACCAAGCTTTGTGGAAATTATATAAGCCTTTAGCTCATTCCTCTACCACTAGCTAACTAGCATTTTCAACTGTCTTCAATGTCGTGTAGTTTTGCCTCCTCTCTTAGCTCCTATAAACTAAGGTCTCTTTCTGGCCTCCATGAAGTGAAAAGTTTCAAGACATTCTCTCTTATGCTTCATCCACTTTATTAACTAAGTAAGTCGTCAAAGATGTACATGATGGTATGGGTTGCTATCAAAAAAATATTCTCTATTCACCAAGTATGAGTTAAAATCGAATTACCCTCGATTCAGATATTTTCCCTTCTCCCAAGCCTCATGCTGCATTAAATGTGCTTTGCATTCCATAGCATTCCGTTCGGTCCAAAATGCTACCATGTACCTAGCTCCTCTTCCTCTCCACATTCATATAAGTTATAAATAGTTATAGTTTTAAAGGCTTTAAAATGACTTGTTTTTGTTGCGAATAAGAATATCACTTCATGGATAATTTTTTTGTGAATGTGACATTTTTATTAGCAATAAAATAAGGTTTTTTTTTTAACCAAATCGATTATATTGACGGTCTAGTTGTTGACAAAAATAGTCGTTGATAAGTTATTGACGAAAAAAGTCATGGGTAAGTTACAGACATCATTGACCACACTGGTAATTACTGATGATTTTTTAAAAGTCTTTGAGAAAAACGTTGATGAGACTATACCCACGGTTTTCTTATTATCGATAATTAAGCATTATTGATGATTTTTTTTACTACCGACAATTAAAAATTGTTGACTATCAGTGTTTTTCTTGTACGTATTGGAAAAAAAGCTTCAAGGTTTTGCCTATAATGATTGAGCTAGAAGTCTGGATGATTCCAAGAGCATTATGCCTATTATTGAGAATGTATCTCATGCCTATTGTTGATTTCGTGAGTTTCATTTTTCAGATTCTTCGTACAGTCATCATTTCAATGGCTAAAGAAACTGAAGTTACTAGTATAATTTGGATCGATAACAATAAGTCATGTCAATGGCTAAAGTTCCGGTTCAACAACATGGTATATAACCAAACCAAGTACATCAATATAAAATTTTACAATGTCATAAGAAAAGAAATATGATGAAAGAACCACAACTTATGCATTGCGGTTCGGTCTGGGTGGCTTTGGACAGCCCTAGGCTAGGCCATAGGTCCCTACGAACGGCCTGGCCTATTCCCCACCCGGCCACCCCTACACACAAATTCCATGACTCTGTCTTCTTGTCGTGTAGACAACTTCTGTACTGTCATTACACTTATGCTCCTTTATCTCCCTCTCTCACTCTCTCTTTCTCTTTGCCATAAATTGATAATTCTCTGATTCCTTTTTGTGTGTCATTTATATCAAAAACTTCATATTGGTTAAGAGATTACAGAGGTCCCGGACATCATATTTCCTCTGCAGTCTGAAAATAAACCCTATAAGGTGATCGACCGTGTTATGGCTCTTCATAGAAGCATGCATGTGACCTTCTAATTAGATGAAGAAGATTACATGTGGGATTTGAAGAAAAACAGCATTCTTCATTAATGCTTATATATATATATATATATATATATATATATATATCATTTTGTGACAAACATTACAACCAATTATAATTAGGACACGGGAAGAAAATAACAAATAATACGATGGAGTCTCAATCACACACGTTTTACTTTATATGACTGCTTTAGCATTGAAATTAAAGCAGTACGGTGTTTTAAGTTGGTTGTTATCTGTGTTTTGAGTAATATGATAAGCAATCCAGACGGAAATAGCTCAAGTTTTGGCCTATTTTTCAAGGTTAAGTTCTAACTTCTAAGTGTGTCTTTAGATATCACTCATATGCAATGTACATAGACTTTTCATCAATCTATAGAAAGAGTTTCATAATTTTTTTTTTTATCTTGAAGTGTGTCCTTTTATCAATATACATCGGTGCCAATAAGTATATAGTTAATTAACTTGATAAAAGTAAAATAATTAGGTGGTGAGAAATGCCTTAGATGCATGGTTAATTAACTGTACTTATGACTTAATTGCTTACATTCTCTCCTTTGATTCACGAAATTAATTTACTTATATCATGATAACCATGTAGTATACGCTAGTCAAATATACTCAATCTCCACTACAAAATAATTAACCTCCTTAAAAAGCATGAATAATACCCATAGACTTATAACTTACTTGTTTGCATTCTTCTTTAACTTAATTTGATTCATCACCTATATAATTAGTTTACTTTCGTCATTATAACCATATGTAGTACTACCTAAGATTAGCCAC
This sequence comes from Lotus japonicus, assembly GCF_012489685.1. Lineage (NCBI taxonomy): Eukaryota > Viridiplantae > Streptophyta > Magnoliopsida > Fabales > Fabaceae > Lotus > Lotus japonicus. Next base: position 74,003,941 of record NC_080044.1, on the reverse strand, counting down.
ATTATTACATATGATTGTCGGGTAACAATTTAGCTCGTACTAAATTGTTTTTTTAGGTTTTTCTATGTACTTTTGGAGGGGACTATGCTCACTTTATTGAGTGTCGTTTGTATTATCGACCATTCATCTAATAATAATTTTGCTTTCGAAAATGGCTTCCCCCAGCTGATCCATATGATCGAGTCATGGATTGACACTAGAATTCGCCTCTTTTAGGTATATATTGCTTAACACATTCTTTTTCATACAATGTAAGACTTGTTAAAAAAATTATTAATTTTATTTACAGAGGAGTTTTCAACACTTAATCTAATATTCACTTTATTTTCAGGTTTACATGTTTTTCTTTTGTTAAATATATCTCTATTATGATTTTCTTTGTTAGAAAATTCTACTTTATAATAAATGTTAAAATTGTTAAATATTTATCCTTTTTTTTTCTCAGCCATTAAATATTTATCCTTAGATAAACTCATGGACTTAAGCTTTCGTAAATAAAAGTCAAATATGTTTAAATATTTTAAGAAGCAATTAATTTATATAACTGATTTCACTAAAAATATATAATAACAATAATGATTTTTTTTTTCAAAAGCCAAAACTATGCATTATAAGGGAACAATAATGATCTACTGGATATGATTTAGTATTTAGATAGACCATGAAGCCAAATATTACATGGCTACCCGTGAAATATATAATGCTATTTGTTATAATCGATCCAACTTTCAAACCGTGGTCGGTGGTTCGGTGCAATGTTTGCCGTGCATTCAAATAAGATAGACAGTTTTCAGTAACATTTATTTGTTATATTGCTTTTACGTTTTTCATATGTATTCATATTTTTGTCATGTGGAATATTGTCTTTTATTCTCTCGGCAATGTGATGTAAAAGTACTAATGTACGTAGAGTAGGGAAATGATATCTGGATCGTTAGTTAAGGGAAAAATAGTTGGTGAATTCTTCATTTGAGATGTAGACATGTTAAGCAAGAAAATTGAGAGAGTTTTTTGGTACAATAGTTAAAGAACAAAAAAAGAACGGGAAATCCGGCTTAAGACCTCACAAAGGTTAGAGCCAACTAATAATAAGAGACTCATCCCAAAAGACTAGGCTATTATTCTGAACAGCACCAAACTTAACTAAAAAGTCAGCACACGCATTTGCCTCCCTGAGAGTATGCAACACATCCAAAATAAAACTAGAGTACGTATAGAGATGAATGCAATGTTGGTGTGTATTTAAAAATCAAAATTCACTACAAGAAAATGGATGCGTTTAGTGTCAGTGGACTAGCGGCAGTTGTTGTTAACCGCCGTAGAATAAAATTTACCGTCAATCAAAATGGGCAACGCTGAGCAAAAGGCAGTTTTTCCGTTTGCTGTTTGGATAACGGATTTTAAATTAAGTTGTGACTAACAGTGGTTAAGTTCGTGCTTACATCATGAATCAATCAAAGCTAAAGTTTGTAAAAGTGGCAAGTGGTTGAGCAATTAGTCAGACCATATTAACACTTTTGGACGTAAAGCTCAGTGTATATAGGATTATGATGAAAATGAAAAATGAGTGATAAGAAACATGTAAAGCATATGACCGAGAGAACCAGAAATACTGCATGCATCTTCGTCACTTAGAAAAGAATAATTACGATTTTATTGTCAACTTCTAATGTTGTGCACATGCAGGATCCTATCCTTTGGATGATATAGTGTATTTTACTGAGTAATTATCTTATTTTTATCAAACTCTATATAAAATGGATATGCCTCTTATCCACCGTGATCACCCACTAGCTATTATAATCATTCATTTAATCAAGTGATTTGATGTAGTAATTCAAGACTTCATCATTTAAATAATTGATCGGTCTTCGAATTTTAATTATTGTGAATGGAAAAATTCATTGAACAACCTTACTATTAAGTGCACTAACCGTGGAACGATAGATTAGTCTCACAAGCCTATATGTGACAGAATTTAATTGGATGACTGTGTAAAATCTGTTTACACTGACAATGCATGTCCCTTTAATTCATACTAAAATTCATTATTTAAATTGTATAATATGCTAAAATATATTTTATTTTATTGTTTAATCACCCAAGATTTACCATGGGTAAAATCATATTTAGTCACCTAAAGCTTGGGTGATTTTATCAAATATTTACCTTGGCTGATTTGAGTTTGTTTGATTACAACTTTTGAAAACTTTTTTAAAACAATTCTTATTTTTAGTTTTAAAAATTAAAATACCATAACCACTAAAATTTTTTTTTTTTATTTTTAATGTCTGTAAACATCTCATTCAAACAGTTTTTTTCTTCTTAAAAAACAATCTTTAAAAGTTTTTAAATACCCCTTTAATTTTTTTTCTATATTCATTTTTAATCCTTATCTTGTTTTTTTTTTTATCATAATGCTTTGTTTGATTATCATTCAAATCTAAATTTCTATATTTTTTATTTAATTTTCCATACCTAAAAAATAATTTACTGTAACTATGATATTAAGGGTGCATTTAATTTGCTTAAGGTTATAAGGAAAATTATTTTTAGCACTCCAACAAAAGAAGTTAATTTAAGAGATATTTATGAAAATTATAAGCTTATTTGTATTTCGTTTCCTTCTCATATATCGCAATGTCTTTTTTTATTAAGCTAATCAAAGTAGCTTATTTAAATGGTCTATTTTCAATTTTATTAGAATAATGATTATATTTAAAAGCTCAGACAACCACCTAAAAAGTTTTAAAAAATTAAAGAAAGTAAAATTTTAAAAGAAAATTATGAAATAATTGCATTCTAAATATTAGTTGAATATCACATTCAGTCTCTAAACAAAATGTGATAATATAAGACTCGTAAATTTTAATTTTAGTCATTTTTAACATTTGAGATAATTTTATTCAACCTAGGTATAATAAATGTTAAATATCTCTCAAAGAGCGTGTATCATTTAACCACTATGACCGATACCCACCCATTGTGTTTTGCACTCTATTTTCGTAAATTTAATTTAATACGATAAAAAATTTATGTTTGATTTTTTTTTATTCATCCATTTATGTTAAATTAGCTTTTGTTTTTTCAGGGTTGTTATATCTCCTATCCATTTGTTCTCGTAAAACAAAACTCAAGATTGCTCTGGTTCATCAATTCACATTAACTCAGTCAAAGCATGAATTTTTTTAAAAGGAGTCAAAGCATGAAAAAAAAAATTGGAAGGTAAGCATGAAATTACTTTTTTTTAACAGAGCATGAAATGACTTCACTTCTTATTTTGTTTCATAAATACAACTTTTTAGTACTTTTTATAAAAAAATAATTCAAGGTCTACATTAAGAATGTTTTTATGAGATTACATTAAAAAAAAAAGTTGGGAGAGACGTGCAACCATTTACCCATTTACCTGTAATGACATCCGTCAAACTTAATAAAGAAGTTTTTATGAGAAAAAATTATACTAAAGAGATAAGGATGACAATTAATTCCATCATTAATATCTCCTTTATTTTTACTTTCAAAAATATCTCCTTAAGTTTTTTAGCAAAACTAATTTTTCCATATCAAATATATTGATTAATTATAATGGATAACGATGATAACAGTTCAAAAACTGTAATCCGAGTTTTACGATATTTCAGCATTCTCATTCTCTCCCTCTATAAATACAACCACCCTCTCCCCTTTCTTCCACATTTCCTCAGTCTCACAAGTCAGAACTGAAACATTTTCTCACTAGTTTTCTTCTCTCTCTCTCTCTCTCTCCCTTCTTCTCTCTCTATACACTCTTCTGTGATTACTCCAATTCATAAGGAGCAAAATCACACCATTTTCACATGGAAGGAGGAGTCCCTGAGGTTGATATCTCAGCCTTTCGGGAATGTTTGTCTCTTTCATGGAAGAACCCTTATGTCCTTCGCCTCGCTTTCTCTGCTGGAATTGGTGGCCTTCTCTTTGGCTATGACACTGGTAAATAAATTAATAACCTATGCAAACGATTCTTTTAGTTTTTAAATTGCGATCGCAGTTGCTGTTGTCGTTATGTCGCGGAATTGTAGACAAATGCGGATTGATACATCCGCAATTGCAATTTATGTCGTGAGAGACTCGAAAACCCCATTACATTGCCGGTGGCCGCAATTGCGATTATGGGCGGCAATTTAAAGTCACTTGTTATTTTTTATTTTTTTCTAATTCATGACCACCATTTCCCCTGTTTTCCTCTGTTTTCCCCTGTTTCAATTTCTCATGTCAAGCTTACCCTGTTTTTTTTGACACCTGTTATTCATGAATTTTATCAAAAAGAAATTGATGTTATTTCTGTGATGGGATGTTTGCAGGGGTGATATCAGGGGCTCTTCTGTACATCAGAGATGATTTCAAAGCTGTAGAACAGAAAACATGGCTTCAGGTAAATTGAATGAACACCTAATTGCATTTGTTTTTCATAGATGAAAACTTTGTCCTTTATCCAATTAAATCTCCATTGTGTTGTGGGAATTCTGAGTCCTTATTTAATGAGTCCTCGTGAATCTTTTTCACTACAAACTTGAAAAAAAAAACAAAAGTTCATGGTTTTTTTCACTATTAAATACAAATTAGCACTTTGTCAACCAACTGATCCTACTTTATGATAAAGGTCAAATTTCTCCTGTGCTCGTGATTTTAATTTGATGATGGTTTGGTGGAAATTGATTAAATTTGTCTGCTTTTACTCAGTGATCACGAGAAGAGCGTTACTGTGTACATATTTTTATTCGTTAAATTAAAACACTTCTTGTGACTCTCAGATTTTTTATCCAAAAATAATAAATAAATATATGGTTTTTAACTTTTTAAGATTCTCTCTTTCTCTATCTTGGATTGTTATTAATTTTGGTCTCCAAATACCACATGATCCGGATTGATCCGTTACATTTACATACTTTTAATATTATTAGTATTTTTTCATCTCAATTTTTTTTTTTTCACTTTTATACATCCATCTATTACTATTTTTTTCTTCTTCATTTGGGTTTGAAGACATCCCCACAGAACATAAACTGACAAGTGACAAGTGCCTCTTTCCTGAAATCCTAACATATTCTTCTCACCCTGCATCATCATCAATCAATCAATTCATAAAAAGGAAAGGCATAAACTAGCATATATAATAATGGGACCCAGTAATTGCTCAAAATCAAAATAAACTGATGTTATTAAATTCTTTTTTTTTTGTTATTTGGAGGGAATTTTATCAATTCTACCAAAAAAAATTGGCAAGATAATACCACCATTTAATGATAAGATCTCATTCTTTTTATTTTATTTTATGAGCTGTTTAAAGTGCAGTTAATTCGATTTTTTTTGAAATTTAAATTTAAAACTATTTTCACTTATTTTATTGTTTATATTTTTTTAAAAAAATAATTTAAATTTTTTTAAAAAAATCAACTTTTTAGGTAATCTTTAAAGTCACTTTTTCCTTCTTTGTTTTCTGTATAAGCATTTTGTACCCCAAAAAAACTATTCATATTTAAGTTTTGTATCTTATGTGAAATTATTCACATCTACTGAGTGAACTTACTGTTTTCCATTAATTGGATTTGATCATTAAAATTTGAAATTCCAATTATGATTTTTTATCATCATGTGTAAATTGGTGAAGTCTACTGTATTCTATGAAGTCATACATTTGGAGAATTAAAGGATTTGTCCTAGTATTTGGGTGTAATGTAACATACTTTAACTTGTGTTTTGACAAATCATGAGTTACTATGGTTGAACTATGTTGTAACACTACCGAGTCTAGTCTGTGACCCAAAACTAGTCTGCGTAGACTCGCGAGTCTAATGACTGTGGTTGAATCATGTTGAAGCAATGTGACTATTGCAGGAAGCCATAGTGAGTACTGCAATTGCTGGAGCAATTCTAGGTGCTGCAGTAGGTGGATGGATGAATGATCGTTTCGGAAGGAAATTTTCGATCATCATTGCCGATATACTATTTTTTATTGGCTCTGTGATCTTGGCGTCTGCTCCCAACCCAGCTGTTCTCCTTGTTGGCCGTGTTTTTGTTGGCCTTGGCGTCGGAATGGCTTCAATGGCGTCACCCCTCTACATTTCGGAGGCTTCACCGACTAAGGTTCGCGGAGCCCTTGTGGCTCTCAACAGTTTCCTCATCACTGGCGGACAATTCCTTTCCTACCTCATAAACTTGGCCTTCACTACGGTGAGAAACTACCCTTAACCATGTTCCAAAATACTCTTTTTTTATACTCGCTACAATGCTACTTGTTTTAATGATTTGTGATATAAATTATTATAATGTTCAGTAGTTCATATCAAATTCCTTTTAATCTTGTGTATGGTAAAAAATTTGAGCGCTAGCCCCACGAGAATATGGATTCTTGTCCTTGATAAGCTTAGTTTATGATGTTGTTAATCACTCAAATTTTCTTGTATGTTGAATTGAAATTTTGTATCTCATCAACTTGGCCCTCACTAAGGTGAGAAAAACTACCCTTATCAGATATCATGTTCCAAAATCTTCTTTTTACTTGCTACTTTGTTTTAATGATTGGTGATATAGTGTAGTAAAATGTTAAGTAGTTCATGTTTGATCCATTTAAGTAAAGTCTCAGGTTCAAGTCTTGTATATGAAAATAAAAAATTTCATAAGAGAGCTAGCCCCACAAGATCGTGGATGCATAGGGCTCGAACATGATTGTCTCTAATAATGTTAATGAAACTATTAAACATGTTTAGTTTATGATGCTGTCTTACATGAATAATCACTCAAATTTTCTTGTATGATACTATTAAAGTTGTGCTGCACCTTATTATGTGGTGATTGAAATTGTGGTTACTTTTTTATTCAGACACCAGGGACATGGAGGTGGATGCTTGGGGTAGCTGCAGCACCTGCTGTAATCCAAGTGGCCCTAATGTTTTTCCTCCCAGAATCACCGCGTTGGCTCTTCCGAAAGGTTAGTTGAATCAGCACATTCATCATGCATCTGACTTGTTCTATTTGATTTTTTTTTGTCTGAGAAACAACTCACTTTTCTGCTGTTCTGTTTTGTCATTCCAGGGAAGGGAGGAGGAAGCAAAAGAAATTCTGAGAAAGATTTACGCCCCTGACATGGTCGAAGCCGAGATTCAAGCTCTGGAGGAGTCAGTTGCCTTGGAAAAGAAGGAATCAGAAGGCGAAAAGGTCACCCTGATGACACTGCTGAAAACCAAATCTGTGAGGAGAGGTTTGTATGCAGGAGTGGGCCTCCAATTCTTCCAGCAGTTTGTGGGGATCAACACTGTCATGTACTACAGCCCGACCATTGTTCAGTTAGCTGGTTACGCGTCGAATCGGACAGCCCTGCTTCTATCTCTGATCACTTCTGGGCTGAATGCATTTGGTTCAATTCTGAGCATTTTCTTCATTGACAGAACTGGGAGGAAGAAACTTGCTTTGATCAGTTTGTGTGGTGTTGTTTTTTCCCTGGTCCTAATCACTTGGTCATTCAGATTGACTGAAACTCATTCCCCAATGATCAGTGCAGTGGAAACCTCTAGCTTTAATAGCACCTGCCCTGCTTTCAGCCATGCTGTGAATCCTGCTGAATGGAATTGCATGAAGTGCCTCAAGGCTTCACCAAAATGTGGTTTTTGTGCATCTGCATCTGACAAGGTAAGAAGTTTGTCATCTTCGCATCTATATTTTTATACAATTAATATATCGCGGATCAATTTTTTTTGTCTCACCAATAAAATTTTACTCGGGTATGTTTGTAGTCACCCCAGTCCCCACCCTTGTTTTTTAAGTGACATGTCAAATTTTCGCTGAAATTCAACAGTAGATCAGGTTTCCCTGCTCTTGAATTTCTTTAAATTCATTGTAGTCAGGGCTCAACAATCGTGAGTGATCATGATCAAACGGCTATAGAGATTTGACTGTAGCGAATTTAGCGGAATTCGACCGCAGGAAATTCAAATCCAGAGAATATTTTCACATATGCATTGTAATCAACATTCTCTCAAATTATGTAACACTCCTATGCTAATTTCTCACACTATTATCTTTGCAGCTTTCACCTGGGGCATGTTTGCTCTCTGATGACAACACAAGGACTCAATGTCAAAAAGTTCACCACAGGCCTTGGTACACTCAGGGATGCCCAAGCAAATTGGGTTTTCTTGCATTGGGTGGCCTTGCACTTTACATCATATTCTTCTCACCAGGGATGGGAACTGTTCCATGGGTTGTCAACTCTGAAATCTATCCTTTAAGGTACCGCGGAATCTGCGGCGGGATTGCTTCAACAACAGTTTGGGTTTCAAATCTGGTTGTTTCCCAGTCCTTCTTGTCCCTGACACAAACCATTGGAACTGCATGGACATTCATGATGTTTGGAATTATTGCTATTATTGGCATTTTCTTTGTGCTCATTTTCGTGCCGGAAACCAAGGGAGTTCCAATGGAGGAAGTTGAGAGTATGCTCAATAAAAGAGCTGTGCATTTGAAGTTTTGGGAAAAGACAAGTGGTGGGGAGAAGAATTGACTCAGTTTGAGGCCATTTATATTGGTTTTCAAGTTTGTTAGTGAAGAACTTTCTAGTCTAGAAAACTATGAATCCTTGTTGATGATTTATGATATTTTATCTCTAAGATTTGCAGACTTCATATTAGTTTTCATTATGTTTTGACTGGATTGCTTTCTTGAAATCCTTATGAAATCTCCGAAGCTTGAACATTATGGATTAAATTTTAAAATAATTATTTGCATATAAAATATTGATAAGTATTTAGTCATAATCTTGTGCTTTAGTATTTTTTTTCTTCAATGTGGAACTGCAAAGTGCAAACTTTGCTATTTTTACTGTTCAGCCCTAGCATTTGGAAAATAGAACTTTCACCACATGCTTTTCATCCTCTTTGGTTGTGATTATACCCTTTTCACATTCTAGTTTTCTTTTGTTCTACTGAACACATTGTAAATTTATGTTCAAATAAGCAATGCTTGATTTATCATTGTTGCTTTATTTAATTTGGGATTTTGGACCAAGGACTTGTTTTGTAGGTTTTACATAAAAACTGATAAATTTCTTCAAGAATTTTCAACATAAAGGGCTTTGGCTTCGAGAAACCAATTTCATTGTTGAATTTTAGTTTTCAGAGTTGCATCCTTTATTTCATTTTTTATTTATAAGCAAATTCTAAAACTCAGCATATTATTTGCATACAAGTGACAACACAATTAGAATGTATCATCTTAGCATACATACTAGAACTAGGGGTGTTTAATAAATTCGGTTTCAATAACCAATCTATAACCAAACCATAACTATATCCATAAAATCCGGTTTCATATAAAACCGATTTTAATTTATCCATTTTTTAAAGTGGATACCAATATGGATATCCAGTTTTTAAATTTGGTTAAAAAACCGGATTACCATATCCAAAACCAAATTCAATATTTTTTAAAATTCAATATTCCATTATTCATATTCCTAATTTATAACCGATTTTACTTCCAATTTCCAAAATCTAAATTCAATTCCCTTTTTCAACCATGAAAGAACCTTAATTCATAACCGGTGTTGTAATGTTGTTGGATCCTTGACAATGCTTTGTTTTTAGCTGCTATGTCACTGTTTTAGCTTCTTTACTCTTAGTGTTTGCAATATATAAGTGCTACTTACTTTGGTTTTAAGCTATGAAACAAGTTATTTTGGAATTTAATATATTATAGTGTTGTAAGCCAGAGCCAATTTCATGGCTGTCTTATGGAGTGGAAATCATAACATGGCTATTGTTGATGATGATATGAGATCCATTTTAGATTAGTTGACGGAAATATTCGGCTATTTATGATGGTCTGTTTGTTGAATAAGTATATTTTTATGTTCATCCTAATTTCATTTGGTGTATGTTCGTCCTATTCTTGGTGTTAGGGGTGGCAAAATGGGCTAGGCCCGCTGGGCCAGCCCGTTTGGCCCACCTTTTTTGACGGGTTGGGTTGGGATTTTGAACCCAAATTTAAAAGTGGGTCAACCCAACCTAACCCGTATTTTGGCGGGTTGGGTTGGGTTAGCCCGCCAACCCATTTTTCACATTTTTTTTTGAAATTTTTTTTCTATTTTTATTCTTTCAGTAGATTATTGTAACGTGCGCATATAATATGACAAACCTAAACTAAAAAAAAAAACTATTTTGAAAACTAGTCAATGACCTTCTATGGATTCACCTATATAAGTTACAGCTCTTATTCGTAGGTTATATTTTGTCTAAAACTTCCATGCCTACTCGACATTATCTTTTATAATTGTTGGTCGACTATTATTGGCTAAAGTAAACTCTTGTTGATGATTGTAAAACACATTTAGTGATGTTAAGTAATATTAAATGAGTGTGTATCAAAGAAAAATGACATTTATCAATGATTTGATGAAGGTTATTGAAACTTACACTTGATAGTTGCTAGTGAGGTTATAGTTTTACAACTTTTAATAACCACACATGATAAATATTTTTTTGGTATAGCTATTAGTGAGAATTTCTAGTTGAACTCATAACATTTAAAGATAAAGAACAAGTATAATTCTACTTTTTTTCATGTGTCAACATATAAAATGTGAAAGATTGCTTAAAATTTCTCATTGCACATCTTTTTTTATTTCACCAAATTTTCTAAGTGGGCTAGCCCGCCAACCCGTTTTCCCGCCAAAATATGGGTTGGGTTGAGACTTTGAACCCAAATACCAAAAGTGGGCTAGCCCAACCCAACCCGCATTTCGGCGGGTTAGTGGCGGGTTGAGCCCAGCCCGGCCCGCCAACCCATATTGCCACCCCTACTTGGTGTTATTGGAAACTCATAAAAGTTATATTCACGTTTTTTAGTCAATCATCTTAGACAAATTTGACTGTATATCATATTAGACAAATGAAATGACCAAATATAGTTTCAAAATCCAGTTTTAAAATCCGGTTTGAGCAAAATCCAATTTTAAAATCCGGTTTTCAACCAAATCCGGTTTTAAATCCGGTTTTTCAATCAAATCCAGTTTTAAAAACTGATTCTGAACTAAATCTAGATTTTAAAACCGGTTATGTTTAAAACCGGTTTTAAACTGGTTTTAAAACCGGTTAAATCTGGATCTAGATTAAAAACCGGTTTTATAACCGGTTTGGGATATCAAAACTGGATCAGTTAAAAAATCCAAATTGTAAAACTGGTTTTAAAGTGGACATGGTTTTGTTTTAACCATATCCAATTTTTGAACACCCCTCACTAGACCTAGAAGTACAAATCATAGACCCATTGTTTACCAATGCACTATTAAAACTATTTTTATTTTAGGTGTTTGATTTAAAAAGTTTCTAAACTTGCATATCTTATATTATTGTTTAGGCACAATGAAACCTCCTGCTCATTTTTCATGTAAATTTCTTCTTAAAAATCTCCATTAAAAATGCAATATTCACAAAACAAATAGTTGCAAGGAAAAAATAAGTTTATGTATAACTAGAAAACAAATATTTGAAAAGATATTTTTTAAGTCCATTTTAAAAATTCAATCAACTTTACAAGGAAAATAAGTTTATGTACGTAGTTTGAGTTGTGAGCTTGTTGGACAAAATTAGGATACAAGTATCAAGTATGTACATATTTTTCTTGAGGCTTCTTTATGAGGATATTGCTTTTAACTGTAGTTGTCTAGTCATGGATCCCACATAAGCTTATAACAAAACTTACCATTGTCAGAATTTAGTTACTTCCGTTATTCCTATTTGTGTCCCAAAAGTGATTCACGTTTGGTTGTAAAGAGAGTCACACAACTTCATAAAACTTTCCCTACCTGCCAAACTATTCTATTTTTGTCTCCGGTTTTCCTCTTCACTTATTCTCCTATATTCACTCTAACTCTCTATATATCCTTATATACATGCACACACATTCATCTGAGCATGTTTTATTTCCATATCCGTTGTTGTGTATGGTAACTTCAACTGATCTAACATACATAATTAAGCTTGCTGTTATCATTGAAGAATACGAGACAACAACATGGAGGGGGGAGTTCCAGAAGCTGATAGTTCTGCTTTCAAAGAGTGCTTCGCTCTTTCATGGAAAAACCCGTACATTCTTCACCTTGCTTTCTCTGCTGGAATCGGTGGCCTCCTCTTTGGCTACGACACCGGTAAGTTATCATATATAGCGCTAATTGGTGAACCACGGAATAGTGGCACACATCCAATACCTGTAATTTGAGTTAGACAGAGTTTATACAAATTGCATAAACTCTCCAAGGTGTCGAGTGTCTAATCCTACCTCATTGAGACACTCATTTCTCTTATGAGCAATGCATAACTGCATAAGTATAATGTTTATAAGCATGACAAATCTAAAACTTAAAATGTATTAAAATAAAAAAATGTCAAAGTTTGTGCTGAAATTATATTTTAATAGTATTTTGAGCTTTAATTTAATCGATATTACTTGGTAGATGTTGAATTCTTTCCGAATTATACTTAAGTGCTTCTCTACCTCTGGCCACTTTTTGATATTTGCAGGTGTTATATCCGGGGCTCTTTTGTACATCAGAGATGATTTCAAAGAAGTGGATAGAAAAACTTGGTTGCAGGTAAGTGTTTGTTGTCCCTCAGCCCAGAAAATGAAATGTCATTGTTTCACTTATTTGTCTCATAACCCATTCATTGTGAATATTGATTATCTATGGGTGGCAATATTATACATTAACAATAACATTCATTTTGAAAAATGATTTGTAGGCATATGCATATTGCAGACATTCAACAAATATTCGGAATGAGAAAGAAAGATAAGAGAGAAAAATAATTGATGTGATATATGATAGAAGAAAGAATCAGATAAAATACATGAATTTCTGTTGAATGTCTACTCTATTTATATGTCTAAAACATTTATGTCATGATTTTATCTATCGTGGACTAAGAAAACACTGGTTCAGAAGTTGAAAATGAATCTATGCATAATAACTTTTAACACATAAGAAACATATTGTAAATAAAATACACTAAATGTTCGTTGTAAAAACATGTTTCAATTGTGGACCATTTTTTAACATGATAGATGGTAGAATTGCCCTTATGTTAGTAAGTGGAATTTTGTTTCTACAAAACACAGGAAGCCATAGTTAGTATGGCAATTGCTGGTGCGATTATAGGAGCTTCGGTTGGTGGATGGATGAGTGATCGTTTTGGGAGAAAAGCTACAATCCTTTATGCAGATGTACTCTTCTTTGCTGGTGCTGTTATTATGGCAGCTGCTCCTAACCCATCGGTTCTCGTTGTTGGTCGTGTCTTTGTTGGCCTTGGTGTTGGAATGGCTTCAATGACATCACCCCTTTACATTTCAGAGGCTTCTCCAACCAAAGTTAGAGGGGCCCTTGTAAGTCTCAATAGTTTCCTCATCACTGGGGGACAGTTCCTTTCCTACATCATCAACTTGGCATTAGCCAAGGTAAGAACCTACCCTTAATGCTTTCTCATCAATATTGAATACACTCGTGCTCATGTTCAGCTTAAATAGCACATTTTGAGACATTTTCTGTTGAAGCTTTAAGTTGCTACTTCAACAAAAAAATGTCTTAAAATGTGTTATTTTCTGTTTTCATGCGGTAAACCAAAATGAACAGGGAGGTGGATTAACACCTTCTTTTTTTCCTTTTTAAGTTGCCTGGAACATGGAGGTGGATGTTAGGAGTAGCGGCGGTACCTGCTGGTGTACAGATTGCACTTATGCTTACACTCCCTGAATCACCTCGTTGGCTATTCCGAAAGGTTAGTGTACCACACATCATTTTCTATGAGGTGGAGTAATAGTCTAACTCAAAATGTCTTAAGGCAATTGAGAACATAAGTCTCCAACTTAAATACACTAGATTTTGCTCTCAACCCACCAATGATGTTTTTTCGTTGTAGTGGGAACTAAGAATGCAATAAGGCTTTTTCCTTTTTCATGTCTTATTGTTGTAATTAGTTATTTCAACATGTGATAGGGAAAGGAAGAGGAAGGGAAAGCAATTTTAAGGAAGATTTATCCAGCTGATGAAGTTGAATATGAGATTCAAGTTTTGAAGGAACAAACCGAATTGGAAATTAAGGAAGCACAACTCTCAGGCAATGTCAGCATGTTACAGTTGTTGAAAACAAAAGCAGTGAGAAGAGGTTTATATGCTGGGATGGGGCTTCAGATTTTCCAACAGTTTGTGGGCATTAACACAGTCATGTACTACAGCCCCACCATTGTTCAGTTAGCTGGTTTTGCATCCAATGAGGTAGCAATGCTTCTATCACTCATCACTGCAGGGATGAATGCATTTGGTTCCATTTTGAGCATTTACTTGATTGATAAAACTGGGAGAAAGAAGCTTGCTCTGATTAGTTTGGTTGGAGTAGCAGGATCCTTAGCTCTTCTCACTGCTATTTTCCACCAAACTGAGACTACATCCCCACCTATTAGCCCAGTTGAAACATCTCACTTCAATGGTACATGTCCTGATTACAGTTCAGCCACCAACCCTGGTAAATGGGATTGCATGACTTGCCTTCAAGCCCCAGAATGCAGCTTCTGTTCTGCCCCAGATAAGGTAAAACAAAAAAAAAAACCTGAGAAATGCGAGCAACACGCTTTTTTAAGACAACTCAAACATTGTGATTGATTTATTTTATGAAAAAATAACAGATTTTTTAAGAAGTGAGAGAAATGTGTTGACTTTTCAAAATATAAATCAATTAGAGTGAATGTGTCGAGTGTGTTCTTAAAAGAGTGTGTTGTTAGCGCTCCTTAAAAAATAAAGAAAAAGTAAATTTAGAATGTGTTTAGTTTTGATTTTTTCTTTAAAAAATAATTTTTCAACTTTTTAGGCATTTGTTTAAGTTTTGAATTTCTTTTTAAAAAGTTAGAAATTAGATTATATGAATAAGCTACTCTGATTAGCTGATTTAAAAAAACTGTTGCAATAGATGAGAGGAAAATAGAATGTGTCTTTGATTAGTGCAGACACCATAGATCAGCTATGTTTTTCATAAAAATCTCTAAAATATAATATCGTTTTTAGAGAGTTAAAAATCATTAATCCACACAATTCATTTACTATTACCTAATGGTGTATTATATAAGGGTGCGTCTGTATGTATACACAAATATTCCAATGTACCTTAGCATGAAAGCAACAAATTGTTGTGGACATGATGTTATTCATTCTTCTTAGTACTAACTCCGCTATCAATTGATCTACAGCTAAAACCGGGGGCATGTTTGATTCAAGATGACTCCTTGAAGAGTCAATGTCATTCAGAACACAGGGATTGGTATACAAAAGGATGTCCCAGCAAAACAGGGTGGGTTGCTATAGTGGGCTTGGCAGTCTACATCTTGTTTTTCTCACCTGGAATGGGAACTGTTCCATGGGTAATCAACTCTGAGATATACCCTTTAAGGTACAGAGGAATCTGCGGAGGAATGGGATCAACCGCGGTCTGGGTCTCCAACCTCATTGTATCACAGTCCTTCTTATCTGTGACTGAAGCTATTGGGGCTGCATGGACATTCATGATTTTTGGAATAATTAGTTGTTTTGCCATTGTCTTTGTCATTTTCTTCGTACCAGAGACAAAGGGAGTTCCAATGGAGGAGATGGAGAGGATTCTCAATGAAAGAGGAATTAAATTCAGTTTAAGTAGTTAAATGTAGAGAGTTACTATAGAGATGTAGAACTTTAAACCCCTTTCTCCCTTGTTCCCTCTTTATTTTTACAAGGAAGGTCATGTTAGCTCTTTAGCAAGTGTACTAAATTGCTATGAAGTAATAAAAGATCGTATCCATATGAATTGAATTGTGAGTTTTAGTACCAACTTGCTAGTTTTATGCTGGAAGAACAAATCAAATAGTTGTATTTTGCAACAGTTGAGTTAAATGGTGAAAAGAGATTAAAAGATTATGTTGATTAACAAGAGAAAAGATCATAAGGGTAAGGGAATGATTTCATAAACCAATCTCTATGTTTTTACTCACTTCTGAATTAATTCCAATTACTCAAGGTGTTAAGCCTAGTTATCAACTTATTAATCTCATAGTTAAGTTTATTTTATGCATTTACAATACTTGATTGATAGATTCAGTTTATATTATGCTTTATTTTTCTGAATTTATGTACTCTTTTACTTTATTTATGAATATGTTTTCTTTTTTAATTGAGCTTGAGTTGATGCAAATATTTTATTATTTCTCGCACAATTGATAGATCTGTTAAGAATAAGGATTTGAGGAAGGGATCAATCATCTTTTGTTACGCGTTAGACATAATGGTAGTGCTTGGTCTTGTTGGCTTGCCGATTAAGAACAATTATTCTTCAATTGAAATTGGTTAGGAACTAATACATTAGTGCTAACGGTTGAATTGAAAGTTATGCTCAATTAAGAAATTAACAAGTAGAAACCTCGGCAAAACACTATAGATGAATGAAAGAGTTCATAGGTAAAATTGGAAATATTAAAGGCATAAGTATAAATTGAGGAAGGTACACCTAAAGTACTACTTTCTCGTGTATTTCTCTTCGTTTAATAGCTTTTGTTTATTTCTACTTTTTAAAAACTGTACAACAACTTTTAATCAATCGTTCTAACAAAAGACAAACTAATCAAAACTAGTACCAAACGTAATTGTCGTGGTTTGATATCTTTTATTATTACGAGCGAATCTATACGCTTGCATATGAACTATCAAGTATTGTATTGCATTGTGTGACGTGAAATGATTGCAAACACCCGCTCATCGCTTCATTGTATTATTATTTTTAATCAAAATAGAAGAATAACATTTTCTTTCATTCTAATTTCTACACAACCAAAGAAAGAAAATATTATCCATTTTCTTTCTTCATTTTCAAACGAAATCAATAAACCTAAAAACCCCTCTCAAATTCATTTTTCTTTCTTCCAACTTTTCTTTTCTCTCATTTTCTTTCAAAACCAAACAAAGCACTACACTTCCCTCAACATTACATTTCATTTCTGTTAAACCCTACTAGCTTCTAACCCTCCTCCACCACACTTGGCTGCTGCAACATCACACACCACCATGGCTTTCATTTCCAATTCCAAGCTCCTCCGATGGCGACCCACTCTCCGCCCCTTCTTCCCCAACCCTCTCTCCCGCTCCTCCACCTCCACCTCCCTCGCCGAACCTCTCTCCGATCCCGACCACCACACCCAACCTCCTCGTTCCGAACCCCAATCCCGATCCAGAACCTCATCCCAACCCAACCCTGAACTCATCATCTGCCGCATGATGGCTAACCGAGCCTGGACAACCCGCTTACAGCACTCGATCCGCTCCGTCGTCTCAAAATTCGACAGCTCCCTCGTCTGGAACGTCCTCCACAGCGCCGCCAACCCCGAACACGCTCTCCAATTCTACCGCTGGGTCCAACGGGCTGGACTCTTCGTCCACGACAGGGAAACCACCCTCAAGATGATCCAAATCCTCACGCGCTACTCCAAGCTCAACCACGCGCGCTGCATCCTCATTGACGCTCCTAAGTACAATGTGCCCTGGGATGAGGACATGTTCGTCGCGTTGATCGAGGGCTACGGTCGCGCTGGGATCGTTCAGGAAGCGGTTAAGGTCTTCCAGATGCAGAAGGAGCGGACTGTGAAATCGTATGATGCAGTGTTCAAGGTGATTCTCAGGAGGGGGAGGTACATGATGGCGAAAAGGTACTATAATGCAATGTTGAGGGAGGGTATTGAACCTACTAGGCATACGTATAATATTCTTCTTTGGGGTATGTTTTTGTCTTTGAGATTGGATACTGCTATTCGTTTGTATGAGGATATGAAAACTAGAGGTGTTTCGCCTGATGTTGTGACTTATAATACTTTGATTAATGGTTATTATCGGTTTAAGAAGGTTGAGGAGGCTGAGAATTTGTTTGTCGAGATGAAGGGGAAGAATATAGCGCCTAATGTGATTAGTTACACGACTATGGTGAAGGGGTATGTTGCCGCGGGGCAGGTTGATAAGGCTCTGGAGGTTTTTCAGGAGATGAAGTCTTGTGGGATTAAGCCGAATGCGGTTACGTTTACCACGTTGTTGCCGGGGCTGTGTGATGCGGAGAAAATGACTGAGGCTCAGAATGTGTTGGGGGAGATGGTGGAGAGGTATGTTGCGCCTAAGGATAATGATGTTTTTATGAAACTGATGACTTGCCAGTGTAAGGCTGGGAACTTGGATGCGGCTGCTGATGTGCTGAAAGGGATGATAAGGTTGAGCATTCCCACGGAGGCTGGTCACTATGGTGTCTTGATTGAGAATTTCTGCAAGGCTAGTGTGTATGACAGGGCTGAGAAATTGTTGGACAAGTTAATTGAGAAGGATATCATCTCGAGGCCGCAGAGTACTTATGAAATGGAAGCTAGTGCGTATAACCTGATGATTAAGTATCTGTGCGATCATGGGAAGACAGGTAAAGCAGAAACGTTTTTCCGCCAGTTATTGAAGAAGGGTGTGCAGGATTCTGATGCTTTCAATAATTTGCTCCGCGGGCACTCGAAAGAAGGCAATCCTGATTCTGCTCTTGAGATCGCGAAGATCATGAGCAGGAGAGGGGTGCCTAGAGATGCAGAATCTTACAGATTGCTTATTGAGAGTTACTTGAGAAAAGGAGAGCCGGCTGATGCTAAAACAGCTTTGGATAGCATGCTTGAAAGTGGGCATCTACCAGAATCATCTCTTTACAGGTCAGTTATGGAGAGTTTGTTTGAAGACGGCAGAGTTCAAACTGCAAGCAGGGTAATGAAAAGTATGGTGGAGAAGGGGGTAAAGGAGAATATGGACTTGGTTTCAAAGATATTGGAGGCCCTTCTCATGAGAGGTCATGTTGAAGAAGCTTTGGGCCGAATTGATTTACTTATGCTTAACGGGTTTGAGCCTGATCTAGACCGCCTTTTAACAGTTCTTTGTGAGAAAGAAAAGACAATTGCTGCGCTCAAACTTTTAGATTATGTTCTTGAGAGAGACTTCATCATTAGCTTTTCACTCTATGATAAGGTTTTAGATGCTCTCTTAGCAGCAGGGAAGACCCTCAATGCATATTCGATCTTGTGTAAAATTCTGGAGAAAAGAGGTGCTACAGATTGGAGCAGCCGTGATGAACTGATTAAGAGCCTTAGCCAGGAGGGGAACACAAAGCAAGCGGATGTTTTGTCGAGAATGATCAAGGAAAAGGAGGGAAGTTCCGTAAAGAAGAGAGAAGGAAAGAAGAAAGTTAGTGCAGCTACATAATTTGTTCTCTCATCATTTTATTTTTATGTTTTAGATGTGACAAGAATTCATGAGTTTTGTGTTGGCTGTAATAAGTTGTTATATGAGGAAAAGAATTCAGGAATTGTTCTTTATTTATAACCCAAAACTGCAATTTCTTCTGACTGACAAAATCAGAATTTTGTTATGACACACATCATATGTCATTATCTTTTATTTTGTCGCTATGTTGTTATCAACAGTCTACTATCAAGGTCTCCCCATTGTGTTTTTCATGTTAAACACAGTTCTTTCTGAATGATGTAACTGTAAGAAGTATGAACTGAACTAGAGTTTTCAAATACACTTGTATTGAGTTTACCAGATTTGTGAATCTTTTATTTCTCTTTTATTTTGCTTTCCCAATTCCTTTTCACTATGCTAAGTATACAAGGTCTTGAACCAATGCCACTTACAAGAACTGTCATTGTCAGTCTCACCTGCTGAGTGCTGATAAGCTCAATGATGAGGAACCTAGTACCCATTCCGGTCTTTGTATAAGCCTAGTGCATTGTGGTGCCTGCTTGTAAGCTGACTATGATATTGGAAGATCTACCACTTCCAAGAATCTGGTAGACCCTTGGAGAGAGTGAGATAATCTCTTTTTCTTCCTGCTTTCTACTAACTGGACTTGGGTTTTGCAGGTTCCATAACACATAGAATGACAGAAGTATTCTTCTCACAAACCAAGAAAATCTGGGTGCAGAGGTAAAAAAAAAGTGATTCACACAATGTTTTCCTTATCTATGCTATTTTTTATGCATATGTCTATGTTTAGGTTTATTTTTACATTTTAGGTGGAATCTTACCATCTGATGTCCATCTTACGATTTACTATCTTGCACCCCCATTCAATTTCTCATAAAATATCAATTTTCACAACATATGTCCTACTCTCTATAAGAACTATTCTGTTCATTCTCTAGTTAATACAGAATCTTTTGGTTGGCCTGCACTAGTTGTTTGGTCCTGCCACTCTACGATTCTTCTGATCTTAATGAAAATTGGAAACTCTTCCTTGTGGAGGAATGATGTCTACATCAAATTGGGTTTTGGGTCTCAAATATCAATTGTTGAGAGTATTTGGAATCAGCAATTTGTAGCTTCAATCTTCTGTTTTTCATTTCAAAAACCAAGCCTTGATCTATTTAGGTTGAGGAAACCTGTCTGAGAGTGACCTATATGCCACAGACCAGAGAGGTTCATATTCTACACATCATGTCTTTATACTCAAAATAACTTTTGAAAAAAGCTTATTAACCTTATTACTTTCCATTGGCTGTGGGGTTGGACCTTTCTATAAATTGGCACACTTGCTCCATATTGCTAGGATTATCTGTAGTTAAGATATATGGAAGATGCATGTACTGTGATGTGTGTGACATTATTCCATATGAAAATAATGTGTTAGGCTGCAATTCCATGCTTTTTGTACTTTGAGAGATTCTAATGCTGCTAAGGGACCAATCATATGCTTCTCATAAAATCGATGCTCAACCTACACTTTGCATCTTGAACTGAATGTGCTCCATATTTTAAATAATTTGTGTCCAACCTAATCCAGTATTCGCGAGAGCAACACACTTCTTTTCTCTTTTTAGTCTCTCAAGCAATGATTCTACCTTCTTTCACTTATTTGTTTCAGGCAATATGCTTTGCTTGCCATAACCCTTGTCAATTGTCAACAAGCATCATCATCTAACTTCACCTCACTCACATGCATAAAATTTCTTATTGGGTTCCAATGGCCTAATCCGCTAGTGCAATTATTGAGTTCTCTTTCTTCTTTTCAAACGTTGAGAATCTATTCAACCACCCTGAGGTTGAGAGAATAGGAGTTGAGTGGAGCAAGACAAGTTTCGTATCTGATAGGTTGTAGGTTCAAGACTTCAAGCCCCAACTCGTCCTCTTAAGATGAGTTAAATGTGGGTATACTAGGTGCTCTCTCAACCTGATTATTTTTCCTGCCAAGCAACATCCATCCGCTTGCTCTAAATTTCCTTATAAAAAAAGGCATATATAGGCTACAATATTTTTTGTTTATGCTACATTGAGGCTTCTATTTTTGTTGGTATCTTGGAACTGTTTAGGAAAGAATGGCTACAAAACTCAATTATTTTGAACCAGATAAAAACGAATATTAACACATTTTATCAACGGCTAATTTTTATGAAGCTGCATAGCCACCATGTAACAAGGAAACTACCATAATCCTTGGATGAGTCCAATTGCTTGTTTTTTATTCATTAAACAAGCAAGCATCGTGTACATCGCAAGATATCTTTAAAGATTACAATTAATATAAATTTTTGTTACAAAGGAAAAGTAGATTACAATTAATATAAAAAAAATTAAGCCTTAGTTCTTTTTTCTTCTTTGAAAAACAGTTAAAATATTTAATAAAAATGATGAATGTGTAAATTATTTAATATTTTAACTATGTTTTCCGAAGAAGCAAATTAGTTCAGGTATTCACCACGACGGTAGAAAGTCATATGCTAGATGGAAGGAGTGCACAATAGCACAATTGAGATTGCGAAGGTGTCGTTGTAGACGGTGGTAGCCTTTATTGGTGGTTGCAAGAGGTAGTCGTAGAGGTGATGCGGGAGGAGTTCGTGGTGGTGAACAGTGGTAGTCGCACACTATGGTTGTAGGGCCACAAAGGTAACCTAGGTGGTGGTTGTAGGTGGTAACAGGGATGTGACTATGGCATGACGACGATAGGGGTGAAGGAAATCAGTGGTGGACACAAAGAGGGGAAAGAACCAGACAAAAAAAGGGAAAATTTTCACTTTTTGGGTAGCAAATCCATTTAGTTTGGAAGAGAACCCACTAATACTAAGAGAAACGCCTACCTAAAAGAAAAAGAAGCCTCCATGGAGAAAGCCAGAAAGGGGAACCCACAAAGGGGTGGCGAATGATGCTCTTGCTTTTACACCCTTGCAAAGAAAACTTTTGGACCAAAATCAATTTGTGTGGTTAGGTGTAAAAAAAGTGGGGTAAATAGCAGTTTAGGGACCCAACTTGAAGACGGATGACACATACAGGAACTAACTTGGTTATTTACCCCAAAAAAAAATGTATTACTAACATTCTTCAACATTATTTTGATGGCAGGACTCGAGAGGGGGTAGATGTCGATTTTTTTCCCCAAAAGAGGCCAGATGTTGTTTTTTTTTTTTTTGGGTCAAAAACCAGATGTTGTTAATTAAGCTATTATTGACAGCCAGCAAAAGTGGATTTGTTTTCTTGAAAGAAAATTGAGAATCATATTTTTGGAGCTGCAGGTACCATAGCCATTCACAGACACAGAGTATATATTTAGGCCCAATGCACAAATAGTGCAATTGTAAACTGGGCCACTTACATCCACTACAGCCACATATTAAACTGTTTTTGGATTCGGATATAACTATGGGCCTTTTCTGGGATATGTTTGTCCTTCAGTTTTGTTCCCTGCCAATAAAAAATATAAAAACTGTGCCCCATTATTAGATTTTTTTTATACATCGAAAAATGACAAAATAACAAACAACTAAACACCTAACTCATCCTGAAGGAGCAAGAACTGCAACTCAGGGCCTAGTGTGTCTACAATAGCTAAATCCGACACTCGACTCTATAATCCTTTCTTTGCGAGCCAATCAGCCACGGAATTGTGCTCCCTTGGAATCCAACTAACCAGCACCCGCCACGGCCTATTGATCAGCTCCTGAATTTCGCGCAGCAGCTGAAGTTGGTCATTGAGCACCACCCTTAAGTTCATATAACATTTATTAAATCATGAACGTTACTTAATAGTAACCGGTAAGATTTAAATAAATTTATTTTCAAAAAAAAGATTTAAATAAATTTTACACATTAAGAACAAATATATAGTAGAGTTATTTTACAACTAAATAATCAATACTCATTACTCAATTGGAAATAATCGACACAAATACAAATTTGTCGAACACCCTTTCAACCTACATTATGTTTGCTGTTGTTAAAAATTATCACCATGGTATATGTTAAATGAATGTATACAGAAATGTGTGTTTACATATTATTACTCTTATTTAATAAGAGATAACCCAAAATACAATGTGAAGTCGAGGACATGTCTCTTATTGAATTTGCACTTATGGTTTAGTTCAAGTGCAACTGAGTTTCCTTTCCTTGAATTGTTTTAATTTGAAATTTTTGACCTCTATACAATGCCTTTACTCTAAGACCTATTCCACCTTTCTAACCTCACCAATACCATGTGTTGAAAACCAATAGCGCGGTTGTGTCTAACCCTAGCTAGCTTTGCTTTATCTCCATCATCAATTTGAAAATGACTTATCAATTCGGAATTTATTTTGTAGGATATTTGTCGGTTGTTTGTGTTTATCCATGCACTTTTTTTATTAATTATATTATAGTAGATGGATTAATTTTGTTTGTTAAGTTTTTAATAAGTAATTTATCACATAAAAATGTTTAACCAAATCTTTATATAATTTTATTTTTTCCACACACTTATAAAAAGCTACACGACTGTGCCTTTTTATATAATACACTTTATATAATACACTATAAAAGCATACCTATGTAACGTGTATTTGATCTAGAGTTTGTAAAATTAATTTAACTAGAGTTTTTTTATCCGTGCTCGAGTTTTTTTATAAAAATATTTGTTCAAAAAATTGACATAAGCTCTATTTAATTAATTTTCATTGTATTGGTTTCAAAAAAAAATATTTTTATTAATAAAAATTAAGGATTTCATACATGTATAAATGGATTTCTCTTCACGGTAAAATTTTATCAAACGTTATTTTCTGACTGGATAATAAAACCCTACAATATTAATTGATCTAAAATTACTAAATATATTGATAAAAACTTCAAATCATGTTTGCAACCTCAAACATCTAACGTTACTAGGGTTGGCAATGGGCCCCGTGGGTGCGGGTTTGACCATTCCCACACCCGAATCCGAACTTAACACCTAAACTCAAACTCAAACCCAAATCCAATATGGGTGCAAAAGTTAAACCCAAATCCAAACCCCTGGGTTTCGGGTTACCCAAACTCAAACCTAAATCCGATATGAGCACCGAACCCGCAAAAAACTCAAATACCCGATCCGGAAACAACATGAACATAAGCTGTGAAACCTCATCATCTTTCCAATACAAAGGAAAAGTTATAGTTCATGAACATAAGCTGATAAACAACATAATTTATGGATTTATAAACATCTCAATTCTAAATGTCTATTTAAACTTCATTCTTCAATATTCTTCTAATTAAACTTCTCAGTTGAAGTATTAAACAAACAACAACAATCACAAATAATATAATAAAATAACAAAAATAACCACAAATTCGGGTTTGGGTTTGGGTGCGGGTTTAATCAATCTCACACTTATACCCAAACATGTTTTAAAATTCGGGTGAAACTCAAACCCAAAGAAATCGGGTTTCGCCCGAAATTTCGGGTTGGGTTCGGATTAGGCCTCATGAGTTTAGATTTTCTTGCCATCTCTAAACGTTACTGGATATTCCTACACTGCAAAAACTATATATAAAACATTATTTTTGTCATTTCACTTGCATGCTAAAGTTGATATCTACCAAGCTTCTCTAACTTCTAAGTTTGGTAAGAAATTTCGATGTTGCTCGTAGCTTCTTCACTCTAGAGTCAACAATCTTTCTCAATTCGGAAACTTCAGCACTCTACAATTTGATTTAATTTGTGGCGGACCACAAAGTTTCCTTCAAACATGACTTTCTTTGCATACTATTAATCCTGATTATTATGATTAGAAAATTACAAATGATTGCTTGCTTGACTATAGCTCTTCTCCCTCCCAGTTATAAGCTTGTCGATTGGAGGATCTTGCAATATTATCCCTTCACTTTCAAACCTACCATCGATGTATAAAAAATAAAGTCAATCTTTCATTCCCATTTTTTAATTGTATTGTTTATTTTGCATTTTCCAAACACTAGGCCCACCTCACCTGTTCTTCTGCTGTGTGCGAACTATTGACTATTAATATATGAGATTGTCAAATACACCCATCACACCAAAACAACACCCCCTGAAAACCCAAAACTACCCTCATTAAGGTAGCTAGCAGCAGCGAAAAAGTTAGACAAGTTTAAAGGCACATACCTATTCGTGTATAAAGGGGTGATAAGATTAGGTCTCTACCCTCTATTGTCTTGGATTTGGATCCTCTCCATCCAACTTCTCTCTATTCCCTCTCCATCCAAAATCTGAGCCATCCATTTTAAATTTTAAAGGTGAGGATTAATTCATGTTTTCTCTTTCTTCTTAAATTGATCCAAGCCTTTAAATACAATTCATTTTTTCTCTCTCTTATTAAATTGATCCAAGCCTTTAAATTTCAAAATCAATGGCTCAGATTTGAATGGAGAGAGGATGGAGGGAACATGGATGGAGAGGATCCAAACCCAATAAGGTTGCAATGACAATCTTTGTAGGGAGGTGGCACAGGAAGGCATCATCCTTCCACCTTTCATCAGGTGAGATGATGATCACCTTAGATGATGTGTCATCTTTTGAACATATCTTTATTATTCGAGTGTTTTTCACGCTTTTAGTGATTGATCCAGCCGAGACAACTGATAATTTGTGTTAGTTGCTTGGTGTCTCTAGAGGCGAAGCTTTGAAAAAGATGTGTACTGAACTAGGGGATGCACGATCGATACTCATTTATACTGGAATGCAGTGAAGATTCATTCTCATTTGAACTTCACATTTTTATTGCTTAAATGATTTATATATAAGAAGCGAAGGTAGTATATAATTTATTAAACACATAATTTATATATATATATAAAAGAACATGCGGGCATGGGCCTATATATCGCCCTATCCCCTCATCAGGATTCCTCCTACGCTGTAGCTAAGCTATGTTACAAATTCTGTATATTAGACATTATGTGAGGTCTATGCAAGCATGGCAAGACGAAAGATTGTATTTAAATAATCAATCTCATGTGAACGTTTTGTAGACTGCTAATTAAACAAATCTTAGAGGCAAAATTAAACAAGGGCTAAAACAGCTTTATTAGGATATGATCTGTGAGAACCATAAAGGGGAGCATATTGTGCCGGAATCTGAGCCATTATTAGGAAGAATACATCTGTTTATCATATCTGTTGATTCTGTTGGAATAAATTGAGCAAAGGCTATATTTACCTATAACCAAATCGATCAAAAAATTTATAGTGCTATGGAATCTGCCTTTGTGATCGATATGGGACCCAAAGTGGTGTTACACCTGTTTCGTGAAACTTATTAATGATCAAAAGATATAATAAGCCAAACAGGTGGGGATAATAATTTCAGCTCTCTGTCCAGACCAATGCCATTCTTTCATACCATGGGATTATATATATTTTTGTTGTCACATGTAGCCTATTAGAAAGAAGCTTTGCCTATTAGCCACGCCAAATGTGAGAATAGCTATTTGGCACGACACCAAATAGCACAACTCTCACATGATTGATGTATTCAAAATTGAAATTTATCGCTTAAACATTTAAATTTAATGTGTATCTCTACACATTAAATATAACTTTATAACCCATGAATATACGTTAAATTTAACTTTCTAATTAATGAGAATCTTAAATTTTGTAATACATAGGTGGTGTGGGAAATGTGCTATTTCGTCTCTTAATAATCCATTCAGATACACAAATTAAATGACGACAAATCATCTACAATATTGTTATTACAGATAAGGTGGTAGAGGATCACAAAAGCCATAATAGAAAGGTGTGTATTGTTAAAAGTTGACTCATTGAAGGCATATGATATGGTCAATTAAGAGTTCTTTGATTATATAATGGACAGGTCGAGTTTTGTGAAAAATTGAAGACATTGAATCATGGAGTGCTTAAAATTTGCGTTCATTATATTCTTTTAGATGATGTTTGCTAACAAAATTCATCACGGTAGAGGATTAGGATAATTGGGTTCCCATTTTTTGTTTCACATTGTGGGCTAACAATTTAGGGAAATGATAAAGAAGGCAATTGAAAGAAATATGTTCAATGACGCTTTGGCGAGAAGGATATGATTGTAGTATCCCATTTGCAATGGCTTAAACTCTAGCCTAAAATATAGCTTCAACTTGTGGCTACTCTTCACCATGATCGATCCAAATCTATATCATCTCAGGTCCAAACCCAACCTTATATAAGTGATAGTTAACTTCAGTGCTCGACAAAATATTCTTAAGCCTACTCATATTACAAGGGCACTAATTAACAACCTCATTGATGAGCAAGGCAATTTATAGAACCTCCAAGTCATTCGTAATACGTATTCCTAACGACTCGAACAATTGATAAATTCACAAAAACATCGGTAAATTGGTCAATCGTTCAACTTTTAGTCGTGGGTTACTGTTCTGGGAATGGACATTCAAGAGAGGTATAGTACCTAGAGTGTTCTGGGAATGGACATTCAAGAGAGGTATAGTACCTAGAGGTAGAGGGATTGTGCTAAGAGAGAATCAGAATGAGAGAGAGTGTGCTGAATTTCGAGTGTTATTTCATCCAATCAGCAAAAAGTCCCCTACACTTGATAACTACCTCCTATTTATAGAGCTTGGGTACTACCTATTGGGCCAATTGGGCCTCCGAGGTCAAGGCTCATCTGAAGGCCAGGGCCCCGCCTCAGGGCGGGATACATGCTGGGCATTGCCCCTCTAGGGGCTCGCCCAGTACACTAGTCCACAAGACACCGAGCTCGAGGTACGAGAGCTAAGGGTGTCTTTTAAATGCTTTTACATATGTCTTACAGTACACCAGAATCTGCACTGCCAACATGGCTTGAGAAAAGAGAAGTAAACTATATCGCCAACATGGCGTGAGCAAAAGGAAACTTGCATTTTCAGTTACCCAGTCCACTGACTTGACGAGCAACCCGAGCTGGCAAGTCCACTAGTCCACAAGCGGCGAGAACGATTACTTCGTATTGGCGATAAGTTGGAGCAGGTGTATGATCGTTCGCCGGCGGAAAAGGTGGCAGGCATGGGTCATGTGCTGATCATTCAATCACCGACTGGCGGTAACCCCTGCGAGCGACTGAACTTTGTTGTTGGTGTCACCTGCCAGGCGATGGTGTTTGATCTTTATAATGGCGAGGCTTTTCGCGCTTTCCCACAAACAATAACAATTGGGTTTGACAGCCAAAAGATGAAGGGCGAGCGCCCTTGGTCCGCAAGTCCACAAGCACAAAGCAGGAGAGCGAAGTGTGTCTCCAAACTGTGACCGTCAATCTCTGTCCCCTTGTGATTCCCCTAGCAAGTCGCCCGTTGCCACTTTCCACTTGGTACGGCGTTCCTCGGCTGGCGGTTTCGACCAACGCGCAGGAACTATTCCCAAGTTTCTAGTTGCAATAGCTTCCCCGCCTAGAAGATCACCTAGCCACGCTACTTGGCGGGATCAACAAAGGATGTATAAAGCGTGTAGGTCGCCGACATGGCGCAAATGAAACACAAACCGCCAATAGCGCAAGGAAATACGCAAATACATGAATCTCCGATTGACGCGGGACCTAGAAAGATGGTGTACAAACGCCTACAAGATTAAGGAGTCGTGGTGGCCCGCCTTATATGACGTGACTCGCTGAATAGAAGCTGGCTCGCCTGATGACATGGTCTCCCGCCAATCTCCCCCGCATCCGCCCCTCGTAGCATCTTCATGGATCAAGTTGCTTCCTGGGCGAGCCCCCTAATATGGCGAAGGGACTCAACCAGTCCACAAGACACCGAGCTCGAAGCATGAGAGCACAATGTGTCTTCAAGCTGAAGTCGCCGCCGCATCGTCCCTAGGAGAAGATCCGCCCGGCACGCATGCTCCTTCACTCGCCATAGTCTACAAGTCCACCAGACTCTGTGTCCAAGTCATGAGGAGTAGGAGTGTCCTCACTTGCCGCATCGCCATCACCATCTTGCTTTAGCCTTATAAGAAATTAGTTTGACTTGCTCGCCACTCTCAGCGTAAGGCCGCCACCATTTTGCGGTAGGTCGCTACCCTCATTTTTGGCGGTAGGTCGCAACCCTCTTGCGGTAGGTCGCGACCCTCTTGCGGTAGGTCGCCACCATTTTGCGGTAGGTCGCTACCCTCATTTTTGGCGGTAGGTCGCGACCCTTTAGCGGTAGGTCGCCATCCTCTTGCGGTAGGTCGCGACCCTCTTGCGGTAGGTCGCCACCCTTAGCGTGAGGTCGCCACCCTTTTGGCGACTTTTGTGTGTCTAAAAACTGAGTCTTACAGGTCGCCACCCATAGCGTTTGGTCGCCACCCTTTGGCATGAGGTCACCACCCTAGCGGTAGGTCGCCACCCTTGGTGTGATCGTCCCATTTCGGGACTCAAAGTGCTTTGGGTTCCAATGGCCAGTTGGATTACCAAAGCGGTGCTCAGTAGAATGGGCAATTTGTACCCCACACATCGCCAATGAATCCGGTGGTTACGTGGGCTTTTCCGGGGCTAATTTAGTTCATCGTGAAACTTGTTTCACTTTGTAACTAAATCGCGCCATCAGGAGCTTGTCCCACCCAATAACAAACCGCTTATGGAAGAGTCTTCCAAGTTTCATAAAACTTTAATGGTGTGCCTCAATTCACCCACTCCTTCTCTTTGATCCGATTTGCTCCTCTCTGTCTGAATCAAAACCAGTGAAGACAATATAACTTCTAATATCAACTTCAAAATAAGAAAATTAGGAAATACAACAACTGAGAAGGGAATCAAATAAAAGATGGAGGAAAATTTTGAAGGAATTGGAAAATTTGTTGCCAGCGATCTTAACCATAGCAACGCTTTACTCGCCAAACTTCCACGGCCAAAACAAAACGTGCCCGCCAGAATTCCGCCGCCGGAGTAAAACGTGCTTGCCAGATTCCAACGCCAGCGACGTTCTCCCGCCGCCGAACTCCATCGCCAACAACACTTGCTCGCCGCCTAACCTCAAAACGTGCTCGCCAAAGCCAACGCGTGCTCGCCAAAGCAAACGTGATCGCCAGAATTCCAACGCCTCATAAAAAAACGTCTCGGGATTGGCTCTGCTCTTCATGTATTGTGCTCTGGACAGATTCCTCGCCTTCGTTCTTTTCTTCGTCATTACCAATCTGCTCTCCCTCGCCTACATGCTTCCTCGATCTGAAGCTTCACCTCTGTTGACGCTCTTCATTGTCGGTCTGAACCGTGTTGCTCCGATCTGCCATCGCTGGATGCGCCTTGAAGAATCTCGATCTGTCATTCTCTCGTGAACGCACCTTGTTCTTTCCCCTCCGCCTTGCCACCGATCTGAAACTCCTCCTTTTATCGCTGCTTGGGCGACGTGTCGCCCTTTTCCAACTTCGCGCGCTTTCTTTTGAAAGCGTCGTCCTCCTCATCAAGAATATAAGTGCTGGCGCGAGCACGCATCTCCTCCATCGAACGCGCCGGCTTACGTGTCAATTTGCTGTTCAACCCTCCCGGTAGCAAACCGTTTTTAAATGCTGAAGCACAAGCTCGAGGCTCCTCGTCCTCAACCTTGACCGACGCTGCGTTGTACCTTGCCATGTACTCTTTCAGTGATTCTCCTTCTTGTTGGCGAATATTATATAGGTCGTTGATCGTCACTGGATGATTCTTATTCGCCGAGAATTGCACTAGAAACTTGGATGAGAAGTCTCTGAAATTTGAAATCGATCCGCGCGGCAAAGTTGTGAACCACGCCATCGCCGTCGATTTGAACGTCGATGGAAACATCCTGCACTTCACCGCATCTGACGCCGCAATTATCACCATCTTCGTATTAAAATACAGAAGATGATCCTTCGGATCGGAATCTCCGCTGTAAGAATCCAGAACTAACGTTTTCATGTTATCCAGAATCGCCACACTCTCGACATCTTCCGAGAACGGACGGAACTCAGCCACGGAATTTGCTTCTCTGCTTCCATCACCTCGCTGCTCGCGGCGGTAGAAATCTAACTGAGCCTGTAGATGCTCATTCCGCTGCTGGATGTTGCCAATGCTGCGCATCAAATGGCGCCATTGCTCCTGCGTCACCGCCGGTTGTTGTTCCGGAGCAGGTGAATTCTCTGGTGAGCGCTCCAGAGATCCCACCTGTGAAGGCGATGGAGGAGGTGGTGGTACAGGAGGTGATGGAGGAGGAGAAGGCGATTGTACTCCTGTCGTTCGTACCGGAGAATCCAGGACCACACGATGAGGCCGCCGAGGCGGCGAAATCCGCTGTCGCATTGGTGAATGATGTTGCCTCCTGCGTCGAGTCTCCATCCAAACCAGAAACGATGCAAACTCGATCGGAAAACCAATCACTAATCACAGAATCAAAATCAGAAAACCAGAGAATTGCCTAATCACAATCAGAGGTAACTTCATGCACAATCAATCCACGTGAATGGGAGTAGAGAGTTTACAGTCCCCACAGACGGCGCCAAAATGTTCTGGGAATGGACATTCAAGAGAGGTATAGTACCTAGAGTGTTCTGGGAATGGACATTCAAGAGAGGTATAGTACCTAGAGGTAGAGGGATTGTGCTAAGAGAGAATCAGAATGAGAGAGAGTGTGCTGAATTTCGAGTGTTATTTCATCCAATCAGCAAAAAGTCCCCTACACTTGATAACTACCTCCTATTTATAGAGCTTGGGTACTACCTATTGGGCCAATTGGGCCTCCGAGGTCAAGGCCCATCTGAAGGCCAGGGCCCCGCCTCAGGGCGGGATACATGCTGGGCGTTGCCCCTCTAGGGGCTCGCCCAGTCCAGTTACCATCGACGATCAAGGTTGCTAGTTATTGACAATCAAAAACGTCGTAATTTAGAATTATTGATGGACGTTGACAATCAAGGTTGTTAGTTATTGACAATCAAAGGTTACTAGTTATTGACAATCCAAGTCCCACATTGCTTGTGCATTGAACTTTTCAAAGGTTTATATACCAAATCTCTCTTGTAGTGGATGTCAAAGAGCATATTAAGAAGTGATTCTTACATGCATGAGAATTGGACCTTGTTAACCCAACGTAGTGCAAATTGGTTGATATATAAACCTTCAATGTGCTTCCACCCTCGCGCACGTCACATGGGCCAGGCTTGTTTTTTACTGAAACTTTCTTTTATTTTTTGCACCTTACTTGAACGTCATTATTTTTCACATGTTCACCGTCCAAAGCCTTAGAATTTCCGTTTTTGACGAAGAGTGCAAATTGGTTGATATATAAACCTTCAATGTGCTTCCACCCCCGCGCACGTCACATGGGCCAGGCTTGTTTTTTACTGAAACTTTCTTTTATTTTTTGCACCTTACCTGAACATCATTATTTTTCACATGTTCACCGTCCAAAGCCTTAGAATTTCCGTTTTTGACGATTGTGCCTGCAGTTCTTGAAACTACTACAAAATCTAATTTTTATCACACAAATTATTGTGAAGACTACTTTGGAATTAACAGATTTTCGCATGTTCACCGTCCAAAGCCTTAGAATTTCCGTTTTTGTCGATTGTGCCTGCAGTTCTTGAAACTACTACAAAATCTAATTTTTATCACACAAAAACTATTGTGAAGACTACTTTGGAATTAACAGATTTTTCCCTATAAATAAAGGTTGATATTCACTCTGCAGAATTTCTTCACATCTCACCCTCTCTTTCGTGCTCACGCACCAGTTCCTCAGCAATCACAGTTTTACTTAGTTTCTCACCAATTATATTACCCGACTACGTCGGAGGAAACTGTTTAATCATGAGGAGGTGTTCTGGATATTCCGGATAAAACCTTCAAAGACAACAAATTGATTTTCACGACTCAGCTTATTTTTTTGTAAGTACAGTTCGTGATGTTGTTGTATCACCCCGAGGTTATTGTTTGGCGTCATATATCCGACAATCTTATCCAACACATTGAAGGACTACCGACAGTCAAGCTGTTGATATATAAACCTTCAAGGACAACGAATTGCTTTTCGTGACTAAGTCTCATATATCCAACCACTCTTATCCAAACACATTGAAGTAACGTTTATGTCCTCTAGTATGGTTAAACAATGAAGTATGAAGAAGAGTGAAAGCTGCACGAAGATCGCGACACGTGCAATGGTGGTCTAGGGTCATCACTTCCCTGGTAGTGGTATCACACTATCACACATTACAAGCAATCTAAGTCTCTCTTTTATAGATCTCTACCATTGACACGTGCCCTTGCTCCCCATATACTGTACCTTCTCTCTCGAGCGTGTCACAAACACACACTTGCACAGTTGCACTCTCTTCACAATCTCATTGGACTCCTCAAAACATTCAGAAATTTAGCACTTCTTAATTAATTAGCACTCTACTATACCTTTTTAATTATTTAATTTGTTTCCTCACCCAATGGTAATGGTAGTGCTAGTGGCGGCTGTACTACTAAAAAATGCACGGATATTCTTGTGTTTATTAAGTATGTGTAAGAGTACTTGATATGGATCTTACATATATATATATGTTAATTTGATTTTGAAAACTTAGTTTCTGGATTAAAAAAAAAACTTATGTTCACATTTTTAAATGAAATTCATTAAAACACATTAATAAGTGTACTTTTAATATTACTCATATAATAATAAGTGCTAATACGTACAAGTGGGTAACTTTTTTTTTATAATATTTAATGGGTTTGATTAATGTTAATAAAGTAGAAGTGTGCAAGTGGGTTTTATGGGGATGTATTAAAATAGAGTTGGCTTCTTATTATCCGGCAAGTGATATTGACATGGAATTGCGAGAACAAGGCATCCACACCCGGGGGGGGGGGGGCATAATAAGATTCTTGTTTCTCTTGATTTAATATGTGGATGATATGATCAATTTAAGTAGTTACTTGTTATTTAAGGGTACTATGGTACTTCTAGTTAGCTTATCAGTATCTACCGTCAATAATAGTGATAAATGTATTCTTCACATGTGCGCATTAAATGGGAAACGGCTGACTACATAATGTGTTTCATTTTAGTGAGTAGATTGAGCCTCATTCTCGTGATTAAGAGACGAAGTAAGCAACCATCACGTCACACTACATGGTTAGTTACTCATATACTCTAAGATATTTTATGACTAATCTTCTTGTTGCGGGTGCTCGTATTAAGCCGTAAATAGTTGACGACAAAATTTAATTGCTTCATTCCAATGAGTGATGTTCGAACTTTCGAAGTTATGATTAAACATTGAGGTGAGTAACCATCACTCCATACCTCATTAGTTATTCAGATACGTTTTGACGAATTTAACCAGAGTACTACATTTTGGATAGAGAAAAATTCCTACTACAACTAGAGATAATTGAGATGCTTATCAGAGACTATTGGGAGGACGATTGGTTTATCTTCTCCCTTGTTCTTGTGATGTTAATTAGCTATTATGTTCTTTACATATATGATGATTAGTTTAACATCCTCTCTTGAGGTTACGATACAATAGACGATGTGATTCCCATCATATGTTTTATATAATTTAGTTTCCATAATTGATTGGTATTTACTTTGTATACTTATTTCATAATGCAACCTGATCAACTATAGTATATTGGTTATATTTAGATTGCTCCTGACGAGATGTTAATTTTCAAAAGTGAAAGAGAATCGAATATTTTGAGGGTCACTCTAAACTTGTCACTAACAGGGGTGTTGAGATTACGATTCTCTATATTTCCAATTCGCCTAGGATATTGCAGGCTGAGAAACGTCTTCAAGTCAACTTCTCAGCGAGTCATGCCTATTCAACTTTAGCACGCCTAATAACAGTAGTGAGACATTAGGTAGGACCGCCAACTGGATAATTATCTTTTATCCAGGTGACAATATAACAACATGAGAAGTGTAATTGTCAATCATAGGATTTATTAGTTACAACATGAGTTGGAGAATCTACATAAGTCTTCTTTTGTCTCCCTATTCTCAGGGTTATTTGTCCTTCGTTGGTGCTTCTGAAGTTAAGAGTTGAGCTTCCATGAATCTTGCACAACTAGCAACTTCAGCAAAGTCGATGAGTTGTAGGGGAGCGCTGCTTAAAGTTGAGGATATAAGTTTTTCCGCTCTGAATGCAATTGACATCTTTTAGTTTGGAGTTTTAGAGGCTTCTGTACGACCTTTAAGATTTTACATCATAATTTCATCTGGTTGTTTCTACACTTCTGTTCAAGAGTGCATGCATGTTCCTAATTTGTTTATGCGTGTGTATTGTATATCGTTCTTTATGATTTACTCTCACATGTTGTAAGTGTAGTTTGGTAACTCTCTAATTTTTATTCAAAGCATCTTTTGAAAGAAAAAAAAAAACTAAATGTCATTAGTTAGAAAAAAAAAAGAAAACTGTTCTTCAAAATATTTGTTGTAGTTTGTCTTGTGCCATGTGTATTAATAAATGAGTTCTAGATAAGGTTTTGTGCGCATTACTTTGTGAGTAATGCTAGTTAGCACGAAGCTCGTGTCTTGAAGATGTGATGAACTTCAAAATAGTAAAACTTTTTTCAAAATCCAAGTGATTAATTATCTCCACTATAATAATCACAAAAGATATGCTCCATTTGTACCACAAACATGAACATTGAAAGTGGCCGAATGGTCTTTCTCTCCCCAATTACCATCTGGTTGCCAGCAAAGTGATCATAGTGGGTTTTTGCTGCATCAATGGCCCATTAGATGCTGTTCCTTCCTGCAATTGCATGTACCTTTCACATGACACTCAAGATCAGAAAGAGTAAGAAGCAATGAGACACATCATTGATCGTACGGACACTTACATCCTCTGTCCATTAATTAAATCATCTTTGCTTTATGAAATATCATTAACATTTAAACCCTAAACAACTTTTCAGAATACATTTGTTTACCTTAAGGAGCCAACTTAGTTCTGAACTGGACATTTGGGTGGTGGCAAATTAAATAAGCCTTTTTACACAATATTTCGCATAATATTTTCTTACATTACTTTTATAATTACTGTTCACATATATTTCTCGAGGAGTGCTTGTAATACAGTTTTTTTTTTAAAACACACTCATAATACACGTCAATGTGATTGATTTATTCATATTGCAGTCAACACATTTCTCTCATTTATTAAAAAATTTGTTAACTTTTTAAAAAATAAAACCAATCACATTAAAATGTCTTGGAAGTGTATTTAAAAGTATATGTTTCTAGTCTTTCTAACATTTCTTTCTTCTCTATACCTTATCTTTTCTTATTTATCATTAATGCCTCTATAGTGCAACAATGGGGTTGTTGGAGAGGTGAGGGGGGAGGATCTGGCTGGTGGTCAAGGGAGAAGGAGGGTGCAGGAGGAGGATAGAAGGGGCAGAACAGATAGCTTCGTGACGCGGAGGGTGAAGGCCGCTGGAGGGGGGTGACAGTGGCAGAGGAGCAGGAATAAGGGAAACTCATTGGGGCAACAGTGAGGGTGTGGGGGAGGGGCGACCATGAGGGTAATGGTGAGGGGCGACAGAAGAGGAGGATCGAACAGCAAAGTAGGGAAAGAGGCGGCGGAGGGAGAAAGATCATAGAGAAGGGGTTGCGGAGGGAGAAAGACCATAGGGAGGGGGAAAAGAAGGTGAAATAATGGAAATAGGGTTTGTGTAAAATTTGGCATAGAGAAGCTT
Source organism: Lotus japonicus (assembly GCF_012489685.1). Classification (NCBI taxonomy): domain Eukaryota; kingdom Viridiplantae; phylum Streptophyta; class Magnoliopsida; order Fabales; family Fabaceae; genus Lotus; species Lotus japonicus. Next base: position 73,966,948 of record NC_080044.1, on the reverse strand, counting down.
ATAAAGAAGCTTGGGCAATGAAATCCACGGTTAACCATGCTGACGCTAACTTTTGTATCATAAATACAAATTTTTTGTATTTTCTAGTTATTTTCAATTCTCTTTTTTATTTCGTCCCTTCACTTATTCCTCTCACCCCTTTACTTTAAGCTTTATGCTTATTTATTTAGTTGTTCCATTTACTAGTTGTGTTTCTCTATTACCTTAGTCAGCATTCAACTACCTCGCCTACCATATCGCAATAGCAATAACTAAGAGCTTTTTAAAGTATCTTAGGAATCTACATTGATCAGGACATGGTTCATTTCTCAAGTAATCGCTTGTTTAGATATTCATTGTGTTAATTTCTCAACCTCTCACACAACAACTCTTAGACCAAAATATATTTGAACCAACAAATTGTGATATAACGTGTTTTTAAAGGAAGAAAGGAGCAATATCTACTATGATCTCTAATTTTGAACCCCATGTCATTTAGCCGGATTCCAGATTCTTTAATTTCTTGTTAATGAATGGGGTACATTTACAAATCAAATATATGCATCAACCTTGCTGGAAGGGCTGAAGATATATATTGTTATCTGAATAAACATATCATGTAGTTAGCACGAAAGTGTGAAACTTTATGGTGTCATGACATGCAACTTCTTCAAGTGCAGGAAGTATCTGGGAAGCTAATGTCATGTGGGGGGGGGGGGGCTAAGAAATTAAAGCTTTTTATGCTTAAACCCACTTGAGCTAGCTCCTATTTCATAATTTCAATTTTGAACTGCACTTTGGTTGTTTGCTAGCGCCGCATGGTGTACGTTCATAATGTATTTATTAAAGGACAGTGGTAGGATATTATCAACAAAAAAAAAAGGACAGTAGTAGGACAATTATCGAGGGATTTTGATCATATTTATTTAAGATGGGTATTAATGGCACCAAAACTAACATCATTTCAGCTCATTTATAGTTTATATGATTAGCTTAAAAAATGTTTAAACATGTTTTGTAAGAGCATCTCCAATGCAAGGTTCTTAGTTCTTATTTTGGAGTTAAGAACTAAGAACTAAGAACTTTACCATTGGAGGTGCTGACATGGACTCCTTAGTTCTTAAAAATAAGAACTCAGTTCTTATATAAGAAGTTTTGCTTTTTGAGTTCTTAGCTTAAAATATTAATTATTTTTCTCTCATCCAAATTACTTTATTACTTTATGAGTTTTTTTTATTACTTTATGAAAATAAAAAGTATAAATAATGTGGTTGGTGGGACCAAATGAATAGTGGTAAGAACTAAGAACTAAGAACTCATGGTTGGAGCAAAATTGTTTGAGAGTTGCTTAAACACATGTGGCAATACGGGCCCACATGAATAGTGCTAAGAACTAAGAAATAAGAACTAGCATTGGAGATGCTCTAAATGAATTTATATTTATGTAGCTTAAAACTTTTTCAATAAGTTATCTGAGGTAGTTTATAGCTTAAAAATTATTGAAATTATTCTTATTTTTATCAATCTTTATTATTTTAATAAAATTCTATCATTACCCTTTTTAAATTTATAATAACAGTAAACTCTTCTTTTTATTTTGAAACAATTACTATTCTTAATATACAATTTTTAAATTTTTGTTTGTTAATTTAGACAAATATAAGCATACTTTATTAAATTAAAATATAAATTTATTTATTTATAATATTTAAATGGGTTAAAATATATAATCGTCCCTGAACTTTGAGCGAAATCTGAAAACCGTCCCTCGCCGGAAAATTATCTGAAAACCGTCCCTGAACTATTGAAAACAAATTTGACCCATCCCTCCGGCCGCCTTAGCTCCGGCAAAAGCCCTTTTTTTTATTTTTACCCATCCCTGAACTTTGAGCGAAATCTGAAAACCGTCCCTTTTTTGTTTTAAATTAAAATTCCCTAATTTCTAAGAAACTAGGGAATTTTCAGATTTTGCTCAAAGTTCTGATTTCAAATTAGGGAATTTTAATTCTTAGAAATTAGGGAATTTTCAAATTAGGTAGATTTAATTCTTAGAAATTAGAGAATTTTAATTTTAAAAAATAAAAATAAAAAAAGTACGGTTTTCAAATTTCGCTCAAAGTCCAGGGATGGGTAAAATAAAAAAAAAAGGCTCTTGCCGGAGCTATGGCGGCCGGAGGGATGGGTCAAATTTGTTTTCAATAGTTCAGGGACGGTTTTCAGATAATTTTCCGGCGAGGGACGGTTTTCAAACCTTGATCAGAGTTTAAGGACGATTAAAGTTTTTAACCCTAAACCCTATTTAAATTAATAAAATATGCTTATTACATACAAAGTATATAAGCAAAGCATTTGTTTGTTTTTTCTTTAAATAGTTTTGAGGGAGATATTCCCTCATTCTAACGAGGCTAATGCTAAATTTGTCATAGTTATAAATGCTAGGTCTTGACTTTGACCCTTACGCTAAACTTGGTTAGTTTGCGTCGATTAGCTGACGCAATATCAAAACAAGTAAAGCATTGTTCAAAGTTAAGTGATATTTAGCATCAGTGTTTGCACACACCAAAATCTTTAACCAATGTAACGTCTGCTCGTAGAAAAATGGTGGCGGTTGTTGACCAACACTATGTTCACCGACCAAATTAACGTCGACTATGACTGACACTGATTTTGCGTGTGTACGACTCATTTCGTGGGCGAGATAAATAGAGTCGAACTAGCCTACGCTAACTTTCTAGAGATTTCTCCGCCCATGCTTCATTATAAGCATCTCACTTCAACATAATCAACCTTCCTCTGCCTCTCTCACAGTCTGCCAGCCTCCCTTATGTTGTCGTCCCTTTCTCTCTTTCGTCGCTCCTCCCCCTCATCCTCCTTTGACCCTTGCCACTCACCCTTCGTCGACGCCCCTCCTCCTACCTTCCTCCACCAACCTCACCCTTGTCCTCCTCCCGCCACCACCATTCTCATCCTACCCACCCTCACCTCCTCCCTATGCCCCTCCCTCAGTGTAATTTCAACCCACATTTATCAAAATCAATTGTATGCAAAATTAAGACTACATTTGGAGATATTTTACACTAGTGCAACACACATTTAATTAAAATTGTTCATAATTTTTCTGTATAAATTGAAATGAATGTCTCTTCTTAAAGCATGCAATTGATATCCAAATAAACCCTGTTCTAAACCCTATTAATTTAACAAGAAGAAAAATGATTTCACGAGGTTAAAATGGTCAATAGAATAATTGCATTCATTTTCATTTAAAAAAATTATAATTTATTGAATCAACAAAAGTTTATCTTATCCCTAATTTAGTCTAGAAGAAACTATATATTGTCCCCCAATTAATAACTCAAGTGGTAACAGCAGGAGATATATATATATATATAGAGGTTAAGGGGAGGAAAGTCAAGAGATTAATCTTAAAGAGTGCAATTTATTTTTTCGATGTACTAAACTATATACATGTTTTGTGTTACAATAATGAGAGGGGTAAGGTGAGGTGATGAAGTAAATATAAGAGAAAGGAGGGACAAATGTGAAGGAGGAGTGGAGAAAACATACATACACACACATAAACCGCCGTGTCTGGCTTTTTTCCGATAACCCCGGTCACCGTTCCTCCTTAACCTTCACCTTCTTCACCTTCTTTCATTCATTCATACATAACTTCAAACACTTCAGTTTCAACCTTTGTGCCTCTTCTTCTTCTTCTTCTTCTTCTTCTTCTTCTTCTTCTTCTTCTTCTTCTTCTTCTTCTTCTTCTTCTTCTCTTTCTCATGTTTTTCAAACACAGATTAACACAGAACTATTGTCTCTCTCTAGAAATCACACAATTCTGAAATTTTCTTTGGCTTTCTTTCCATTTCTCACCAACCAAACAACCAACCCTAGAACACCCTTTGTCTTTCTCTCCCTCCATAACTGATTGTGCAAAGAAAGACAGAAAAAACAGCAAGTGTAAGTCTTAAACAAAGCTTCAAATTCACCTTTAAAAAACTGATCAAGCTCTTTGTTACCCTTGTCTCAACTTATATTAAAGTTGAGATTTTCAAAAGAAAAAAATTGTTTTTCCTCTTTTGCATTTCAAGACACAAGGTGGGAAATTCAGCAATTCCTGAAATCAGGCAGCAAAGAAGGTCTTGTCTCTTCTTAGATTTTAGTTATGAAATTTCAACTTCAATGGATTTTTTATTTTATTTTTTTTGGAAGTTTAATTTTGTTGACAGAATGGGGGGCACTGATCTGAAAAGTGCTGTCTTTTATTGAGTGAAAACTCTCAGATTCCAAGTTTTAAATTTTGTATTTTTTGGTTTTGTTTCAATAATGGAGCTCCAGGTGCACAGATCTGTGCAATTGAGTAATCAGCTGGGTTTCTTCTTTCTTTTCTGTCTTTCTTCCACAGCTTAACACCTGTCATAACCCAACATTGTTCAAATTAATGAAACCTTGAACTTGAACCCTTTTTTCCTTACAAAATCTATTTTAATTTCAGCATTTCACAAACAGTGGTTTCATTAAAAAATTGTCATAATTTATTTGCAACCCTAATGAACTTTGTAGTGGTGGTGGTGGTGGGGTGGTTTCTAATGAGATTTTTTTTTTTATGCAGGGAGAAGCTATAAATACTACAATCAGAAGCTATAAAGGGTTTTGGCTCAGATCAGAGACCCATCTGCAAAATTTGCTGGCTTTAGCTTAAAAACAAAGCAGAAAGGTTCAGATCAAAGGTACAACATATATAGATATAGGGGTCTCCATTTTCTAGCCATTTTTTCAACCTTTTTCTTAGGTGCTATGAGCCTATGACTATGAGAGCTATGCTAAACAAAAAGTCAGATCTCTTATCTGTTGTGTACTGCTCTATAATTAAGTGATTCTGAGAATGTGTTAGAATAAACAGTTTTATGGTTTGTAATTTTATTGAATGCTAATCAATACAAGTTTTTTGCTTGGTTAATTCATAATTGCTTTTGTGTGTGTTTGCAGGAAGAGGGTCTGAGACCTAGTTCAGTCTTTTGCTTTTGAAAGCGTTTTGTGCAGCAGCAACTGCAAAAAGCTTAACAAGGCCCTCCTGACCCGGACCGTGATATATCAGAGCGTTGAAAAGGCCTTTTTATCCCTACAACACAACAACACAGCCAAAGCAGTCTCTGAATCATAGTCATCAATGCAAAGAAAAAGGACATAGCCAACCCCACACACCCTGCTGCATTCTCTCATCACCAGCTACTAGCATAGCACCTCTTCAAACTGCTCATTTATTTATTTATTTTCTCTCTCTTTCACTCTTAGAAGTGTGTGAGGATAAGAGAAGGTTTTAGTTTCTAGCTTGATTCAGCTTCTGCTGTTTTTTCAAAGGCATGATTGTGGTATGGAGGAGGATGAGATTCATGGACATGCTTGCAAGTTGCCAAGACTTGGTGGAAATGGAAGAAATGAGCCTAACAAGATAGGTCCTAGAAGAGGGAATGAGGAAGAGGATGGAGGAGGAGGAAAAAATGGTGGCAGCAACACAAACAGGTTCAGCAATTGGAACCACCACTCCTCAAGAATCATTAGAGTTTCTAGAGCATCTGGGGGGAAAGACAGGCACAGCAAGGTCATGACTTCAAAGGGTTCAAGAGACAGAAGGGTTAGGCTATCTGTTACCACAGCTATTCAGTTCTATGACCTTCAAGATCGATTGGGTTATGACCAGCCAAGTAAAGCTGTAGAGTGGTTGATAAAATCTGCTGCTGATGCCATTGCTGAGCTTCCTTCCCTGCCTGAAACGCCAGAGCAGCAAAGTCATGAGAGAAGAGGACAAGGGTTTGATGATTCAGCTGATGCAGAGGTGGAACTAGAGGGTACTGAGACAAGTTTTCATCATCAGCAAAACCAGAACCAAAACCAAAACCAGAGCCAGAACCTTTCTTTGTCAAAATCTGGTTGTAGCAGCACCTCAGAGACAAGCAAAGGCTCTGGTTTGTCCCTCTCCAGGTCTGACATTCGTGTGAACCGTGTCAAGGCTAGAGAGAGAGCAAGGGAAAGAGCTTCCAAGGAGAAAGAGAAGGAAAAGGAGAATGATTCACACATTGCTCAGCACCACCAACACCACCAACAACACAACAATGTGAACCCCATTTCTCAAACAGCTTCTTTCACTGAGCTGCTAACAGGTGGAATCAGCAGTGCAGTTCCCACAACAACAGGGCCAGTTCATCAGAACAACAACCAGCAATGGTGTTCTTCTTCATCAGCAGCACCAATGGATTACTTCACTTCAGGGCTTCTTGGTCCTCCTTCTTCCACTTCAAGAACCCAACACCATCATCACCAACAACATTCTTCAGGGTTCTCAATCTCAAATATCCAATTGGGGCACTCACATTCCCTTGCTGAAGCCATGTCAGTTTCACTACCATTCAATGGTGAAAACCATTCCTCTGCATCAGACCAGATGCACCAGCAATTCTCCTTCATCCCTGATCATCACCTCATGCCAGCAACAGCAGCTGTGGTTACTTCTTCTTCTGCTTCTCAGGCCACCGGGAACGGTTACAACCTCGATTTCAGCATCTCTTCGGCAGGCCTTGCTGGTTTCAATAGGGGGACCCTTCAGTCCAATTCTCCGTCTTTTCTGCAGAGGTTTTCACCTTTAGACGGATCCACTGTACCATTCTTCCTTGGAGGAGCAGCTGCTACTGCTCCTGCCATGGAGAACCACCACCACCACCACAACCTTCAGTTTTCACCTGTTTTTGATGGCGGCAGCTTGCAGCTTTACTATGGCGACGGATGCCGGCATTCAGATCAGAAGGGGAAGGCTAAAAACTGAGCTCCGGGACACAATCTTTTGCTCCATTTTCTTCCTGGTACGTACGATAAAACAATCTTTTATCTGTTTTATATATGTTTTCTCTTTATTTTTTAGTCAAATAGCCTTGGTTTGAGACTTGAAATATATACAACTGTTTTATTGGTAAATAGTTTGTAGACACAATGTATAACCCCAAATAACAGAAATTTGAAAGTAAAATATGAGAGAGAAATAATAAAAGAAGTATTAATAAGTTCAAATTGGTCAAAAGCATAAAAAATACTTTGGGTTAATGTGATCTGACTTTTGCTCAATTTAACCATTTACATGAGTTGGGCTATATGCCTCGAAATGTGTGTGAAATCCATTGACTCCTTTCCTAATTGAAATACGCAGAGATATTTATTGGTCAAAAGCACATTTAAATCACATTTAAGTTTATGTCGAAAGAAATATAAATACAATTACAATCATAATATATGGTATGATGTGCTAGGAGGAGAGAAGAGAGAAAAATGTCGTGCATGAAAGGTCAATTTTTTTTTTTTGTTAACATGTCAAATCTACATTGGAGTATAAGGATGAGAAATGATAAATATTATAAGTGATCATTGATTAAAAAAAAAAGTAATTGTGAATTGTTTTTTAACTTGGTTGTTGTTTGTTATATTTTGGTACATAGTATTTGTTTGTGTTTGCTATTGATGTTTGATGATGCAATACACTCTTTATTTTGTTTGCTGCCTATGACTCTTCTCCCCCAATGAAATGCCTTGGCTTTGATAAACCTAGGTGGACATGAGTGACATGGAATTAAATATGTTATTATGTGTCTCTTTAGTTGAAGAACGATGATGTTTGTTTTTGGATTTACGAGTTGTGTGCAATACCATGAGGCGTTTGCTTTTCTAGGTAATCATAAACAAGTTGGGCATTGGGGCATAAATCCATGGTTTTTGTGTTGTCTTTTTGTTGATTCCTGCATGGATTGCCGTGAATATATATAGGGTTCCGGCTGGTTGTCTCCTTGAATGTGCTCTTATTGGTTCCCTCCTTCATAGCATGTCAGGTGGAAGCTTTTGTGTGCCATAAAACCATGTGTAAGTCACTGAGTGGGGGCAATGTTGAAGATGCTTTAATTTCGGTCAAAATGATTCTTAAATGTAAACAGTGGTAATAACCACCCTCACAAATCGTGCATATATACACCTAATAAACACCTTATTTTCCTTTCTATTTAAGTGTGTGCTTGATATTTGGCATTAATTTAGTACCACCTTTTACATTCTTATACAATTCTCTTATTTTTCTATAAATATGATTGTAGAATGTATGTTCTGTATTCTACAATTTTATTTACGGTGTCTAATTAGTTACCGCAAATTTAAATGCGGTAAATTTAAGCAGTGAGAAAATGTAGAAGATGGTTAGCACAATTAATGTTTTTTCAAAATGCAAATGGCTTTTCTTTGCAACCCCAATTGAATTCATTTCCCGCTCCGAACCTTAATTTGCTGTGCACACACATGCCATAATCCTGATTCGCTCAAATATGGGACTATAGGGTAGGAATAGGATCATCACACATGGGTAGGGAAGGAAACTCTTGTGCTGACTACCTTGCTAGGAACGCCTCTTCTTACCCAGACTCTGTTTGGATTTAGGAGGGGCCTCCGGGGTTGTCTAGTCTTTTAAGGGATGATGTATTGGCATCTGTGCCGAATTTGCTTTGATTTAATGTTATTTGATTTCAAAAAAAAAAAAAAAAAAAAAGGATCATCACACATGGGGTGGACTTTTTCATATTCATAATGTTGAGAGGTCCATGCACGTAGTCACTCACGCATTGAAAGAAAGTGATTCTCAAAGTAGGCTATTCTTAATTAATAGAGAAGTTTTATATTTACTATGCCTTTTCAATATTATGAGCTATGACATAGATGTTTGAATTTATGAGCTGGTGGAAAGTATTCTAAATAGGAAAAGTCTACATCAACAGACATTTGGATTTTGGAGCATTGCTAATTTTTTGTAATTACTACATAATGAAATAATTTAGTCCATTGATATTGACTCAAGGTCTATGTAGAATCTGCTATATTTTTATTTATACAATAAGCCTATTACTCGATATATATGACACTTTTTGTGGCAAGTAAATTCTCTGTGAGTCATGTTAAAAAGGAATTATTTTTTACTATTCTCACATTTTCGCACCATCTATATTTATTGCACTTATATTTATAGGAACTAATTCATTGGTGGACAACCCTCTCTAGGATGATCTTATGGTACTCCTACCCAAGAGTAACCATCTAATAACCTTCCTAACATGTCATTGACATCCTACCCAGTAGTCTGGTAGTGTTATCTTTCAGCTATACCATTTTAATTAATAAAAAAACCACCACATTTTCACTTGGTTCTTATTTCAAGGTGTTATTGTAAGATTTCATTAAAAAAAGTGTTAGTATAAGAAAAATAAACATTTTATTACTTGCATTGTTTCTTGTATGAATATTTGAAACAGGAAACAAAATAAAGATATCTTGATTTTTTTTTAGTGATGTAGATGAGAAATTTCAGGCCCATCCTTGCTAATCTTTAAACTTCAAATTTCTTAAGATATTATATGTTGAGTGGTTCTACATTGATTAGAGATATGGTCAAATATTATAGAGTGATTCTCACATTTGAGCTTTTTTTTTATAGAGTTGATCCTAACTTGAATTCTAAAATAATATCACATTCTATTCTAGGGTGTTGTTTAGTGTAGACCAAGAAAAGTCTACTTCACAAGTAAAACGAATTTCTCTGCAAATGTTTAGCACATAATAAGCATATTATAAATAGTATGCACTATGTAGTATGTACTACATTTTATTAGTAAAATTAGGGTTTTAGGATGGACTCGCTTTTACATGATCCACCATAGAATAGAATTGCCCATATTAAATTTATTCTTGCTTCTTCCTTCACAAACATTATTGTTGTGCTTAGCAACAATTATTTTCGCAATGATTTAATATGTCAACAGGAACCATCTAATATTCTCATGTAGTGGCTTGTTTTAGTTTTTGGTGATCCTCTTGTGCTGGTTGGTTGTATCTTTCACTTTATGGTTGACATTAATCTTTATTTGTGGCTGTCTTTCGATATGTAGTTCTAGTGTACATTGGTGATTTGTCCATGTATTGTGACTTTGATGAAAAATCTAAAGTTACAAAGTTAAACTTAATAATAGGTATTAAGATAATCTTGTTGGATGATGTACTGGCTCAGAAATAATGTAGTAGAGAAGGATGATATGTTGGCCTTATCTTAGCTTTTTATATTCTAACACTCATTAGAGATTTGTTCTCCAGTATCTCAATTGGTGATAAAGCTGTTTTCAATTTAGAAAAAAATATTGTTGGATGTTGATAAACTTTTCTTGTTTACCTATTATTTTAGATAATGTTAAGTATTTACCTTGTTCCTCTATAAAATCTTTTACATGTACTGGTTGTTTTAGTAGTATCTACTTCTTCTGCTCGTATATCTTTGTGGATGTTTGTGCATGTGCATCAATTTATCAAATTAAGCTTTCCAAAGCCCTTAGTGCTATAAACACAAGTTTGGTCATCTTTTGCTTTAGTTATGCTATAATATCTTTTCCCCTCCCTCCAATTTCATATTTTTGTGGACTTGCTTTTTTATTATTAAAGTGGTTGGTAGCATGAACATCTTGAAATTGCTTAATACTTTTACATAATATTACAATTTTTGATAGATATGTTATCATAATTTATTTTGGTTTTTTAATGTCTTTTGATGTAGGATTTGAAAAGGAGAGTACTAAGAGCAAGTTGAGTCCCAAAGCTTGCCTTGGCCAAAACAGATGATACATTTTTGTCATCAAGTGTTGTATTTCTTGTGGGATCATTTTGAAGTCATTCAATTACATTCAGTATTTGGACATTTGTATTGGTTTGTACGTTCAAGTTCATTATGTGTTTTGGAGAAATGTAAAATCTACTTGAGTGTTGATATAGTCTTGTACTTCTAGTAATTGTTTGATATTGTCTACACATAAGTGGAGAAAAGAGCTGAATTACTCTGCTAAAAGGAGTAAAGCCTTCTATAGAGTCATTGCATAGGAAATTTACCTTTGGTCATCGAGAAATACAATGATGGTCAAAAGTCGTCAGAAATTTGCCAAAGTCTTTTAAAAACTGTTAGCAATATTTACCAACGAGGCAAATACTGATGAATTTTTTATTGTCGGTTTGGTCGTCAGTAGATTATAATTACTAATGGTTTTGGTGATGTCGGTAATTAGGGTTTTTCTTGTTGTGTACCCCTGCTAACAACCTTAACGCTGATTTGAAACATGTTATTAGTTCATCCCATTCCCAGCTGAACTTTCTAAAACAGGACAAAACAAGACATCAATGCCTATTTGACATAGAGCAGCGGCAACAATGACAACTTTGTAAAACAGAAACAACACTTCAAGCAACATATCATGAGATCTGCTTCAAAAAAAAAATTCATGAGATAAAAAACTTTTTAGCCAAAGCTCCATAAAGAATGCTATAGTCTGTTAATTAATTATGCATCTCAATGTTGATACCTTACAACAGGGCTTTATGAATCTGACAAAATCCACCAAGAATATTGTTGATGTATGCCCTAGAGATTAATTTATTATCTTAATTACTTATTTATTTATTCAACTATTTTATTGATATAATCATGTACTGGATTAACCCACTATCAGTACGCTGCATACAATGCAATGTGAGTGTCAAGCCATTCTCATAGCTACAATGGTATACAGACAATGGAGATAAATTGTTTCTCTCATACATTCTAACATTTGTGTGGATACTGTTAAAGATATCACTACACCTGTTGGTTTATGATTAGAAGAGATTGATTATGATCACCTGTATCAAAACTAAGAGGGATTGATATATGTCTATTGCAAGAATCATGTAAGGATATTGGGATACTTTGGTAAAGAAATTGAAATTCATTTTACTCTGTTAAAACCTTACTTCAAGCAAGTAGCAACAACATAAGTGAAAAGTAAAAATGGGCATTTTTTGTAATTTAGGTGGGGAACAGTAATTGAACCGCGGTGGTTCACATGAAAAAGATCTCACTGGAGATTCCGCACATCATTCGTATTAAACAATATTAACAGAAACATAAAAATCAAAGAAAACAAAACTTACCAATGTTACAAGTAACAAGTTACCAATATCTTTATTTTGATTCATGTATAACAAGTAAAAATTGTTCTTTTAATGTCTCCTTTTCCAAAGAAAAATAACAACAATAATAATTGAAGGTTAATGCAATTCATTTATCTTTATGTGGTCTAACTATACAAGACTCGACCACAGCGATCGCATGCTTCAGGGGCAGCTGGAGGAGCAGCATCCTTTGGCTTCATCTTCAGCAACTTTGGCAGATCAGTTTCCAGAACATCAGACAGGGCCTTAGAGGCTTCCAGAATCTCATCCCGACTGCAAATATTACTTTATGTCAAATCCATGAACATAGCAAAGACACTTACAACGGACAAGTAACCCCTATAACATGTTTGGACCAGCTTATTTTTCCTCAATCAATTTTTACATCCAGAGGCTACTCACGAAAGTTTCTCCCCCATAATTAATTTTGGCTTTAGAATCAATTGTAGAAGGATTATATAGTAAACAACTTATTTTTTATTCTACAGTGTAACTCTACCATTCTCAGTTTATTCTCAAATTTGAATGTAATAAATTACTCTTCATAAACATAACTAGAGGAATGCATATGCTTTTGTTAGATTAGGTTCTAAAAGAAATTCAATTTCCATTTCCGATAATCATATGCTTATATGAGCTAATACTTTCCAAGAGGCAGAACTTTAAGTACTCATAAGGATAGCTAAGTATAAATGAGGCTATGGTGGAAGTTTTGACAACACTAGCTGTAGATGTGAGTAATTTATTAATGCAGTTAATTTATGTAATTTCATTTACTTGACAAAAAACTTTTAACTAGTGCATGAGATTTGATCTTCTAGCTCTTAACTTAAGACATTACTTGAATAATTTTCATCACTTGCTTACCTTATGCAGAGTGGGGGAGTAAAGCGGATAATTGTATCATGTGTTGGCTTGGCAAGGACTCCTCTGTCCTTAAGTTTTTCACTTAACTCAAAGCCTGATACAGGGAATAAACTTTTGCTGTTAAGCTCCAGTCCAATGAATAATCCTTTGCCTCGGACTTCCTTCACGTGATCCGGGAATTTCTGCTGAATCTTACGCAGCTGATTAAGAAGCTCCTCTCCCATTTGGGCAGATCTGTTCAATAGTAAGACACCAATTGCAGATTTTAAATGTTAGTTTCTAAAAATGAGAAATTCACAGTACAGAGAATGAATGAACCAAATCAATAGAGCATTTGCTGAATCTTTGCAACTTCCATGTTGTAATAGATTCAAGTAAATATAGCATGAAATGCATTGGATGTTGATAAGCAAAGTTTTAGAAAATAAAGTGATGCACATAAACCCTTCAACTAGTTATTTGCTTGGTGAGGAAAGCACTACAAACTCTATACATTCATACTTTCTTTTCAAATAAGTTTTACCTCAAGATCTCTAAAATGTATTGCGTTATTTAGTCTTCAATGAGGATTGTATTTTGCATGAAGTAGTAAGTTAATGTGATTAAAAAAAGATGAAACCATGTTCTCGTGAACATTTCTAAATACGGTCCAAAACTTTTATAAATAGGACCAAATTAGAAAATGAAAAGACTAAAAATACAACAAAATGTCCGAACCAGGACAACTGGTAATGTAAAAACTATGAGAAGCATGGAGATATTCTTAATCATTAATAAAATGAATTTATCCAAAGAATCATATTATATTTCGTACAATTATTCAACTACCAGAAATCAGGCTTTAGTAATAAAGCTCTTATTTCACATGCCGATGTTGCATAATAACAAGTACTCCCTCCGTCCCTAATTATAAGCTAAAGTTGAGACTTATGTTTTGTCACTAAATATAAGCTAAAGTTGTAAAAGCTAATATTTCTTTCCATATTTATCCTTGCATTTATTGGTTTCTTAATTCCAACATTTTGAAATTAAAACTCACTTTTATTCTCTTTCCTCCTACTACTACCCACTTAAATAGGGGTAAATATGAAAGATTGTACCATTTTTTAAAAAACCAAAGCATCAATTAAGGCTTTCTTAATAAACGTGATTTTTACAACTTTAGCTTATAATTAGGGACGGAGGGAGTATATACTTGCCTATACTTGTATTCAAGTTTGTATAATAACAAATATATATTGATAATATAAAATTTTGCAATGCATTCGATACCTCTCTACAAGTCTCTCCTCCTTGATCACATCTAGTGAGGCAATAGCAACTGCACTGGCCAATGGATTTCCCCCAAAGGTACTGTGAAAAATAACATAGAACAAAGAAAGCTTCATCGGTGTATTCAATTTTATCGTAATAAATGAAATTATTGGCTAATTATGCATGAAGAACTGAATGCGAAACTGAAAAGGGAACAGTCCCTACTCCCTAGTTACCAGAGAATTGGAAAATTTTAAAAATAAACAACTGAAAGGTTAAATGAAGACATCAATTTGGTATGACAACCTAGGGCTGTCTGAATTGATTAATTAACCTAGAGACCTGCTGCCAAATAGGAGACTATTTTATCACACTTGAAGGATCAAATACTTCCTTTATGGAAATTAAGTGTGAAAGTAGCAGATAAAATTAAGATGTGACAACTATTTGCAAGAAAATGTTAAATTAAGGGAGAGGATAAAAAAAACTATCTAAAAATTTATAATAAAATGAAACCTTCCATGCTGTCCAGGTTTTATACAAAGCATGACATCTTTGTCTGCAAGAACTGCACTAACTGGTAAAATTCCACCACCCAATGCTTTCGCCAGTATCTGCGTAAAATGACAATTAAAAGTTACTATATGTGTGGTGGCATAAAAGGGAAATAGAACCTCAACAAATGCAACAAAAAGAAAGAAAGAAAGAAAATGGAGCATGCAGTAGAGGGAGTATATATTTCATTTTCTCGCCAAAAAGAAAAACATAAAATTTGGATGGTCAAGTCTTTCAAGAGGTAGGTAGTGAATACGTCTAACCCAACTGCATACTTTTAAATGGCAATATCAAAATTTCTATTATCTGTGACAGACAAGTCTCTAAATTATATGCTTATATGAATAAAAGGAAAAACTGGATAGGTTTTGGCTAAAGTCTACATTCTAGAGCTTTTCTATCATGAAGTAACTTTGTATTATAAAAATTATAAAGAAACTAATCCAAACATATGATATTATATGTTTTACCAGTCAAACAGAAAAAGCAGATGCATTTAAAAGAATGATATCATATGGTTAAAGGAAGTATGGTTTTTGTCGGAATCAATAACATACACATGCTTTTTTCTTGCTATACAGTTTCAATTTCAAGTCAAAGTCCATAGTTCATCATTGCTGTAATTAAAAAAAAACATCTGAACCTGAATTATTAAAAGAGTTCATAATCAAATTCGCAATAAGAGTTGCGAAGATTTTATTAATCATATGATATGACCACAAGATAATGTTCTTATCGAAGTGTTAAGAATGAATATAGAGATAAATAGTATACAGGAGGTAGAGATGATTTCTTACCACTATATCGGGGCGAACATCTTCCCAGTCACAAGCCAGCATCTTTCCTGCTCTTCCTAATCCAGATTGGATTTCATCAGCAATCATCAACACATTATATTTGGAGCAAAGATCTCTTACAGCTTTCAAATAGCCAACTGGAGGGATTTTGATCTTTAAACAAAAAATTATATATTAAAATAGTGTAAAGAAGACGATATACTTTGACAATTAAAAATATAGTAAATTTCTTAAAGAATGAGTTCTGTAAAAAACTAAGCATATCAGAGAAGGTTTTCATCTTAAAAAAGGAAAATAGAATCCAAAGAATTGGAAACAAAGAATTCATGTTATACATAACATTATACGTTATCTAGAACAAACAATAAAAAACCACTTTGACAGATGAATTAAAAAACAAAATCATTAAATTAAATACAGAAAAAAAGACAGTGAAAGATGAAGTTAGTCACATGGCTTGTACACGTCCGCAGGGACATGTCAAAATGTATCATCTCAAGACTAAACATAATATTTACATTCCCACTAGCAAACTAATATATATAGCCCTGCTGCCCCTGCATATGAATGGAACAAACATACAAACTAAAGGCTGAGTGAAAAACAGTGCATTTCACATGGCCAAGGAATACACACACACACATACATACAAAAGTGAATATGTTAGATATGTTCTATGTAGATATCAAGCAAAGAACTTTAAAGCATTGGTAGATTAGCTTTTCATTAAACAAAACTTTGCTGAATAGAGAATTATTGGTATTTTTTTGCATTATTATCTAATATTCATGCAACATGGATTTTTTTTTAATTGATAACGCTCATATCAGTCCTTTCACAAAGTTCTAATTTCGGTAAACATATTAGAAAGAGAAAGAGATGGTATATAGCAACTTCCTTAGCATCTCAGTTCAATCAACACACTAAGCGTTTACCAAGCCGATTAAATATGTATTGTCAGAAAACATACCCCAGCTTCACCTTGAATAGGTTCTAAAATAAATCCAGCTATTTTGTCTCCATGTTCTGCAGTTCATCAGCGAGAATTCCAAATAGTTAGTATCAAAGATCTGCCATGCTATAGCAAAAGATACTCATCACAAGTAAAGAAAAAGTATACAGAATAATTCAGAACCTTTAAAAATTCTTTCAAGGGCCTCTGCATCACCAAAATCAACTTTAAGAATGCCTGGCATTAAAGGACCAAAACCCCGGGTAGCTTCATTGTCACAGCTCATAGATATGACACCTAGTGTACGGCCATTGAAGCAACCACAGCATGAGACGATAAGAGCCTGAAACAAGTGTCAATGAGCAAAAAGATTAATATGATGAAAAAATAACTAAACTGATTCTCATGAAAAAATGACCAAATTAGAACAGCAGCAAGAGACAGATCTTAAGCTCAATAGCAAAATAACTTTCAGGCAAAAAAATTAGATACTAGATTCCAGATATAATCGACATCAAAAGAAAAAAAAATGAATAATCAAAAACCAGGGAAAACTTAAATATGCAATCATATATAAAACAGAAAAGAGGATGCTATGTTATGGAGAGTGGAGAGAACAAACTTCATTCATTTACTCTTCGCACGGGAAGAATACATATATGGAGTCTTATATAATTAATTAATTGTACATCTCAGATGCATCTAGTTTGCGAAATATTTCTTACGAGTATTCCTCAGATGCCTCAAGGCATAGATAAAAGTGTCCCAAGCAATGTTGTCAAAGTTCATACAATGGATTCCTCATGAGAAAGAAATTATAATAGATAATTAGAGTTAAGAGAAGAAAAAAACAGGAGACATATGGTCAAAACCCAAAACTGTATCTTAAACTACAGAATTGAGCCTATGCAACTGAGCTTTGTGCATTGGACCACATTGTTAACTACTTTAAGTTACACAACAGTAAAGGCATATGAAACATATAAGTCACTGAAGTACCTAAAACTAGAACATGAGAACTTTAAGTGTTTGTGTACAAGCTATTTCACAAAAAGAAATAATAATGATATTGAATTGATATCAGTGACTATATGAAGCAAGATTTAGTTATTGAAAAAAGCAAAATATCAAGATATTACAGACATCGAGACACAAGATTCTTATAGGTATACCTCATTATTGGGAATCCGTTTCTTTTCATAACCCCACTTCCTTGCTAATTTCATAGATGTTTCCACACCTTCAGCACCGGTATTCATAGGAAGCACCATATCATAACCAAACATGCTGGTCACATACTCAGCAAACAGCGGAAAGCGATCATTGTAGAAGGCTCGGGAACTCACAGTCAGCCTTTCTGCCTGTTCTGTTAATGCTTTCAGAATTTTAGGATGGCAATGTCCCTAAGGAAAAACGACAATCACTAAAGTCATTAGAAACTCCACGCCATTGTTTTTTCCTAAAAATTAAGGAAGAACACAAGGAAAAGCAGTAGCAGTGGTAGATAGGATCTGGCCACAGCAAAAAGCTCGCTTCATAAAAGAACACAGGAAAATGTACATAACCACATTAATTCATTTGGGCACCATTTTCAGAAGAAAATTCCAGATCTAAAGCCAAGGGAATTACCAAGATCCAGTAAATTTTACCTGATTAACAGCAGAGTAACCAGATAGAAAATCAATGTACTTGTTCCCCTCTGGATCCCATACACAAGCCCCCTTTGCTTGAGAAAACACAATGGGAAGTGGATGGTAACTGCATTTGAAAAAGAAGAGATCATCAATTTATCTCATTAACAGTCTATGCAAATGAAAAGTGTACAAGGATAAAGCACTGGAGCTTGACAAGACCACACAAAGCAGTACTAGGTACTCAAGACAGACTTCTTACAAAAAAAAAAAACTGAGATTATTTGAGAGTGATCTAAGCAAGCTCCAGAGGTGCCCTATTGGCTTACCGTGTCCACGTTCCAGCTCATCGAAGAAGCAAGATTTTGCCACGATTGAGTCTCAAACGTGGATCAGCGTTGAGTTTAACGGAAATCCAAACACACACATAATGAAAGTTCGAGAAAAATACAAATTCATAGTATTTACCAACTTGGCAGACTATACCAGTATTATCTGATGCAAAGGTGATGAAAGAACAGAGTAAACAGAATTACATTAAAAAATGGGCAATTTTTGGAGAGCCATTTCTGCTTACTACTCATGATTAGTTTCATGTCTTCTATTAAATCTACATATGTACAATTCAACAGCATGCCAATAGATAGATGATTCAAAAATCCATAAAAATTCAATCAACATATCAAGGTGTAAAATGATCAAGGTAGGAAAAAAACACCAGATTTGATTGAGCATGAAATGTTAGAATGAAGAGAAAATAAGACAAACCCAGAACACAAAATCGCGTGTTTAAGGTGGGGTAGATGAAAAGAGACAGAGAGAAAGAGAAACGTACTTGTGGGCACTGTGCTGATACTCCTTGTCAATCACTGCCTGGGAAGAGGAAGAAGCATTGAGTTGTGTGGCGACCCCATAGCTTCTACTTCCTCTGGAAATTCTTCGCATCAAACACTGAACTTGTCTCATGGTAGCCATTGATGAAAGATGAACACACCTCTCAATTTTCAGACAAAAAGGTGCTCAATCGTTGTTTGTTACATTGTTATATAATCCAACATGTTTTTTTTTTTTTTTTTGTTGATACATATCCAACATCTAATACATGGTAGTTTATTTAATTATTATTTTTTCCCAATTTCATTCACTCAGTTACTCAATAATGGAATATTATATAGTAATATATTAAATTATTGATTTTTTCCCACACTCTAGAACATTGTATTAATTCACCGTTTTTAGAAAAGATTTATTTTATCACCGAATGATAGCTCAAGTGGTAAGAGTTAGGGAACATATGAGTTGCGTTGAAGGAGGTTCAGTGATCAATCTCGTATATCCCCAAACTCTTACGACTTGAATTATCAATAACTTTTATGTTCTATGTGTTATGAATAAAGAGATGATCACATATCTCCACCTCCACCTGTGGAGAGAGATAGAAAGAGAACAGAGAGAATATAATTAAGATGTATGATTAGTGATGTGATAGGAAAAGACGTGAAAGATAGAAAGAAAGAACAAGTGAAAATGAGATGAAAGAGAAAATGAGGTATATATATATATATATATATATATATATATATCATTATTGATGTATTATTTTTTGCACAATTATTGATGTATTCTTGTGTTTAACATAAAAAGAGTTTAATGGATATGCACTGACAGTGTAAAATAGTTTTACACAGTCATCCAATTAAAGCATGCCACATAGGAGAGATAATTACATTTGACTTTAATTTTAATTAAAAGAATAAGATATTTTCTGATTTGGCGGAATTCAATTGGATGTCTGTGTAAAATATTTTACACTGTCAGTGCATATCCATTAAACTCTTCAAACATTGAGTTAATTTTTTTAATTTTTTTAACTAAATAAATTAAATGTACCAATTTACATAAAATAAAATATTAATGAGTTATTAATAACTTTGACCTTGACCTTAACATGTATATAAATGACTATATATAGTATATACAATAATAAATAATGAGTTATAAATGACTATATTAATGGGTTATAAATGTATTAATGAATGTATATGAATTCATCCATTAATACATTTATATATAGTCATTTATAACTTATTATTTATATTGTATATATAGTCATTTATATATAGTCATTAATATACATAAAATATTAATGATTATTAGTACATGGAGTATATGTTTATATATTAATGACTATATATAATAATATATATTAATGATTAAATATACATAAAATAATGTATATTAATATCAACAAGTCTCAGTGCAATTGATAAATAATATATATTTATATTAATGATATAATATAAGTAAAAATAGCTTGAACTTGAGCATTAATGATAATTATAATTAATAATTATTTATTATTATATATCATTAATTTAAATTAATTTATATTTATATTATAAATTTCATAATTATTAAATTTAAAAACTTTCTTATATATAAATTAATTTTTATGTTGTGAAATTGGTTAAGCATAATGTTTATCTTTTGCTACATAATTCATAATGAATCCATGAGAAAACAGTAATTAGAGAAATGATCACGAGTTAAGTTTTAAAACTGTAATTCATTTAAAGATATTTTGTATAAGATAATATGTTAATAATATACATATGTTTCATATAAAAATATAATTTTCATAAGATATATCATATATATATTAATTAAAAACAAGTTTAATTACTATGGATGAATAGTGTAAAAAAGTTTTACACAATCATCCAATTAGAATTCACCATTTATCATATCATAATTAAATTTAAATTTGAAAATATCTCAAATATAAAATTAAGAGATATGATTTTTTTTTGAAACATAGATTTTTTTTGATAAGCCAAACATTATATTGAAATGAAGTATAAGGGGTACTTCAACCTAATACAAAAAGCAGAATACAAATAAGAAAGAAAACTGGAAAAATCTCTGAACCGGTGCCTCAAAAAATAATACACAAGTTATAAAGACTAGAGAACACTTCCAGGAAAAAGAGCAAAATAGTCAAGACCACTAGATATGATTTGATCCATGTGTAAACTCTTTACACAACAAGTGCATTTAATTTGATTATTGAAAACTTATTACTCAGTTTAAAATATTTCAAACTAACTTAATGTTTTTTCACATTATTAGATAAATAAATTGTTAAATTGTAAAATTACTTCAATTCTAATTATTAAATTTGAGTAATATTAATTATTTATCCCAATAGAACTATAATACTATTTATTTAAATGTCTTAATACAATTTCTATTTTATTTTATAATTACAATCACATTAGGGAACTTTGGAAAACAAATTACGCTCGTTTTACTTGTAACTAAAATTTAAAATAGAAGAGTATGTAGCCTAATGATAAACAAAATTATTACTAACTTTAATCAAGTCTGATGACATCTGTTATAATAAAAAGAATTAAAAATGAAAATACATTTTCTAATTTGGCGGAATTTAATGGGGCATAGGCCTCATTATTTTGTTTTTTTAATATTATTAAGTTAAATATAATATCAGAGTTTTTTTTTTGAAATCAATATAATATAATATATCAGAGTTACTTCATGTCTTATTACTTCCATCCCAGTCAAGTTACGTGTACGTAATCGTCCACGTGATGGAGATAAGATCAAAAGCCAATTGCTGGCTACGTTGGTTTTCCACTTTCCTAAACTACAATATTACATTATTGTTGATAAAAAAAAAAACAATATTACATTATCAAATCCCAAAGCGTAATTTTCCATCTTTTTTGAAATTGAAATAATATATTAAAATCAAAGATCCACAGAGGCTAGTACATCAGAAGTGAGCAAAAAGTCTAGTTCCGGCGGAGTCTCTTCAATCCAAATGGATCCTGAAAATTTTGAAGAGTGTTTGGCCAAGTAATCAGCCACCAAGTTACCGGAACGACGAACAAAAGATAAATCAAAACTACTAAAGTGTGAGACCAAGTCTCTACAATCATTCAAAACTGAAAATAGATAAGAAGACCCATGCCTATCCTTATGCGTAATTTTCCATCTTCATCCTTGAAATTAGGACCTCCAACAATGTGGTGTTGAGCATGACCTAGTTTCTTTAAAATCTTGATTTTTATGAGGAGCGTTATATTCCTCTTGCTAGAATGGAGTATCGTTTAGTATAAAGAATCAGAAGGACCGTAACATCCTTTTCATTTTTTAAGTTTCTCTTCTTCAACCACAAATTTGGTAATCATGTCATCAATTGTCCATTTCTGACTTAAGGTATTGTATACAATTTTGAGTTGTGTGAACTCAACCCACATAGGGCACAATTAAGTTACCATTTTTCCCAATTTTATGAGCTTTTAGCTAGCTTGGTTTTGACATAAATTATCTTTGTAATGAATTCTTTTACACCCCTAATATCGTCATATCTTAATGTCAGTCAGTTGTTTCATTAAACATTGAGACTCAATAATGTAATCAACTGTTTTGGTAAAAAAAAAACTCTTCAGCATTTGTAGTTTCAGGAAATTCACTAATAGCATATTATTTAGTTTCAGTAAACTGAGCTGAATTTGGACATATATTACCTCCAATATATTCCAGGAGTTTAACACACCAAACAATAAGGGTCAAATATATGTAATTCCAGACTAGAAGGTATTTATTTTCTCACTAATAAATTCCGAAGGCCTTTCCGATTACATAGCAATGTTTGTCGTTGTGTAAGAGATGGTCAGATCATTGAACCACTTGTTCAGGAAATAATTTTTGTTAAAATTCCACATGATGTTCATGTGAACTTTGTATTTATCTTTATGCCAGCCTTTATTCTTTGGAAAGTAACATAATGAGAGATAAGATATGTTATCATTCCGCTTTTCAAGAAAAAATAAATATATATCATATCATTCCCATCCACTGTCTCTCATCGGTGGTTGTCGTTTTGGCACAACTTTCATGTTATATTTAGACTGAATACCAATAGAATGAAATATAATAATCTGAAATGTTTACTATTTGTTCATCATAAAAACTTCAATATAAATCAAAGTCATCTGAAAAATTGCACATTTGTGTGCGCGTACCAACATTTCAACGAGTTAAAAGTGCACCTTTTGCATAAGGTAAAAAATGAGGGCAGAGAAAACTGGCAACTAGTAACTCAAAACCAACCATTGCAATATCATCTTATCAACCCAGTCTTTCCATCAATATGGTGCAGTTGGCAATATGAAATCATAGTGTTTGTAGATGATTATTATATCTACATTTGTTTTTTTTTTAATTATTATTTATACATTTGTTGGAATCTTACGAAAAAAGGTTTCCTGTTTTATCGGGTACATTGAAAAGTATATCACAAATCATGTGAAGAGTTTCGTTATAAAAAATAATTTACTTGGAACATTTGAATATAATTGACCAACTTAATCAAAACCAAACATTTGGCCAGAAAAACGTATAACCAAAAGGATCGTTGCGCATCGCCAGTAAGAAGGATAAAACCTAATTACGGTGATATATAAATCCTAAAATGCATTAGTGAATGAACATCACATGCACAGCCAAGAAACTATATACAATTGACATCTATTATTTCCATTCTTTAATGTGCAAGATAAAAATAATCTACATACAAATAGTAAGAACTGAAAAGTATACTATTTTCAGTAACGCTTCTACCCCTGCACAATAGAACCAATCTGGCTCGCAATTCACAAATACTACAGATTCATTCACCTCCATAACATGTTTGAATGGATGATATTCAATCTATTAATTGCATCCTCTAAATACCATCCCCCAAATGACCAAACTAAAGCTAAATCAAATGATAAGAAGGATAGCAGAAAGATTGTGTGAAACGAATGGATAGGGTGCACAAAGAATCAAGAACAAGAGATTTTACTGTTCCAAAATCTACAGGGGCCTAGATCCAAGGGACAATCACTCCATGTGTATAGCAGTACTTCATTTTAAAGAATGAAAAGTGTATTAACAAGCATAATTGTGCTGAGATGATTGTGGGGAGAGTTTAAGATATCGCCAAACGCAAAAATGAAGAAAATTTATACTTCACACTTTGCTAGGAAAAGCAAAATTTTGAGATTACCCCTGAAGTTTATCTAGATAATTGCATGTAGTAGAAAAGAAAAGGAAAAAGATCCATCACATTTTAAAAAGGGAAAGAATTTTGAGCACAATGATGTTGAGACACGTTAACAAGTAATCTGCAAGAGAGAATGCATATAACAGTACGGTTGTGAGGTGAATACTCCTTAATAAAGATGATACCAGAAGCCATTGATAACAGATTTAACTTCTACTAGGGTTTACCTACTTAACTCGCTCAGAACAAGCAGCATATTATCTAGGTCACGAAAAGTCACCCAAATCCAGATTTAGTTGGGAAACTCAATGCAGTAAACAGGAAAATATATAAACCACAGGTGGCCGAGATAGAGATCATACTATGAAATTAACAGCGACCCTTCATAGAATTTGGGGGATCCAATGAAACCATTTTGGGTCATATTGGAAGAGGCTGCTACAATAAAGTGACGTCCAGCAAATATGAGGTGTGGTTTTCCTGACATACTAAGCCTATACATGTGAAGGGACTTCATACATGCAGAGGTTCAAACCTCACAGGAAAGACATTGTGGCCAAGGCCAAGCTGATGCAATCCCATGCTCAAAGGGTGTGTGAATATATCTTGTCTTTTACCCAAAAAAAAAGTAGCAGCTAGCAAGACAGATAAGAAGTGAAAACATGTATACAAGAAACCATAAATTCCAAAGGCTTTTTAGGCTTTGCAGAATAGGTATTGCTAAAAAGCCTAAAGATTTTGCTACACTCCCACATTCAAGGATGGTTGTTGGATAAGACACAGGTACAAAACCCTCATCCCAAGTTCAATGACAAAGCCAAATCATACTACTTTCCTGAGTTGTTTTTCATGTTTTCTTTATACAGCAAGGAAGAGGATGATGCTGTATCCTCCTACCTCCTTATGTATATCTGTCTTAACGAATTTCTTGCCTGCCTTATAGCATTTTCCTATGTATATAATGAATCATGCTCGGTGTGGGTAATTAGGAGATGGTATCTAGTTGCAAATAATCAAATACCATCATTTATTACAGGATTAAAAACGGATATAGAATCAAAGGGAAGAAAATGATCCAGACTTTTCTGAAATCCTTCAAATTCATGAGGCAACTTCCCCACTTTGATTGAAACTACTTGGATATTGGATAACCAAGGATGTTAGAAGTGGAGACTGGAAACTGCTATAGAATTAGCATCTAGGTTGCATCGTTAGGGTAGATACATTCAGAAAGAAAGGAGAATAAGAGAGTGAAGCACCAGAAACAAAATAAACACCGCTTCATGGTTCCTCTGGAAATATGTATGGAGATAGAGATGACTCCACGCTAGTCAAAGACAAACAGTATGAAAGGACAGATAGATCCTGGATTTCTAAGATAAAACAGATGAGAGTAGATTACGAAAATAAAAAGGAAAGGAACTGTAATTCCTAAATACAAACCCAGTAGTGGATCCTCCAGCACAATCTTGTTAACCAATGTTATGGAAGAAGCAGGATTTTGACGAACCCTGTAGAATATTTTCTCCCTGACCAACCGACTAACCTAAGAAAACTAAGGAGAGAAACAAGGACATGCTTCAAGAATTAAACTTTCACCTTCAAAACCCCTAGAGAAAGAACTTCAATAATTCAGGTTGCCATGATAAATGCCTGGATCAAGTTTTCAGCTGCACGCTTCTCTTCAGGTGTGCCAGATATCAAGGCAATACGATCACCACGGGCTCTAGCGTCAGAAATCTCTATTGTAGCTCCTGAAATCTGGTGTGAGATCAAATGAAGGAAATTTTGCATTAGGTCGACATCTGTGATACATACGCTAGGGTACAGGATAATAAACAAATTGGTTTTCTTTTCGAAAAACAAATTGGTATTTCAATACAAGCCAAAGTTGAATAAACTTAAATTTTCCAGCTGCGCTAGCCCTTCACAGAATAAACATATATACGACCTTTATTGGGTTGCTCAAGGATAAAATAGGAAAAGAGAACATTTCAAAAATTAGATGGCACGGAAGGATATGATTAGATGACATCAGACAACATAAAAGTTGTGGAAAACATCATTGATCAAGGAATATGGAAGTCCTTAATCTAATTCTTTTCTAATTAGTCTCTTCACAAATTGTTTCCACCCATGACATATCACTTGATATGATAAAAAGTGGATCTCTTACCTTCCTACAAATAAAAGGACTGAGAAGGTGTAATGTAAATAAGCAAGCAATAAACAATCACCCAACAAAAAGAATTGAATTTGAGATAGCATGATAATCTCATGATAATACAACCACCTAGCCTTTTTACTATGTGAGTTGCCTAAATGGATAAATCAACCCCATTGTACTCGTCTACTCGATCAACAACAAAGTTCACAATAACCATTTAGAGTATACCCTTTTAATTGGATTATCTTCTATGTGATGCTCTTTTCTTAATGAAGATGCTCTATTGGGCTTTTCCTTGCATGATGTGAAGTTTAAAGACTAGTAATTCTATTCAGTTCATAAAAAAGAGACATAATGAGTCAGAACAATGAAATACAGCAGCATGAACCAAACTACACATTAAGTTTGAAATAGATAAAAGATAAAGATACCTCAAAACAAAAGAATTCCTCTTGAAATAGAATAAAACATTAACAAATTCAGAATTGAGCCATGAACCAACCTTCCTTATATTGGCTATATTAGCCCCTCCTTTACCCAATACTTTACCAACAGCATTAGCAGGAATCAAGATATCCAGAGTTGATGGAGGAGGCAAACTGTGCACATTAGAGATATAAAAAAAATCAGTTAATGTTAAATGATTTAATATAGCGAAAAGAGGATTGACTGCAAGTCTAGCCAGGCCTAAACACATGTTAAGAGGGTACAAATGGGGTTTCATCCTTAATTCAATGTTTGGCAAAATGCCAGTTATGGAGTGCCTGACGGAATTTTATTCTCAAATCATAGTTTGAGTGGATGTGAGAGAGATGCTTTTACGCTGGATTTGAAAAGTTTGACACTAAAATTATCTCCTATAAGAAAAAAGGTGTCCAAAAATAAGTACTTCATTGCAGACCCGGTTTTGCCAAAATCACAATATCCAAAGCATTTTCACAAACTCCGAACCAGCAATAAAGTATTCACATAATTTTTCACAAATATACATACTAACCTTCCATACAGCTTGGTGGGATATGAGGATATAGATCCATAGCCACTTTCCCCCATCTGCTGCATAGAACCAAGCAAAGGAAGCGATCACCGACATGCAATTTTAAACTAAATATGGAATATAGATATGGAACAAGAAGGAAGAAAATAAAGAAGGAATGTAATTTATCAGCATTTTTCAAGTATTACAAGGGGAAGGATGTACTACATAAAAGGAACAGCTCTAACGAACAATCTGATCAAATTTTGAAAGTGCAACAATATAAAATTTCCCCCTTTCTAATTATATGTGAAAGCTTTGAATAATAGTATTCTTATTATTTTAGGGGTCTTTTGTTACGTTTAAGTAGTCATATTTATTATCTAGGCCTGTACAAGTAGGAATATACTGGTACTTACCCAGTTGGCCAAATTATTACCACAAATAGGTTTACAAGTAGAGTACTTTGTATAATACTCCCTCCGTTCCCTATTATAAGTCACATTTTTTGAAAAAAATTTGTTACAAAATATAAGTCACTTTCTAATATCTAGGAAGCATTAAATAATTTTTTCCAAGTTCACCCTCATATTTAATATGAAAGATATGATAAACTTTAGAAGTATTAACTTGGAGAGAGAAAATCATAGGAAAGTAAATAAGGGTAATCTAGGAAAGTAAATCATTTTTTTTACAAATTTATTACTAGTAACTACTTTTCTTAATCTAAGAGAATTAGTTATTTGTGACTTATATATAGGAACGGAGGGAGTAGCACATCTCTTTTCAATCCTGTTATTTAGAATTTCTCTATTCTGTAGTCCTCTTTTACTACTTGAAACATAAAATTTCAACACATACTACAGGACATTTCCTATATTTAAAATAACTTTCTCAAGAATAAAATAATCAACACACACATTAAGCATAAGATGTTACAACATCAAGGTACGTTTTAAGGGATTGGGAAATGGGAAGTTTTGCTAGATTGATTCTTTCTTTGTTTGGTTGTTTTTGGTTTTGTTCTTTCCTTTAGGCAGATTCCTTATTTTCTTTCTGCAGTTGAAGAATTTCAGCCTGAAGTAGGAAAAAACAACTTTTCTTCGCCATATATTGATTAATCCTAGAACATCATACCAGAACCAACACCACTGAGATATAAAAACAAATTATCCACCAAAAATACTATTAGAAATAAGGACTAGTTATGACTTATGATATAACCATATATGGTAAGAAAGAAGAGACATACCGACAACGATCCATATCCATACAGGCTGCTTGAAGAAAGCATGCCCATGCCAGTTGCACTTTCCGCCCTCTGATCATAGACCATTGGAGCAGCAACAGAAGATACGGAAGGCAGCATAGGTGGCAATGAATAAGCAGCACCACCTGAGTACAAGGATTCACCACCTATAGTAGGATTATGTCCAGTGTCCCTTTCTCTCAATACATCATCTCTAAGTCTCAAGATGATCTGGATTAGTGCATCTCTGACACAATCAATAGCGCCGCCCACCTGCGTTCAAAAGAACATTGGATAAAATAAATAAGAAAGTTGTAAAATGATACAATTGAGTTTTCATGAAATGACTCATGATTTATTAGTTACTCGTTTACTTTCTAATTCACTTATTTCTTCACCCATAATTGCTTACTGACTTACTGGACATTCACAACAACTTCTGTAGAATAGCTTTCATACCAAAAAGCCTTGCTGGATAAATATATTAATAAACCAAGAAAAGTGATGAAGAAATTTTTGGCTTATCATTAAAAAGAGTCATACCTCAACAAGTTCATCATTAACATCAGCACATTTTGGCTTATCGCCTTTAGAGATTCGAATATCTGCCCTAGTTCTCTTCCGAATTTCATTAATGATTGAACCACTTTTACCAATAATGCAACCTATCACTTTGGATGGAACTAGAAGCTGAATTGAAACTTCAGTATCGTCTTCATCGCTTATCTTCCCTTGTATCAGCAGAACAGCTTCAACTGCCATGGACTTTAGATCACTTGGCGACTACAAAGTACATAACCACATGATCATTTTCCACTTGGTGATAAAATGAGACTAAATAATCAATATATACAGGGAAAAAGATAATTACATGCAAAGCAAGGAGAATATGGAACACACAATCCACAAACTAGTAAATAAAGCATAACCTGGTTCTGAAACCCACCAAAATTCGAAGAAGATTTCATGTTAAACAAAAATAGAGCCCTAATCTTATTTACTAGTACACCTGTACTACCTGTGCATCAGCCACACAAGCATAAGGGGAGAAAAACTACTTCATAAGTTGATGGCATGAAAAGTGACAAAGGAACTTTAATCTTCATTACCACCTCACAGAAAGAGCAATAACTATTCACAAATGCTGACATAATGAATTTTGACATATTTAGCTTTTCAGAGTAATATAAAGGAATCCCATCCCCCATACCCCCGAAATAATGTAAAATTCCTGTTCTACCAATATTTTCTGAGAAAGACTGCTTTTCTTTCTTGTTTCTTTCTACATTGCGGTTGACAAGTGGATCCTTTTGTACACCACATTAGTGAGCATTGATCCTCATTGTTCCAAGCGGTAGAACTGCTGGCTTAGTAACAACTAACAAGTAACAACTAAAAAATATTTCCTTCAACTATGGATGTAACATGTTTTAAAGGAAGATAGGAAAGAAATTTATCACATCATAATAGAGGTTGTACATGAAAATAAACTAGAGCTCAAACCATTTGAACTTTAAAGAAGCAAACACATGCACGAAGCTTGGCAACAAATCACTCAAGCTCCGAAAAGCAAGAATCAATTCCTCATTTTAATATTCAAGTTTTAAATGATTTATAATTTTTCTTATGATTGCATGTGATTTCGAGAAACAAATTTATATAACGGAAATAACAAAAAATCCTTGATAAATTGTAAGTGCCAAAGTCTTTTCAGCTGGATAGTCACATTTAGTTTTAATCATTTTGCTCTAAGAAACAAGCTTTTCACCCCAAAGCTATCTCCTATAATAAGTTGATTATTACATTTCAAGAAGCAAAATAAACTAATCAAATACACTGGTATATCATGAATTCTACCTAGTTTAACAACTTGAACAATTATTGAATGAGAAAATTTAATTTATAGATAAAAAGGAAGAAGCCAAGATTGTGTACCTCTGTTGTGGTTATAATGATTAAACACTCATCATGATTAGCCTTGGAATCATCAACCTCAATACGAGCACCACTTGCCTGCCTCATACTTTTAATCGTACTCCCTCCCCTACCAATGACACGCCCAATCTTGTTAGAGGGGCATAACATTCTAATAATTAACTCCTCAGACTGAGAAGCATCCACACCACCAGAAACTACTGGAAGGGCAGATGAGTACAGAGGCCATGTATTTCCTATGTCAGCATAACCTTGCACATCTTGTATGTTTGTACCACCCATTATTTGAGGAACAGCTCTAGGTGGGATAATAGGATCTGAAGATGGATATAGTCCACCGTGTGGATAATATGGAACTTCGGAAGGAATGATAATACTGGGCGGAGCTTCAGGTACAGTTGTGTCCAGAGAGATGTCTTCTTTAGGACCAAACTTGTACATAATAGAAGAAACTGCAAATAGTGCTCTTTTAACTGACTCTGATTCACCAGTGATCTACTCATAATGAAAGCAAGAAGTTTAATACCATGGACTTGATCCAGCAAATGCAAAAAATCCTGAATAAAAATATGACAAAAGAAAAAGAAATTGCAGAATTCTCTAAGAAACTGCATGTCCAAAAATGAAGTTGACATTCAAATTATTATAACCATTAAATTAGATATAGAATTATCATAAGAAAACCCAGCTCTAGCATCCAAACAGATTTTTGATTCTGGTCTACATGAGTATGCGATCATACACGTCATTTATGTGTGCATCAGTGCATCCATGAGCTGATTAGCTACCAATTGCAGTGATTGAATTTACATAATAATTTGATACACAGAAGAAATATGGACATGATGGCACTCTCAATTGGTATTTGTGTGTAGCTGGTTAGATGCAAGTATTCAAATCAAAGAAGTAACTATGTATCCATGCAATAACACATTTAAGTTTCATAGCATTGATAATACTAACCACGACAAAATTATCAAACTCCATAGCACATGATTGTGTTGGATCCGTTGCATCCCTGGCATTAACCTTGATATTAGCTCTCGTCTTACTTCTCAACTTCTTAATGGTAGCACCAGCCTTACCAATGATATTCGCAGACTGGCTCGACGGAACAAGGATTTGACACTCATCCTTAACGTCCCTATCCTTCCGTTTCTTATCAGAATCCCCAGCAGCAGCCACGGAATTCACAATGGCGACATGAACCTTGAGAAGAGCATCTTGGGCAGCGCATAACGGCTTCTTATAATCAAACTCATTATCATTATCAATCTGAACCTCTTCCTTCTCCTTAACATAGCTGTAGATCGTTATAACCCGGTCCTTGGCACCCGGAAATCGATCCACCACCTTGACTTTCGCCCGAGTCTCCTGCCGTATCGAATTTATGACTTTGCCATTCTTCCCAATGACACTACCAATGAGTTCATCTGGACAGAGTATCCTAAAAACAACCACCTCATCGTTGCCCTTTTCGTCTTTGTCATTCACGCGTCGCTTTTGATTTCTTCGGTCACCGTCATTGTCTCGGTGTGAATGGTATCGTTTTCCAGTCTCGCCCATTTTACAGGAAGGATAACACAGAACTCCTGGAAATCGATTAATACAGGATTCATCGTCAATTACATAATAATTAGATGAATGATTGATTACGCGGATATGGCAATGCAAATTTGAATTTACCTGATTATTAGAGAGAAGAAGATGACACTGAAAACCCTAATCCAAGCGAGCGAGAGAGAAGAGGAGAGAGTGGACTGCAATCCAAGATTCTTTGACAAAACCCTAGGTTTTCTTCTTCACCGATTTTTCGCCTTTCTTTTTCTTTCTTAAATACGTTCGTGATCCATGTATTATATTAATAGATCATATATAAATTGATCCCTAAGAATTATTATAGCTTTTGCCTTTTGGACTTTAGGTTCCTCAATTTATTTTATTTATATGAGTTGTTATGACACAAACAAAAAGCATTTGAGGAAATGGGATTAGGGTTGACTCAGTTTTTGCACCCCACATCTTAGTTGTCGATGCAATGGTTCCTCTCTTTGCACTAGATATGTAGTCGTCGATGCAATAGTTCCTCCTTGTTCACCATTGTGCACTAGATTTGTAATTGTCAACGCGATGTTTTCTCCTCTCATATCCCATTACGGACATCGACGCAAATTCTAATTGAAGGTCATCACCAATTCTTGAAGGTAGTTAGGATTGTTAGATTGGTTAAGATTCTATTATCCTTTATCCAGGTAGTTATGTGTGATTTATTTTTCTCTTCCATTTAGTTAGTTTCATGTAAAAAAAAAAGATAGGTTCATCTCCAATTGTTAACAATGATGGTCTCAAAGGTATGCTTTGAGGGCGTAATGGTGAGTTGAACTTCTTTTAAATACATAAATCAATGTTTGGTAGTGGTTAGCCCTCCTTTCCATTGCTAATATTGTGCCTTTTATTTTCTAGGGTTTTGATTCATTTAAACTTCAATTTCTATTTTCATATCAATTTCTCTCACACCGCACCACTCATTATATTTCTTATTTCTCATTTTGCTATATATCTTTTTTTTTTGAACAACATTTTGCTATATATCTAATTATCTATCACTTGATGTTAGTAGAAATAGAGTAGGAACAAATGATTTTTCATTTTTCTATCTCTTTTCTTCCTCTCTCTTTCGATTTTGGTGGATTTGGGGTGTGAAATGTGAATGGAGTTGTGTAGTTTTGAAACAACTTGAGTATCTCTCCGAACCCAACGAAACAAAGCATTGAAGATGAATCCTTTTCAGGTTGCCAGTAACCAGGGTAGGGTGGTTCATGCTCATTAATGTCAGAACTGACTCTCCTGCTACTTTGCCTAAAGACTGCCACAGACAACAACACTCGGAGAAGGCCTTGAGAACTGTCCCTCAGCTTTTCATAAAATGATTAAAAGGGAAAAGTGCGAGTCCAAATGTGATTCATTTTTTGATCCTTTCACCATTGCATAATGCATGCAATCTTATTATTTGAAGCATCTAAGGTGCCAGCAAGCATAGATAGCAATGCATGCCACTTTCTAGGAATAGTTTCCACGCACATTTCCAACAAGAAAATGACTATAAAGGCAATTTCAAAGATTTAAGTGTGAGTTTGGTTCAACGATGATGTAATTGCAAACATGATTTCATATATCTTAAGGTATTAATGAAGAACGATTTTAAGAAAGATTTTGCCACAATAACTTCAACTGGATTCACATTAAGTTTAATGAAAATTCAAATACATATGTTTTTGAAAATTCTTCTATTAATTGATTTTAAAGGGAAATGTCAAAATTGATTCTTCATAATAAAAATTATTCTAAACATGCTACTAAATTTAGAATACAATGTACATGTTTAAATACATAGTGGAATATCGCCGTGAAACTAAAATCATGTTGGATCCTCATAAAAGCTAAGCAAAATAACATTTCTCCACATTGATTTTGACTTCACTGTTTGTATCAGAACATGCACACTATGAATGAGTCTAGCATTTAGGTAAAATCAATTTCAATTGTTACAAAATGAAATTCAGATTCAGAACTCAGATCACCAAGTTTAAAACCAAGGCAAATAAGATGACTTGTAGATCATCCAGCCATGACAAACATGAACTCATGTTGCTATGATAATACCTTGATGGCTTTGTTCCTGAAGGGTGTTCAAGAGGGTTGTCATTGCTCTTTCTCATGTTCAAACAATATGGTATTTCCAAGTCTGAAGAGAGGTTCTTTTTCCTGCTTGCCTCATCACTGAAGCAAAGCTCACTGTTCCCTCTTAAATCCAACCTCTTACCTAACTTCCCAATGAAGTCTTCAGGAAGCTCCAGAACACCTCTTAGCCTGTTGTGGCTGATATTAAGTTGATCCAAGTTTGGCAGTGAACCCAAATTTGGAGGAACAGGTCCAGAGAGATTGTTGTTATCTAAGGAGATAGCTGTAAGGTTCATCAAGGAAGAGAAAAAATTGGGTATGGCCCCTATCAATCCACACCCTGATAAGCTCACTAATTTAAGCTTTCTAAGCTTCCCTATGAACTGAGGTATCCCTCCTTTAATGGGGTTGTCATCAATGAGAAAATATTCCAAAAGTTTCAAACTTGACAAGTTTTCAGGAATAGGCCCACTAATAAAATTATGACTCAGATCAAGCAAGACTAACCTCTTGAGATTTCCAAAATCAGGTGGTAAGTTCCCAATAAGCCTGTTAGAATGCAAATCCATCTTCTGGAGAAGTTGAAGTTGTCCAAGAGTGGAAGGAAAAAGAACCCCTTCAATTGCATTACAACTTAGGTCCAAAATGGTTATGCTTTTCATACCTCCAATTTCATTAGGAATTGGACCACTCAAGTTGTTATAACTAAGGTCAAGTTGCTCCAGAAAAACCAAACCACCAATTTGGCTTGGGATTTTTCCCTGTAAACTGTTCTGGGACAGGGTCAGAACCTTAAGACTAGTAACATTTCCCAAACTAGGAGGTATTTCTCCATAGAGGGTTGGATTAGACACCAAAGCTAAATGTTCTAAGGAAGAGAAAGGACCAAAGAGGGTTTTGGGTAGAGTGACTGGTGAAGCAACAAAACAGTTCAAAATTGAAAGGGTTTTCAAGTATTTGAGTTTTGACATGGACTCTGAGAGGTGTGCAGAGGTTTTGCAAGGTGGGAAGAGTATATCAGGACCAATGTGAATCTTTGTGACATGAAAGATTGGTGGATTATTGCTAACTTCACATTCAATACCTGACCATGGAGTTTCTGTACATGGCTGTGGATGGGCATGGGCCCAATCAGGGTCTTCTAGAAGAGCATCCATCACTTCAAACAATCCCAACAATTCCTCCTCTTCCATTACCATGTGGCCCCTGTGTAAATTGCTTCTTATTAACATCATTTCAGCATTAAACACAAGGAACCAAATAATAAGAAGAGACAGAGAAGCCATTTTGAGCTACTAGAAGTTCAAAATCTCCAACATACTACAAATGGAAGTGCAAAGTTTGTTGATTTTGAGTTAACTGAAAAGACCTTGATCCTCTTTTTCTTTAAAAGCTTTGAAGGATGGTGTTATTCATGGAAACAGGCAAGGGATAAAAATGTAAAGGTAACTCTAACTAAGAATCTCATTTCTTCTGTGTCAGCTGAAAAGGCTGCAAAGAGAAGCCAGTGTCATTGCTCACTAAAGTTTTGTTGACTCTGACTATGACAGTTAGTTTGCATGGAAAGGGTGTGAGATGGGGAAGGCAATTGGATTACCATAAAAGGGAATTTAATTTGCTAGATCAGTCAAATTGCTGATTCAGTTATGGGAGAGTAATGATAAGACATGACAGTTTAAGGCTAGGACAAAGCAATGAAGCCTTCTCAGTTTTCACCTATATCCATGAACTTTTGCTTCCCTTCTTTCACTTCACATAACGAATTTGATTGATTGGCTGTAACCAGTCTTGGTCTATTACCTTTTTCTGGTTGGATATGAATTATTGTTTCCATTCTTGTGCAGTAGATGTTTTATACTTTTATTAACTAGTGCCTGAAAATGAGTTTGTATCTTTCTAACTAGTACCTGCACCACAACCATGAACCATGTCTTTCCAATTTTGAAGTTTTTCTTATAATTTGTATGGTAGCCCTGTGTAAAGTGTATACTATCCGTTTAGAAGGTTGGACTTCCAACCCCTGGCCCATTAGGCCCAATTAGTTAAGTGATGCAGCAACTAAGACTCAAGACTGAGTAGCTGCAACTGTATCCTCTTAAGATCTTTTTTTGACAAAAAATAAAAGACTGTGTAGCTGCAAGCCTGCAACTGTAAGAGATTTTTTAACCATGTTTTTTCCGTACACAATGCTCAAATTTAGGACTTTGCTTAAGGAGATCAAACATATAAAGTCAACCATCTTATCCTTCAGCCAAAGTCCAAAGATTATGCTAGAAAAAAAAGAGAGTAATTGATCAACAAATTAACATATTAATAGAAACTTGATACATTCGCACAACTTTCTCCTCTAACTCAAAAACAATTTACACATCTTTTTTTCCTGTATATTCTCTCGTTTTTTTCTATCACATTACTTATTATATCTCTAATTTATCTTTTATTTCTTTGTCATTTTATGTGTGGGCTGAAATAGAGTGAAGAAGAAAATACAAGAATTTTAAAAAGAGCAAATACTTCACTTCAATATCTATCAAGAAAACATTTTCTTTGGAGGGACTTCCCAAGTTTTAGTATAACTAGTTCCATCCCTGCGGATGTCCCTAATAAATGAACCCCACTCCCCAACCTCCCTACCACACTCCAACCAACCCAACATAACAATGCCAAATTAACAACAGAAAGACCCACATCACAAGACAGTAAATGAAACTAGTTTGGTCCACAGAGAGAGAACTCAACGCATATATTGACAGTTCAATCTGTGAGCACTCAATGCACTAATCATCCACATAGTTCATGTTTCCAAGTTTTTTTAAGTGCCACATAACTATGTTTACTGACAAACACCAACTGTTAGGGAATTTGGAAAAGGACACCTGAAATCTTTCCATTTCCAAAACAACTATTAACTCTATACAACTATACTTTCAAAAGTGCAAATCAGTGTAAGATTTAAATCACATTTAAGAGAATTGTTAAACATTCTTAATTTTAAAATAACTATTTAAACTAATGAGCATCCTATGCAAACTCAGCAAAGAAGAACAAAGAAAGATTAAAGTCAGATAAGGCTAGAGGAAAAAGAAAACGCCCCATGCATTTGTGAACCATGAGAATTCAACTCCAGACAAAGGGAAAGAATTACTTTTTGTGAAATATATATGGCAACAAATTAAGCATTACAGTATTACACCAATATATTAAGTCCACAAAAGCAAAGTTTTCTTGATAATCCAATTTTCTGAGTAATTTCGATGTTTGAGAGTTGAGAGTTGAGACCATCCCATTGCAATTTTCTCAGAAAAGATTGAATCTTCAACAAGCTGCATAATTTTGGTAAAAGTGAAAAGCAACAACCTTCTTATAGGTACAGAAACTGCAAGTTTACAGTACAACATACCCAAATCATGCTGATACAGAACACATGTTACATTTTTGCTTAGTTACAAACAGCTTCATTATATCAACTCTAAAATAACAAGCAGCTTTAGCCTACCCTCTGCATTAGAGTGACATGCAGAGCATTTACTTAGCTTAACTAACAATTACATCTCACACACTAGACAATGTGAAACTCCAAACTCACATTTCTGGAACAATTCTAAGAAACAAGGTCATGCAGGGATGGTTGGTAGGAAATGAGAAGGAAAAGCAACACAAGGACAAATGCAACACCCCAAGGGGAGCCACCAGCTCTGTGAATGGCACTGGGCTCAGATCCTGGCATGGGGAAGCTTAACTGGGTCCCAGTGGAGAGCCAGTGGACAATGATGATTAAGAGAAGTGGAGAAATCACCAGCAAACGCTGCAGCAACTCTGATGCAGTTGCCATGATTGCATCATAGACTATGTAGCAAAGAAATCCACAAATGAGGGAAATGGCTGCAATCAGAAGCCAGTGCTCTGTGAAGCTGCTGAAACCTGATCTGGTTACTGAAGAAGCCATGAGAGTAGAAAGTGGCTCAGGAACTAATAAAGCATAGGGAGTGCTGTTACTTGTGGGTTGAAGTTGAACTAACTGTGGTGGAGAAAGCTTTCTCAGGTACAAAGCCAGCTGTCAAATTTGTATTTTATTTCAGTACATTTCAGTGCATTATGCATCATGGTTTGTGACATCAATAGAAACAATAATGTGTTTCTTTTTATTTCACCATTCTTTTTTTTTTTTCTGAAAAACATTTTTTTCCTGACTGATACATGTATCCTCCATGTCTGGTAATTATGTTTGAGGTGGAAACATTTATATCATGGTGGAGTTAACTTTCTGAGCGGAGGTTCTTTCACATCTTAGTAGGGTTATCTCTTTAAGCAGAGGTTTTTTCCTTATCTTATTGGAGCTAGCTCACGAGCGGACATGAGACTTTGCTTACAAGTAGCAAGTGTTTACCTGTTAAACTAACCACCTGTTGTTAAATAGAAAAATTATGTACTTAGCTGATATATTATGAATAGAAATTTCAAAAAAGCAAGAGAATCTTTGAGTCTTGATGGTTTAAACTTCTATAACATTTTGATGTATGGGGAATATGATTAACTAACAGTTAATATACATGTGAAGGCATGTGATTATGAATAACATTCAGGAATGGTGAATGGGGGGACCATTTACCATCGAAGATGATGCAAACAAATTAGATCTTTAACTACGATTTAGAGTACATATGAATATGTTTAAAAAATGCTTTTATGATGATCTTTCAGTGTGATTCCTATTTGGATATTTGTAATTTCCTTATTTTCTTGGACTTATGAGTTCATACTATTTACTATTTAGCAGTGTTGATCAAATTACTATAATATCTTAAAACAAGTTCTTACTGAAAAAAAATGTTGGAGAGGGCATACTTTGTCTCACTGTTTTCTCTTCTTTCAATAGATACTACAAAGAAATCACCAGTCATTGCTTACTATTACTCTCTGCATATGCCATTCAAACAAATTTATAGCTTAAGCATGAACGGGACTTATTCAGAAGATCAAGCAAAATCCCTAACAGAAAAGAATTGAAACCCGAGTTAAACTCATTAAAATGTACAATTTGCAGTCAGTTCTAACTCCTAACAGCTAACAGTCAGTGGTTGTGTATCCATCTATTTACAATCAATAATTGAAATATAGGAAGAATGAAGAAAGATGGCTTGTAAGCCATAGCTTCTTTGAACTAAACTTATAGTGGCGCCTCATCTCAGAATATACTGGATATCAATTTTGCACCTCCAACCAACTACAACCAGGATTTTTCTTTAACCCTTTCTGTTTCATGGCTAATCTCAAGTTACTGGCATCTTTCCAGGAAGCACAGGTGGAAAAGACATTAGCAGTAAGTACATAGTTTGCCCCCAATTCAGACTCCAGTTTGGACATAAGTTTATCATCCAAACTAGGAACGGACCCTTGATTTCTACAAGCTCCCAGAAAACTCCTCAGTATAACAGCATTGGGCTCCATGGGCATGTTCTTAATGATATCATAAGCTTCTTGAATCAAGCCAGCTCTTGCTAGCAAGTCAACCATGCATCCATAATGCTCAACACTTGGCTTTATGTTATACATCCTCACCATCCGATCAAAATACATTTTTCCCTCATCAACAAGTCCCATGTGACTGCAGGCAGATAGAATCACTGAAAAAGATAGACCATCTGGTTTCAACCCCATATCCTCCATCTGCGTAAACAGAGAAATCACATCCTTTTGACACCCATGATTTCCAAGAGCAGAAATCATGATTGTGAAGGACTGCAAATTCTTTTCAGGCATCGAATTGAAAACCAGAAGGGCTTTCTTCATCAGGCCACATTTTGCATACATCTCAAACAAAGCAGTACCCAACTCAACACTCATATCAACGTGATTCCGTGTAATGTAGGAATGAATGGACTCACCCGCACTGACATTGACCATTTTACTACAAGCAGAAAGCAAACTCACCAAAGTGACCGAGTTCGGCTTTTCATTTGCAAGCCTCATCTCTTGAAACACATGCAACGCCTCCGAAGGGGAATTAGAACCAACATATGCAGCAATCATGGAACTCCAAGTCACAACAGTTCTAACAGCCATTTCATCAAACACCTGGCGCGCAAACCCGATCGCGCCACAATCAGCATAAAATTTCAAAAGGGTATTGTCTGTATAACAATCAGAGCTCAAACCCGTCTTCAGGGTCAAGGAATGAAACACCCCACCATGGGAAAGCGACGAAACGCGAGCGCAGGCCTTGAGGGCAAAAGGGTAGGTGAAGTTATCAGGGGAAAGGCCCGAGCGTTGAAGGCGGCGGAAGAAGACGAGGGATTCAAGTGGGGTGGGGCTGTTAGCAAGTGCTCTGATGATTGTGTTCCAAGCAAAGAGTGGAGGGGTGATGGGGAGGGAGTTGAAGAAGGATTTGGCGAAAGGAAGGGAAATGGTGGAGGCTGATAAGAGAAACTGAGAAATGAGGTAAGGGTTGTGATCAAGGGAGGATTTCAGGAACAGGGTGTGGAGTTGGAGGAGATGAGACAACGTTGTGGATCGCTTGATCAGGTTCAGGGTCACCATCACAAAACAATGAAAACATGCACATGCCCCATGCAATTGTTAGTGTTATTGTATCACCACTATGAACATGTTATGCTATTGTGGCGGCAAAAAGATACCTAGACAATGGGACTACACTCAACACAAACTATTCGTGGCGGTAAAACCGTCACAAAGTGAAAAAATAATTTTATTTCATACTTTTCACTTTATAATGGTAAGAAACCGTCACAAAAGAACTAAAGAAATGTTTTTTGTTTTGTTTCCCAAGGTATAAAGAAATGTTTTTCAACAAACAACTTTGAATAAACTTCTAATATGGCCATTTCATATACTTCTTCAACTTCAAACAAGAAAATAGAAAGAGAGAAGCTTTAAATTAGATTTTGAATCTTTGTTTGCCTTCACATTGAAGCTTTAAATTAGATTTTGATAACATTCGTTTTTTCTCTTCCATAAATAAAGATCAATT
Organism: Lotus japonicus; assembly: GCF_012489685.1. NCBI lineage: Eukaryota > Viridiplantae > Streptophyta > Magnoliopsida > Fabales > Fabaceae > Lotus > Lotus japonicus. The sequence continues at coordinate 73,925,793 of NC_080044.1, read as the reverse complement.
TTCAAATTTACATATGATTGTTGGAATCATTTTAATTCAAGAATGGCTTAAGTTACTGAATTAAGATCTTTTACGTTCTTAAGGGTGGATGCACACTTTGAAAAGGAAGAGAGAAAATGTTGTATTAAGCTGACTAATCAGCAATGAAAGAAGGTGAACACACGTATGAATCTAAGACATGTGAAATCATATTGTTATCTAGAACTATAAGTAGATATTTAAGTGAAAATGTTGAAAGGATAAAAAAAAAAATGAGAATCTGAAAATGATTTGTACCAAAAAAAAAAAGAATTTGAAAATGATTTGTATTTGTACCAAAAGAAGGGAATCTGAAAATGACAATAAACAATTTTCCAATAACAAAAAACAAGATTTGTCTTTCGTATTTGATAGGTTATAAGTTTGAATATCCGCTAATTTAATTTGATGAGATAGAGATAAATGTAAAGTCTTTTGTAAATATTCTTCGAATCTGACAACTTTCCTCATCTTAAATTGAGACTCAATTTCTTACCCTAAATTTCTATTAAAAAAGACCCTTCCCAAACCAAGGTGTTGAAAATAAAATAATGGATAAGAACAAAAAATGAAAAAAGGTGGCCATGATCAACTATACACGAGAGTTCACGTTTCCATGAAACAGTTTTGTCCCATTGCGGCCTAACCTTGGAAAATGAAAACCCATCTCACAAACTCTTTGTCTCATTCTTTGCATATAACATAGTATACAGATGTTTGGTGCGATCACGAGACTCATTATTTCGTCACTACTATAAAAATTCCTCTATTATTTATTTCGTTTCATTGACTCTGCTGCTACACACTTGTGACACTTGTTCACTTTTCTCATCATCTTTCGTTGATCATCCTTTACTCCAATCACTTCTTCACTCACCAGCCAAAACCAAAGGTAAGGTTATAATATATATTGAATCATGATCATGATTTTGTATTAGGATCAACATGATTTATGGTTCCTTCATTTTTGCACCTAGTTGTCAAAAAAAAAAAAAACCATGTTGGGTATTGGTTAAGGGCTATTCGTTTGGATCTTTAATCTCCTGGTATGTTTTTTCATCATGGGTTGCTTCGGAATCTGATTCTACCTTAGTTTTCATAATTTGAGTGGAGAATTTAGAACTGGTTCTGTTTGAGCAAATAGCATGATCAACAAGACATAAATAATAAAGATGCCAGGAAGTGGGGTTTGACATGATCACATGATCAGTTCAGAAGGTCCTGCTTTTCATGTGGTAGGGACTAGGGACTACTCTGTGATGGTGGATGAATGATGTATGATTGATTGGCATCAGAAGATTAGGGAGAGAGTCTTATGTGAAATTTTTAACATAACATTGATATATCAATTATCAAGGTTGCTAGAAAATTTTGTGTTTATCTCTCTCTTTCTGAGCCCTTTCTACTCAAACCAACACATGTTTAGTGGTTCTGTTAGTATATATGAATGTTAGTGAGAGAATTTTGTGCCATGAAAATCTAAGATTAGAGGGGAACCATTCAAGAAAGACTATTTATTTGTTGTTCTGCTTTTTGTTCTTAGTGTCACTTTTGTTCAACTTTGCAGTTTGAAAGAATTATAACCAGCTGGTGGGAATCCATTTGCATAAGCATTTGGAGTGCATTTGGTATGAAATGTTATTTAATTATTGTATTTTGAACTCACTTTCAGAAGACCTTGGGGACATCATAACTAAATTTCCAGAAGATGGACTTGATAACTAATGTCTGTGAGTATGAAGCAATTGCAAAGCAAATATTGCCAAAGATGGTGTATGACTACTATGCATCAGGGGCAGAGGACCAGTGGACTTTGAAAGAGAACCGAAATGCCTTCTCAAGGATTCTGTAATCTACTTTTCTCTGGACTTGGGACCTCAATTCATCTTTCTGGCACCCTAGAAACTTCTTTTTTATTCAAAATCTAAGTTCACTTCTCCTTTGATCACCATGGACACATCATGATTTTCCCCTGTTATGAGATTGGAACTAATGTTTCCTTTATTTAATTTTCATCTTCCTCTTAGCCATGTTCTCTTTTAGCTGAAGCCATTTCTTAATATATGTTTGGTGTACTTAAAACAGGTTCCGGCCCCGTATTCTTGTTGATGTAAGCAGGATAGACTTGACAACAACTGTATTGGGCTTCAAAATATCAATGCCTATCATGATTGCCCCTACAGCCATGCAAAAGATGGCTCACCCTGAAGGTATGTCTTCAAACTAATTGGTCCTTGTTACATTAAGATGTTGCCTTTGCTTCAAGTATTTTGTTGTTGTTGCTAATTTGTTATGTATAATACAATACTCTCAGAAAGGCTAAAATACAGACTTATGCGTTCCCATACCTTAAGTTGGAATGATCATAGGAAGAGGTCTAGAATGCCATAATCTGTAGTTTCCTTGCATTTAATTAAATGAGGAGGTATCGTGTGTCTCCCAGTATAAAGAAAGCGATATACCGAAAGCTTATGGAGCAAGTACATACTGAAACTAATGAAGGTTTTGTGTACTTTATCTCAGTGATTGCAGAAACAACAGAGAAACAAAAGGAATACCATAATTTCTTGTTGTCCAATTTCAGTCTTGTTTTCTGTTTGGTTGGTTTTGTTGTAGTTCTTTCATTATCCTTCTAGTAAAGGATCTTGTTCTCCTCTCCTTGTTTCTCTCTTCTTTCCTAACGAATTTTATTTAAATCCATATGCACTGTTACAACGTGAACACCAGAAAAATATTCCACAAATGATTGAACCGGATAATTTTTGTCGGGGCTGTATCGAATTTTACTCTGTGTAACCAACTTGACTGTTATCACTGGACTGAGAGCTCAAGTACATAAGGCAGGATTGAAGAGGTTTTACTAAATAATAATGCCACAAGAACTTTCCTTTCTGAAGAAAAAACTTCTCCGCTGATATCCTTTCTTAAACAGGACTACAATCCACATGAAGCAAAATAAGTTGTGAGAAAAATCTATCTCATATTAGCCTTTTTGGGTGAAAAGTCCATGAAGTTAAGACCAAGTCAAAATTGTTTTCTTAAATGTTTGCAATGAATTCAAGACGAACTCAGGAAAACTAGTATTTTCAAATGAAACAGAAAAGGTTTGGGTTTGGGGTACTTCTTGAAAATGTGCTTTATTTTATTTTTAAAGAAACAGAATGCTCCAATAGTGTACATCATCCTACTGTTGAGATTGTTATTCCTAGTATATACTTCAAAAATCAAATTATAAATGCATCAGAAGTCGCTGATTCTGCTACAATTGATGAAAGCTTCTAAATTATAACAAACTATGCAACTTTTGTGCAGGAGAATACGCTACCGCTAGAGCAGCATCAGCAGCTGGCACAATCATGGTTTGCTTCCCATCCCATCATATTTGTTCTCTAATTTAGCTTTATTGCCAAACAAGATTCTTTGTAGCTTTCATAGTATTTTACTCTAAAATGAAATGGTGGAGGCCTACTTACCTGCATGCATTTGTTGTAGTTGTTTACTTTCTGGCAGATTAATTTTCATTATATTTTGTCACAGACATTATCCTCATGGGGTACTTCTAGCGTTGAGGAGGTTGCTTCAACAGGACCTGGCATTCGTTTTTTCCAACTCTATGTGAGTATATTGCCTTTATGTCTTCTTCTCATTATTAAGTTTCCTGGGATGCTAGTCACAAGTCTCTCCCTTGAACACAATAACATTTCCATGTCATGAAAAAATTTCCAAGCATCTCAGTTTGACTGAGGAATTCACTTTTAAAACATGACTTGTCACATAGTTCCTTTTCTTGTTGCACTTTTAGTAATCTTTCAATGTGTTGGCCTGCATACTGCCCACATGGCAATTTATTGCTTTGACTTCGCTTCCTACAATTTTTACTTGAAAAGATCATAATGGTTTCACAAGACATTTCTTTTCCTTCCACTAAGTAGCTTCTTACTCTTATGCAATAATTTCATCCATACTCCCTTTTAGTAACAAAATGTTATCCTATTTGCTAAAGTTAAACAAGCACTGATATGATTATCCGAAATTCTCAACTAACATGTTTTGTAACCTAATATGTTGCTGTTCTATTCTTCTCTTAGGTGATTAAAAACAGAAATGTGGTTACTCAGCTGGTGAGAAGAGCTGAAAAGGCTGGTTTCAAGGCAATTGCCCTTACTGTGGACACTCCACTTCTTGGTCGTAGGGAGGCTGATATAAAAAACAGGTTAGCAATCATTTGGAAATATAAATGGGAAGAGTCTTTAACTTTACATGGGTCACCAATCACCATGGTTGAATTGATAAATTATCTACTTTTAGTCTTAACTCTTTAGATATTTACTACTAGCTTGTTTGATGGGCATTTGTACAGATTTACATTGCCATCACACCTGGTATTGAAGAATTTTGAAGGATTGGATCTTGGAAAGCTGGATGATAAGGTCAGTATTTAGAATGAAATTTAGAAATCAGATTTTGTTTTATTATTGATAGAATTAGTTATTACTGTTGTTTTTTACTGTTTGCGCTTACCTTGCAGACTAATGACTCTGGTCTAGCCACTTATGTTGCTTCGGAGATCGACCGGTCACTCAACTGGAAGGTGATATGGATATTTCACTTATATGATTTCCTAATCCTTGACATTGAATGTAGAAGTAATACTTTGATAACACTTGTCAACAGGATGTGAAATGGCTTCAAACAATCACCTCATTGCCAATTTTAGTGAAGGGTGTACTTACCGCTGAAGATAGTAAGGCTGTCAAACAGATATACTCAGATGCTGCCTGTCCATTTGTCTTTATTAGGGTTGGTTGTTCTCTCAATCTTGAAAGTAATCCAATATCCTATAAATGCAGCTAAGATGGCTATAGAAGCTGGGGCTGCTGGAATCATTGTTTCCAATCACGGAGCTCGCCAACTTGACTATGTCCCTGCAACTATTATGGCTTTGGAAGAGGTACTGCATCCTAAACATTTCTGGAATTTTTTTGGATTAACTGAAATAGAATGAATCACTTCTTGACAGAATGACAGTCTCATTAAGGCCCCTAGTGGTAGCATCCCACATTTCTTGATTGTCTAATTTTGGTTTCTAGTGCTTAGAAGTCTTGGTTATGGAACTTGAGACTTGCCGATTCTTTGTTCGATCTAAGTCAGCCATGTATTATGAATTAAAACTTAGAAGCTGTTATATTTTGAATCATTCTAAGATTCTTTTTTTTTCTGCCTTGTTTTCTTACTCAGTGGTTTCATTTCTTTTCTTTTCAATTTTTCATTTCGTCATGATACAAAATAAGCTTGCTTTGTTTGTAAAGACGCGTGGAGAATTTTATATGATATCTCTTACAACCTTCCTTAAACAAGAGCTCTTTTAGACTTAAAGTACAAGCTCGCTTATCTGGGGTTAGAATTCAACTTTTTCATGAGAAGAATGAGGGCGAGAGTAATTGAATTTAGACCATAGTCTTGGAGAATTTGTTACCGTGTCACGAACCAACTCTCCTGAAAGTTTAAGCTGTTTACGTTTTTATATTATCTCTAAAAAGGTCATATTGAATAATTTCCTCTTTCTGTTTGTTAACATAATGGAAATATTGCTGCTAGTTTTCCATCATTTTTAATCTCTTAGCTATGAGTAGAAATTCTATTTTTAAAATATTGTTTTCTTCAACCTCATTGCATGAATATTCTCCCCCCCCCCCCCCCCTCCCAACACACTCACAGACACCCAAAATAAAGATAATCCTTTTTAATTAAGTTTTTGTTTGCTTTGCCTTGAATAGGTTGTGAAAGCTGCACAAGGAAAAATTCCTGTTTTCCTGGATGGCGGAATCCGCCGAGGGACAGATGTTTTTAAAGCATTAGCTCTCGGAGCATCCGGTGTATTTGTGAGTATATGAAAGTTTGATTCACCACCATAGAAACTTAACTGTTGAATGCTTAAAGTGATACTGATTGATACACACAGCTTGTTTACCTGACTGAAGCCTATCATCATCATCATAGAGATGTAGTCCGGGATACTAGCCCCCAAGTTCCATATAGAAGCATATGTTTCAGACTTCAGAAATTTTGTCAGAATATGAATGTACCAACTGCCAAGGAAACTTTTGGAATATGCTACTCCTCTCTCTTTTTCTCTGTTTTTCAAGTTTGACCAAAACTTTGCCAATTTGGTCCAAAGATCAGATGCTTCAGAAAAATGTTGAATAATCTATTATTGTAGTACTAGTGTTTCATTAGAGGAGGATGGTCTAATATGATCTAGCTAACTATTACTGTATTCATCTTTCATCTCAAATTTCAGATTGGAAGACCAGTGCTGTTCTCATTGGCTGCTAATGGTGAGGCTGGTGTAAGAAAAGTACTTCAGATACTCCACGATGAGTTTGAACTAGCGATGGCATTATGCGGATGCCGTTCACTCAAGGAGATAACTCGTGATCATGTTGTGACTGAGTGGGATCGCCCAAGAATTGCTCCCAGATTATGAGATGGCAGGACAGGACTCAAGCTTGTTTACTTGTAAGGTTGGAGCCTTAGTGGTTACTCATCATAAACCTGATGATCATTGGAACTTTAGAACAACCTTTCTTCTTATCTCATGCTTCAATAAGCCATGAGAAACTAGTTAGTAACTGCTACTTCTTTTCACTGTGCAGAATAAATTTCTATCTAGACTCATTCATTGCACATGGAGCTTGGATTTTGTAAACTCTGAAAGATTTATTGCCAGTAAAATTAAATGTGATTGAATGATGACTCTTTCTTAGTTGTATTGGCTTGGTAAAAAAAAGTACAGTAGCAGCAGCTAGACTGCAATATTCTACCTCCTTAGATGAATGTGCGATAACATTTTGCTTTCTAGACACGATTCATGACACTAAATTAGGTTCAAGATAAAGGCAAGTTCTAGAAATCGACCTTTTATCGTCAGGATTGAGGCCCAATCCACATCACAATAACAGATCATAGACATAAGACTGTTGAGCATAGTTGGTCGAAGGCGAAGGCGAAGAGAAAGAGCCCCTTTCAATTATCACTAATTTCCAATTAGAATTCAAAGTTTGCGATATAAACATGCACACTTTGTTGACAACATAACCAAGTTTAGGCCTTCTGATAGTTGCACATTGTAGAGCCCCAACAATAAAGCGATAAAGAGATGAATCAGCAAGATGATCTTCTCCATGTTTACAGAATTTTAAGTTCTCCAACCATAGGAGTAGCAATTGGCTTAGAACAAATCATATTAGCCTAAGATAAAAAGTCTCAGATATATTTTACTTGGTTAAGAATAAGAAAACCATTTATAAGAGATTTTACTTCCACAACAAGAAAGTAATCGAGTTCGCCCAAATGTTTTAAGTTAAAATGATTATTTAATCTGCTACAAAGTCGTTGAATCTGCTGAGAATTATTACCTAAAACAATTATATCATCTACAGACAATGGTGGATAAATGACAGATGCAAAATGTGAGGAAGCATCGCACTTGCTGGAGGGAAATTCCAGTTACATCAAGGAGGCAATAAGCCTCTCAAACCAAGCTCTAGGGGTTTGTTTAATGCCACATAGAGCCTTATGCGAACCAGTGATTTGTGTGAGGACTAAGATCCTTGTGGTTGTTGCGCGTAAACCTCTTCCTCTAAAATGTCATTAAGAAATGCATTATTAACATCAAGCGGCCAGATGTTTGAAACTGAAGTGAGAATAACCCAAATTGTGATCAGTTTAATAACTGGAATAAAAGTTTCATACTAATAAAAGTTGAATCATTGATGAAACCCTTTAGAAACCAGTCGTGATGTGAATTAAAAACAAATTAATGGACTGAACCAAAAAAATTATAATATGTCATCAATATGTACAACAAAAAAGAAAATTGTCAAGAAGTTTTAAAAAAAAGTGAGCATGAAAATTATACCAGAAGTCGAACATACAAATTAATGGACGGTTGAATCCAACCAGAAATCACGGGGCAAAGCGGAGAAACTAAAAGCTGCAAACCAGTATGAACCAGGTGAGTGTGAGGGAGACCACATGAAGCTGAGGAAACTAAAGGTGACGTCACATTGGCAGCAAAAGAGCAAGCTCTAGTTGCAAACCAAACATTGAGTAAAAACCCTTCTAGGAGGACATAAATGAAGATTGGTAGCAAGGGTAAGCACATCCCAGTTTGCTTTGTGTTCAATGAAATTTTGGAGCATTTCTTCATTATCCCAATTGGTATAGATGGGTTCCCAAACAACATTTTACTTTGTTCTATGAGATTCATAGCACATTCGAATATCCAGTCATGCTTCAACAAAAGAGATTAGTTGAGGGAATGTGTTTTTACTTTTTATTTCAACTTTTAAGCAAACACACACTTAGTACCCTATCAAGTCAATCATCGATACGAGTTTTATGAACTTAGAGTCAGCCCAACGGCCAATAAACAGCAGAGCTGTTGTATTATGGGTTGATCATAAAAAAACTAGAAAGCAAATTAGCAAAGAATCAAAGCAAAAGTACAAACCCTTATCTAATTCTTTTCCTTCTTTTACTAAATCCAAACAATGTGTCAAGGGTCTATGGAAATTGATTTTACATTTTAAACAAAATTATAATGTTTCTGAAGCGTACAAATAAGGAAAAAAACCAAAAAGATTTAGGGCACAGAACGATCTAGTGAAGTGGGAACTCTTTCTGCCTCCTTTTACTCAACAACTTGAATTCCTGAGGCGACTGTAGTTTCCCTCATCCTGCAGAGATAACCAAGAGTGTTATTTAATTCATTCATTTTACACACTTGGCTCAAGACACAGATTCTAGACTAAATATGCCATATGATGCCTCTTAGTGCTCAATCCCAACAATCAATCAATTTAAACACTAACTTAATAATACCAGTAAAATTAAAAATAACTTCCACCTCTTCAAAACAACCAACATATCACAAAAAAAGATAAACAGAAGAAGATTAATTCCATCTTGAGGGCTGCCATTTGATAAATTATAGCACATTGTCAAATATGTTCATTTAGAATGTAACTGAAGAAGATTTATCCCAAATAAATCACTTTATAATGCAGTCAATTAACATATCAACTAATTTGTGTTAAAAAAATATAGATCAAAAGCAATACCATTCAAAATAAGCCAAAGCAACAGCACATACCACAGTCAAAGAAGAGATAAGTCACTAGCCAATTATGACTGAAAGTAAACGACGAACAAGCAAACTTCGGGAAAAGCTTGCAAACTTAAGTACTTAACCACTATAGAAGTACATACAACGAAAATAATGTTCACTGTCATAATCCAAAATACTGGGTTCTAATACAGAGCTTCCTCATCATGCCAAGTTACCAACTAAAGAATGATCCAATAAGGGCAAAACCAGCAACCAAAACAGAAGTTTATCTTAATTTGTAGAGTAAGCAAACATGCAAGCTTTCTTTTCCATCGCTAATTCAACAAAAATCTCAAACAAACCAATCTACAATGCCTGCCCCACCATACATGTAACCAAACACCCAATTTTATTCATTCATTTTATAAACTTTAACTTCAAATCTCTTCTTCGTATCGTATCAAATTGTTTCAAGCTACTACAGGACAACATTGCCACAAACAAAAACTACAATTTGCCCAAACCATTCAACCAAATAATCCATTCAAATTTCACAGAAATTGAACATTTCCCCAAAAAAATCAAGTCATAATCTTCCTGATGAATGATGATCAGATATCAATATAGAGATCCAATTAGTCCAAAAGGGATAGCAAAAAAACAATCAAAAAATCATTTTTGTTTAAAAAAATGGAACTTTACCTAACCAGATCCAACAATGATGTTGTTAATTGGAATGAAAATGAGCTTCACGAAAAACCCCACAAATCCCATCACAACGAAACCGATTGCGGTGCGTACAGCGACCTTGGAGAATTCTATAAACACCAAAACGCAAACGAAAAAATCAAAATCTACAGCACAGAGATTCGAATCAAGTAGGAATGGGATTAGGGTTTGAGTAACCTACCTTTGCGATCGGGTTTGTGGCATCGCTTGACGAGCCTGATGCTGTCCTTGGAGAATTCTCTGAGCGGATCGAAGACAGAGTCGATGGCCTCCATTTTCTTTCTCTCGTGTTTGGATCTGAGAAACCAAAGATGTGTCTGATACCGTTTTATTGAAATTTTTATTTTTTAATAATTTCAGAGAACCTTTTTTTTACATCAAAAAGAACTATTTTTAAAGAGTAGACAATCTGTATTTGATTTTTTTAATTGCTGAGAGAGCCATTTGGTCATGTCGAAAGAGCGGGTGGCAATATGAATTGGCAGACCCAACCCGCTATTAGTCGTCAAAATGCGAGTTGAGTTAGGCTAGTCCACTTTTGGCATTTGGTGCGCTGATTAGTTACAGAATGTAGTGAAAGAGTGAGTGTGGGAAATCGACCGGCGGAATTGCGGGCTGACTCGCTTACCAATTTCTAAATTAACCAACATGCCGAGGAAATAGAATTAACTAACCTGCAAAGAGTGGGCGTGGGAGGCGATATGGTCTTCGGGGGACAGTAGCTAGGTACACGACATGATGGGGCACTGCGACGATTGGAGGTGCAACAACAACAAATGAAGATGGGGAAGCACAACCAGTCTAGAGGGAGAATAGGTGAATGAGGTTAGGGAACTGAGGGGTTAGTCTAAGAGGCAAGATAGGTGGAGAAGAGAAGAGATTATTGGGGTCTAGGAAGAATAAGGGATTCAAGGTTCAAATCAATCGAATGTGGTCATGAGATTGAGGATGACCCGTTAATTAATTCAAATTTAGCATCAAAACCGACACGACATTTGGGTGATGTTGTGTGATAAATGAACTAGTGTCGACCAGTTATGCCTTTAGAGTTGGCTAAGCCCAACTTTAATCAATGTTGGCCAATACAACACTGCTTTTAGGTAAAGTACACAAAAATTTAAATGTATTTTGTCAATTTGATTGATGCTAAATAGCGATAAATAGCGTTAGTTTAGGGGTCGACACTTAACGTTAACGCTATAAGGCCTTTCTTGTAGTGATACAAGAGCTATGAGCAAGAGCTGCAAAATATGTAAACATATAGTTTGGTGGAACAAATTCAAATTCATAATTAAGTTACATGACTCTTTTGTTCTCAATATTTTGCTTTAAAATATTGTATAAGTTTCACCACACCCCACTGATAATAAATTAATCACTCTTTTATTACTCTTTTTAAGATCATCTATGGTCTTAAATATTTGAGTTAAAATTTTTATATTTTATTTATTAATTTATTTTCAACTCACTTATCTCAAATGTGATTGAATGATGAGTTATTTAACTCAAACTTTCTAATGAGTCATTTAGACAACCCCCAATTAATATACTACATAATTCACATATCACAAACTTTTTAAAAAAAAGGAGTTAAAATGATACATGATCGATCCATCATACTATATAGTCTAATGTAAAAACAAGATGGAAATTAATTTTCATTTGTTCTATCATGATTTTGCTCATTTGACCTAACATTGTATGGGGATGCTTCTTGGGCCCGATTCTTCCTCTTCTGGAGAAACCTCTGCAGCGATTTTTGCATGTAATGACTCGTGCAAGGGCTGTTCAAGTTTTGATGTGACTGCGGTATTACTGGTGATGACCCTGTTGATGTTGTTGTTGCTGTTGGTGTCCTCACTCTTTCCTCCATGATCTCTTTATGTGCAACCATTAAAATTGATCTGGCCTGCACGCAATTCACATGAAGCCAGTTAGCTATAATGTAACAAGATATTTACATGAAATTTTTTCGTTCACCTATTTTTAATCTCAAAATGAGTCATAATGTACATTTGCATCCAAACATAGTCTTTTGTTTTGTGTATTAATTTTTTCTCGCAATGTCATCATGAGTATGATAAATGTATAATATTTCACTAAAATGTGTTTTTTAATCCAATTTTTAACCTAAAAGTTTAAATAACCAATTTTAAAAACTGTGACCGGGGGACATTCTGTTAATTCCAACATATCCCACATGCACTTACTAGATATTGGATAGCAAACAAATTAAACATCTTTCCAAATAGAAATAAATATATGAATGGCAATTAAATATACCTCTGAGGCATTTAAAAATCAAAATTATAGAAATTATGTGATGATATTTTTGTAATTCATGGCAGCACGTGAAAATTATGCGCCTAAAATAAAAAGTGGATAATAGAGTATGAAATGAGGTGACTTTGGGAAAATACCAGCTGTCAGAAAGAAAAAAGGTGACAAGGAGAAAATGAAATAAAAGAACACGCATCGTCGACCTTGAGAAAAACATGCACTACAAGTGTTGTACTTGTTGGTATACATTTGTGTCCAGTTTTTAAGGTCAAAATGACTAGTCCCCATTTTGGAAACTATTGCCAAGTTACACATCAAACAAAGTGGTACAGGTCAGATGCACCACCCACCCTTCTGCTTTCTACACCTTTCGTTGTCTTGACTTGTTTATATATCACCAACTTGCCTTCATGCATGGGCAGATCTACTTGTAAGTGAGGGGGTTGAACAAATTTTTTTTTGCACTTATACCTCTATATAATATATTTTTTGAACCCCCTGGAATTTTTAAATTACACTAGTAGACTAAGTTTTGATCCTATTTGCACTAAAGACTTACTCCTCTCACTCTCTCACACACACGCGCACTCAGCCACTCATCCTCTTTCTCTCGCTACCCTAAGTCCCACCCAACTGAGATGTGAGAACTGCAATCAAAATCAACGTATGCAAAATAGTTCAATCTCAAATTATGCTTCCTTTGTTCAATTTTTCTGTTTCGAGTTAGTTACTTAATTCTTGAAGACAATCGAATTATTCATTTATCTGATCTTTACTGAATTGGAAACGTTCAATGAGAATAATATATTTTTCTGGTGTTTTCAGTTTAGATTTCTCACCTCAGTTGGTCAATTTAAACTAAGATATTTTGCATGTGCATATATACATAAATATTAATGAATCATAGATACATATACATGTGCATATATACATAAATATTTGCAGATACAAAATTTCAAGTGACAGGTACTTTTTCCTCTGTTTTTACTTATTTGGGCTGCTATTTTCGTTAGTAAGTAAAATAATAAGAGAAAGTCGCTTTTATATATTTCTGCAAGTTTTATGTAAGATTTAACTTTATTTAGTTTTCCTTCGATTGAGGGGAGAAAAAAATCGCTATTGTTAGTGTAAATTGTTCAACGATTTCATAATATGAAATCACGTAGAGGGCAACTATGACTTGTATAATTTCTGATGTATAAACATATTAAAGTTGTTTTTAATTATATTTTTACCGATGTGTTCATGTGAAAAATTTGAACCCCCTGGCCGGGGGTCCTGGATCCGCCACTGCCTTCATGGAATTTACCATGCACCATTTACAAAGTTACATCCTTCTCTTTCACTGCATTATGTGAGTTACAGTAGGTTTTTTGTTGTTGTAGATACAGACACACAGTAGTTAATTACTCACCATTAGAGCTGTCAATATGGGTTGGCTCAACGGGTTGGCTAAATGAGCCGGGTTGGGTTGGTTAAATTCCAGCTCGAAAAAAACTTGGGTTAGCGCAACCCGGCTCGTTTAACCCGCGGGTTAGACGGGCCAACCCGCGGGTCAAGCGATCCAACCCGTCGGGTTAGAGTTATTTTTAATTAAAAAATTTATTTTATTTCTCTTTAATTCCAGGTTAGTTTTATGGATTAATTTTAGATAGAAAAATTGAAATTTTCATTTCTTTTAATTTGAGTCAATTTTTTATGTTTTATTTATTATTATTATTATATTATTTATCTCATTTTAAATGTGACAGTAAAATAATTGTGTTCTTAAATCCTGTAAACAAAACTATTTTTCTATATTTCAAATGTGAGATAAAAATAATTGCGTTGATAAACCTCTTTTTATGAGTTGATATCAATTTCTATAAGTATTTTTTTGAAATTATTTTTTTTATAGCATTTTAAACATTTTCTAATCCAATTTCTCAATTTTTTATATTTATTTCACTCAGCCCGCGAGCCAGCCCGTCAACCCGCGAGCTCGTTGCGGGTCGGGTTGTGTTCATATTTTCCTGGCTCGTTAAAACCCCGGGTTGACATAACCCAACCCGTTTTGAACCCAACCCATACGGACTGACCCATATGGGTCGGGCTGGCCCATATTGACAGCTCTACTCACCATGTAGTTAACATGATAAGCCTCACTAAAAACACTAAGGCTCATCAGTCAAAAAAATAATAATTTCTGGGAGGTTAATTATTTTTTATATCTTTATTATAGATCCGATCCCATGATCAACCTACACTTGCTATCTTATGATGTCACTCAGCTTTTATTGCTTGAGTTGTTCCTTAAGGACTTAATGTGTCAAAGCTAGTTGAGAAGAAGTGAGCACAAATGGTCTTCATTCCAAACTTAATGGTTAAAATTGATTAATCCTTAAGAATCATAATTTTTGGAACGCATTTAACTATCACTACAGAAGATTTGCGAGAGCAAATCAACACAAAAAAGTCTATGTTGAATCTATTGAACTAGCATGTGTACGAGGTGGGTAGCCAGATCAGAAAAGCTACTACTTGGAACAAACATTGTAAATCCTATCTCTATTTTCAGGTTATGAAGAATAAAAAAAAAACAGAGAATTAACACTCAAAAGAAAGGAAATTTGATAAGAAAAATTAAAGTAAAAAATGATATTAACCTGAATTTCTGTGACATCACGGACGCAAGTCTTGCCACCATAGAAAATGGTGAGCGGCCGGTGTTGTTGTTGCTGCTGGTGGCTGTGGTCTTGTTGTTGGCTCTCTCTGGCTTCTTCTTCATCATTTCTTCAATTCATTGGAGACAAAACAAAAGAATCAGACATTATTCATAATCTAATGACTCAGAAACAAGAGAAAAGAAAAGTTACTTACATGGGGCGAAGATCGGAATGAGAGGGAGGGAAGAGTTGAAGTTCTAAATTCAAATTCCTCCTCATCTTGATCAATATCTTTGAGAGAGAAATCAAATCAGAGATTGAAGTTGTTTTTGTGAGGTAGTATAAGAAAAAGAAAAAGATCAAGAGCGTGAATGGTAGTATAAAAGAGGGTGGTGTGTTGTTAAAAGAAGTGGAAAAATGGAGTGAAGTGCGTGCTTTCATTCGAAACACGTAAAGCACAACAAAAATGAGAATATTGTATCGGCGGGGAACACATTGGAAGAATGAAAAGTGAATGCATGTAGTAAGAGTTTGTGTATTTCAGCACGTGTTTCACGGTTTTTAAGAGTTTGCATCATGTGATGACGGTGCGGCGGTGCGGTGCGTTTGCGTCACGCTCGAGACGAAATTGCCATAAACGTTTCCTGTCAATGAGTTGGTGAGTGTGAGTGAGCTTTATTATGCCGCTTCATATTACACGCGCTCTGCTCAATCATTTAACAAATCTTACATGTTTTTATCTTCCAATAGCATCAGTCATTTACCATTAATGTGCTGATATGAATCTTTTACACTATGTTTGGTAGGGTAGAGAGAGTAGAGAAGAGATAGATTTAGTAGAGAGAAATATGTGAGAAATAGAGTGGATTTAAGAGGTTGTTTGGTATGATAGAGATAGAGGAGAGAGAGACGAGAAATAATGAGGTGGAAGAGAGAGAAAAGATTAACTTTAGATTAAAATAATATTTTTTTGAAAAAAATAACAAAGTGGGGGTTAAAAACCGCCACTAAGTTGGCTAAAAGTAGTAAAAAAAAATAAAAAAATGCAACCCACGGTTACTGTTCAATTTCTCTCCAAATTGGAGAGACTCCAAAAAGGGGTGGACCCCACCTCTACAACCCCCTCCTCCCTCCCTCCTCTCTCCCACCAAACAAGGTTACTTCCCCATCTCTCTCCTATCTCTCTCTTGCATCTCTCTCTTCTATCTCTCTCCTAACAAACAAAGCATTTTCTTATATAAGGAGTTTTACTTTTTGAGTTCTTAGCTTTAAATATTAATTATTTCTCTCTCATCCAAATTACTTTATTTCTCTCTCATCTAAATTACTTTATTACTTTTTGAGTTCTTATATAAGGTGTTGCTTACCTTGGCTGATTAATTGGATTTGGTGGCTTTCCTTTTTATCTCGTGTATGACTACGGAATTATGCTGGGGATGCTAAAGTTATTCTTCTCATTATGGTTTGGTGATTACAAGAGAGGTATGCTATCAGGTATTTTATTTGGAGGTGTATTTTCTGAAGGAAGCTTTGAAGCTGCAACATAAAAACCCAAAGTGAGTAATGAATTCTGCATTGGAGGTGGGAACTGAATTGATTGTAAGGCTTGGCAGCTTGGTTTGGGGTGGGTATTAGAATTCTTTGTAAGCTTCCTTGAAAATACCCTCTTGACTTTTTAAAATTGGTACTCTTTTTCCTTGCTAGGTTTTCCCAAGAGGGTTTTATCCTAGTAAGGTTTTAATGAGGCATGTTTTGTTAAGTCTATTTTCAAGGAGGCATTAGGTGGGGTAGTTTTGTCATATTTAGGTTCTTTGTTTTTGTACTTGTTAGCTCTTAGCTTGTATATTTCTTCTTCTTCTCTCTATTTGTATTGGGTTGAAGTACCCCTTGTACTTCTATTCAATATAATTCATATTGCCTATCAAAAAAAATGAGTTTTGTTTTTTACTTTATGAAAATAGAAAGTATAAATAACGTAGTTGGTGTGACCAAATGAATAGTGGTAAGAACTAAGAACTCATGGGAAGCAAAATTGCTTGAAAGTTGCTTATGCACATGTGACAATACAGACTCACATGAATAGTGCTAAGAACTAGCATTGGAGATGCTCTAAGAGCATCTACATCCATCATACTCACTATAATATCTACACTTCATTTTTTACAATTTCTCATAATGTCACATCATTTACACCACTTTACTAACTTTTTACTCAAACCCAACAACTCTTAAAAGTTTCTGTAGTGGATCACACCATCAACATCACTTTTGTATATTTTATTATTTATCTCCATTTTAATTGTTAATTATACTAATTGTAAGTGCTTGTAATAAATACAAGCTCACTTTTCAAGTCTAGTGTAGAGTATCTATTCCCACATACTCATATTTGTCATGTTGAAATTGAATATGTACTTCAATGGTAATAAATCCCCATATGAGTATTTATTTAACATTAGATACTACCATTGGAGATGCTCTAAATAAAAAAGTAGTAGCTTACACTCTACTAACACTTAGACCCCGTTAAGAAGAGTTTATTTGAGCTTATATGTTAGCATAAACTCTTATGTTAGTGTTTGAGAGCTTATGCAAACAGCTTATGACCCACCATAAGCTATTCAAGATAGCTTATGAAAAAGAACCTATGCTTATGTATAACTTATTTTCAATTTATTTCAATAAAAAATGTAAATAGCTTATGAATAAGCGCTTATGTCATAAGCGCTTATGACCATAAGCGCTTAATTAAGCTGTGTTTCCAAACAAGGCCTAAATTCTAAACTTACTCAAATATTACACTCTATCTCATTCAATTCTTATTGCCTATATGATCTTTGCTATCAAACAGCGAATTTTACTTCAATTTTGAGTGAAATACCTATAAATCTATATATGTAGATAATTCCACGAATAATATAAGCAAATTTCTCATTTTTACAAAATGTATCTAATATCAACTTCTTTAATTAGTTGGTGTTACATTGAGTGTTTTTTAGCCAACTCCCAAACAACTAATTGTGTATTTCGGTCGACGAATATTCATAAAAATTAATATCGATCATGTTATGGGAGTCGGCAAGACCGGCTACCGCCATAGTTCAAACTCTACAATCCTTGTGGACCAGAACTAAGGGACCACTGTTTTGGGAGTCGGTAAGACCGACCACCCCTCGACTGGTTAGTTCATACCTCCAACTAACAAATCGAGACGATCGTACTAGCCCGATCATGCCATGTGCCAAGTGCATCAAGCGCGGGTAGCGCAAGCTAGGGAAGGATGCAAATCGATCACCTCAACCATCCCATCGTTGATCCTAGACCCCAGCTACAAAGGGCTAAGAACGAGGCTCGAGGTCTAGCTACTGGTTACTAGGAGCCCCTAACCCTTAGGTCTCTGAATGCAAAAAAGACCCTAGAGAGATCTAACGGTAGAGAGGCCCCTTTGGCCTAGGCACTCATGACTTCGCCTGGGGCAACACTAGCTCCTTGGGCAAGTATAAAAGACTCCCTCAATTGGACCCAAGGCGGGTTTTTCTAACTTCAACACTTAGAGATTTTGAGAGCCAAGCTCCTGAACTAACGTAGGCATCGAAGTACCTTCGCAGGACCCCCACCCGGGCTCAACCACGGTGTTCAAAAGCTACACCCCGAACTTCTCAGCTCCAGACGCTACCCCTTACTCTCCTCAACCCGACGTTCAAACGCTCCCCTCTCTCTACCACTTCTTGGGTAGTCTTGGTTGGCTTTCCCGATCCGATCATATAAGCCGATTCTAATTAAGTCAATTTAGCCGACATTATGTATGACATTGGAAATTTCTTTGATCGAATGTTAGTGTCTGTCATGGTCTACGGTAATATCGATTGTTAATGCAAATTTGTTAATGAATGTTTGTCATTTGTTTGTTGCCGAGTGCCTCTAAATTGGTCGCCAACTGCTAGGATTAATAGTACCCCTAAGTTGTATTTATTATTCTAGTATCTCCAAATTAGGTTACTATTTGTCGTGTAGGATACTATCAACAATTATTGAAAACAATGTAAGTCACATCATTACCAAATTTGCAATGTCACTCAACAAGTTAAAGGTCATAATGCATCTATCAAAATAAAACAACACATCAATATTTTCGGCCAGCAGAAGATTTCATTCTTAACCAAATTATTCCAACAAGTTCAAAGTTCAAACATCACAAATAATTATAATTTGATATAAGAAAAATATTACACATTAAACAAAAATAATTAAAAACTAATGAAAATTCTAGGTCTTTTCACATTCCCATGCCAACTCCTTTACATGGTCGTCCCTTCTTGTGCCCTGAAAAAATAGTGTTTTTTTCTCCTCAATGGGGGCTAGGCCTGAGTCCAAACCACAATATTTTTTGGTTAAAGTCCAAACCACATTATGAATGAGTCCAGACACATCAATAGACAAATTGGGTCAGAACTCAGAACTAATGAACCCAACAAAAAATTCAACCCAACCCATGTCAACTACCATTTACAAAGAAACCAAGATATCAAAACAAAAAAAGAAGATGAAACTAGTGAATGCAAACAACAACCATAAACAGAACCAAGTGTGACAGGTATGTGGAATGTGAGGTCCCATTAATCAGGTCCAATTTAGGCCACCAATAAGGCATCATCGTCCATAACAAAGACCTCATTTTGGCGATGGAAACTATGCACCAGCTTGGTTACAACTAGTACTTAGCATTAGCAATAGCATGTGTGTGAGAAAAGAGAGAAAAACACAACACAACACAACACAAGCTCAAAAATCTTCATTGATTTCTCCGCCCAATTTTCCTGTTATAAATAAAGTCCTAATCTTTTTCCCTCAAACTCTTCATTTCCATTCTTTTTTGGTGATCCAATGGCGACCCTTTTCCAGGGATTGGGAGCTCTCACTTCACTATCTCCCTCCAATTCCAAAAGGTCCCTGCTTTCTTCTCGTAGATCCCTCTCAGGTTCGCTTCTTCAAAGATTTTTCTTTCAAATTTGATAATTGAATTGATTTTATGATTTGTAGCTGATGGGTGATTCTGGTTTTGGATGCCAAATTTTGAAGGGGGTTATGTAAATTTGGGATTTTGATTTTGGTGGGTGTGGTTTTTTTTATTGATTGATGCAGAGAGGAAAGCTGGAATCTTTGTTGTCAGATCTGATGCAAGGGCGAACCAGACAGGAGCTCGCAAGCATGATTTGTTGATTACCAATGCAGTTGCAGTAAGTTATTTCATCACTCCCCTTTCCATTCCCTTTTTTGCAGTTTGATTTGGGATCAATGTGAAGTGTTTTGCATGGTGTTATCAAGTTTTAAAATGGTGTTTGTTGGTTGTTTATAGACAAAGGAGGGCAGTTCTGTGGCTTCTACATCAAAACCTGGGTATGTGTCTACTCTCTAGTTCTGTAATCACTTTTTGTTGTCTTTCCATGTTATACAATTCAGTGATAGTGATTTATTATTATTGTTTAAGATGAAGCTATGGTGATATAACATCAACAACCAATCCCTTATCCCACTTTGAGTTCGGTTATATGAATCACACGATGCGATTGCGGTCGATCAAAAAACCATTTTTCGTGGGATATTATTGACAATAAATAAGTCAGTTTTGACAATATCATCCAATGTTCTTCACAGAACTTAGGACCACGTTATCAACTCTTCTCTGTGGTGCATCCAAAAGACTTCTTTGTGAATGTCCGTACCATCTTAACTGATTTTCCGTCAACTTTTCATCGATAGGCACTACCCCAATATATTTTTCTTATATGATCATTGCGCATCATGTCATTTCTAATGTTGCCACGCATCTATCTTAACATTGTCATTTATGCTACTCTATCTTTTTTCTGCTGTCCCTTTAAAGCCCAACGTTCACTACCACTGAGGATAATGAGTCTTATAGAAGTTCAGTAAAACTTTCCTTTGAGATTGGTAGGTACTTTGTGGTCACAGATAAGATAACTCGTGATGTTTTTCTCCACTTTAACCACCTAGCTTGAACTATTTGTATAACATCTTTGTCAATTTACTCATTATTTTGTATAATATATCCCACGTACCTAATCTATGAAACCTGTAGTATGATGTCATTTCCACTTCCAGATTACTTCCTATACTAGTGTTAATAAAATTGCCATGCATATATTTTGTCTTACTCGATCTTAATTGAAATCCAATAGATTCCGAAGTCTTTCTCCAAATCTCAAGTTTAGAATTAACCGCTTCTCTTGATTCTTCTATTAAAACTATAGCATCCGCAAATATCATGCAGTTTAGTGCTCTTCTGTATATCCCTGATAAGCATGTTCAAAACAGGATTAAACAGATACCAATTACCTTCCTCCACTAACTTTCTCTTAAAAGTCAAATAGTTTCTCTCCCTTGAGCTGCCTCCACTTAATTCTTGGGTTTGTAACTTGTCAATTTGTGACCTCAAGGCCCCGCTTTTATTTGTAATAAGATGTGCCTCCCGCTTTTTAAAACAAAAATTCAAAATCTTGAGGTCATATGCTAAAGAATAATTAAAATAGATTACACGTCCAGGAAGTTGTGAGGACCCTTGCTCATTTCACTTTGTATAGGGGCTTTGATGCAAAGGCTCTAGCTGATTTAACACTGTACTTGACTCATACAACACGTTGCTTTCGGGCAACGACTTAGTATTAACACAAATCTGTCGTGTTTGATCCATATTAAAGATATCGGTTAGTTTGACGTGGGCTGCCGAAGGCCTAAGACAACATTCTTCCTTTACCCAGGCTTTAGGATCGGCTATGCAAGCATAGGCATAGTTATGAAGCTGTGGTGATATGTTTACACTTTTGCTGACAGATTGTCTTCTTTATATAACCATGTTCAGATTGACTTTTGCTCACAGATTGACTTCTTTATATGAAGCTATGAATAGATGAATTGTTCCAGTTTTTTTCCTGGAGTTACACGTAAAAGTAATCTAATATGGTCTTTGTAGTATAAACGCTTGGGTGGGGAGTGGAAATGTGGACAGATTTTAACATAGTAGAATCTACCTTTGCAGTTTCCAGTTTTTCGTAGTTACTCAATTTAAGCATAGCGTTAGAATGTGCTTGGTACAGATGAAAATATAAGCATTGGAAAGAGGGGAAGTCATATTACTGAAACATGGCCAAAACTTCCTTACTTATTGATGTGTTAATAATGTGTGGAGTTGGCTACCAATTAAGCATATTTTCGACTTCTGATAAAATGAAATGAAAGTAGGTCCTGATTTTTTGCCAATTATTTAAGGTGCTAGTTTCTTAGTGACACAAGCAAGTCACACTTCTTCACTGGGTTAAATGAAAGACTTTATTACAAACATAAAAAATCATCCTGGACTCCCTTGTTTGGAGGGCCAGGACAGAATAGAATGAGACAGAGGATTGCTGTGTATTAGTGAGAAGGGGATCAGGGAGACAGAAAAGTTGAGCAAAATGTCTGAAAAGGTACTTGTGTAATTGGTGGCCCCTTGGTGTTGTACTTTTAAACTTTTTAATGCAACGGCAAGGGTCAGATTATTCTTGTCTGAGTCAAAGCTCACGACATTACTAAGTGGGGTTTTTACAGTTTCATATCCTTGCAGAACAAAGGGATTGAAGGCGTACGGCCCTTAGCTTATTTTACTCTGCAAGGGCCCTCACCTAGGCTCCAAAGTTAGGGCCTGAGTGAAGGCTCATTGCCTGAGAAATCAAATGTAAGCTCATAGCCTTTTGATTACACTTGCATAGCCTTGGAATAGCTCATCCCTTGTGCTGGAGAGTATCACAAGTAGGAGGGTTAAAGGATTAAGTGGTGATCTGAATGTTGCAGTAGAAGTTAAGATAAAGAGTATATTCTAGTAATGTTCCACGTCCTTTGGTTTTAAATGAATATATTATTTTCTGGTCACCTGAATTGGGTGCGAGACACACCCATGGCGCTTCCTTCTGTCCAGATTTTTAGGATGTTTTGCTCTCTTCTGTGAATATGTACGTGCTTCATAAAGATTGTCTTCTCTTTTGACTCAACAAATGATTCGCCAAACCCCATGAGTTAGTTAATTTTATGGTAATATTTATTTTGAATTTTAGTTGATTTTATAAGAACATTAGTAAATATATGACTGGAAGGTAAAAGTAGTTACTCTGGGCCACATACTTGTCACACTTAATTCAGAACATTAGTAAATATATGACTGGTTGAAGCTACTAAAAACATGCTTTGGCATTCTTTTTTTCTCTCTTATTAGCTTCACTTATTGTAGAGTTATGATCAATAACAATGGAATTGATGAGATATGCATCTCATTTTCAGGCATGAACTTCTCCTTTTTGAAGCCCTACGTGAAGGTTTGGAAGAAGAAATGGAGAGGGATCCTAATGTATGCGTTATGGGTGAAGATGTAGGTCATTATGGAGGATCTTACAAAGTGACTAAAGACCTGGCCAACAAGTTTGGGGACCTGAGAGTTCTGGACACCCCTATTGCTGAGAATGCCTTCACCGGCATGGGCATTGGAGCTGCCATGACTGGTCTAAGGCCAGTTATTGAGGGCATGAACATGGGATTCCTACTTCTCGCATTCAACCAAATCTCTAACAATTGTGGGATGCTGCATTACACATCTGGAGGCCAGTTCAAAATCCCAGTTGTCATTCGTGGACCTGGTGGAGTCGGGCGGCAACTCGGAGCCGAGCACTCACAGAGACTGGAGTCTTATTTTCAGTCAATCCCTGGAATCCAGATGGTGGCTTGCTCAACCCCTTACAATGCCAAGGGCTTGATGAAAGCTGCAATCCGAAGTGATAACCCCGTGATCCTTTTTGAACATGTTTTGCTTTACAACCTCAAGGAGAGAATTCCAGATGAAGAGTATGTGTTGTCACTTGAAGAAGCCGAGATGGTTAGACCCGGGGAGCATGTCACGATATTAACCTATTCCAGGATGAGGTACCATGTCATGCAAGCTGCAAAGACATTGGTGAACAAGGGGTATGACCCTGAAGTAATTGATATCAGGTCATTGAAACCGTTTGATCTTCACACAATTGGGAATTCAGTAAAGAAGACACATAGGGTGCTGATTGTTGAAGAGTGCATGAGGACTGGTGGAATTGGTGCTAGTCTGACTGCTGCTATTAGTGAAAATTTCAATGACTATTTGGATGCTCCCATCGTTTGTTTGTCATCTCAGGACGTGCCAACCCCATATGCTGGACCGTTGGAAGAAATGACGGTGGTTCAGCCTGCTCAGATTGTGACAGCAGTTGAGCAGCTCTGCCAGTGAATGCAGCAAAACATGTGCAATTAGGACATGTTTTTTTCGGTAATGCTATTGTGCTTGTTAAGTTAAAATAGAACTTTGGTCAAGGTTTTCTCATTTCATTTGTTTTCTTTCCCTTCTAAAACCCCCATAAGTTATGATTGCCATTTAATTTCTAGTATCCTTGGCAAATTTTTTAAAGAATGTTTAGAACTGTTCACCCAATCTGAGGCTTTCTAATTAGTTCATCTACATCTAGGGAAGTATTTGTAATTGATGTTGATGTCAGCTATTGTCTGTTATAGGTCTAGTTAATTTTGAGTTCACTTGTATGGATGTAGTAGTTTGTTCTCATTGATTTTGAATGTTATATTCAATTCTAAATGTCACACGACTTCTGGGTGTTTTTTTATTTTAATTCCAAAGTTTGGTGTCAGTTTCAAACCTTGAATGGGTTTTAGCTCTGGGATTGCTCTACTGTGTATATTCATTCACCTGCAGAAACATGATCAAACAGCTTGAATTTTTCTATTTCACCAAATAACTTTGCGTATTTATCATCTTAGTGCATGTTTGGATCGGGAACGAGCGTGCTTTTTCCCATGTTTTTAAAAGCCTTCAAAGCTGAAGG
Source organism: Lotus japonicus (assembly GCF_012489685.1). Taxonomy (NCBI): domain Eukaryota; kingdom Viridiplantae; phylum Streptophyta; class Magnoliopsida; order Fabales; family Fabaceae; genus Lotus; species Lotus japonicus. The sequence goes on along the minus strand of NC_080044.1, from coordinate 73,901,098 downwards.
AGAAAATTGTTGAATTGGAGTTGAAAGTCCTTTTTCCGACTTTTTTGTTGTTGAATTACTGTTCTCCAAACCACAACACACTCTTAATATGGTGAATATAAAGTAAATTCAGTAGTAGCTAGTACTCTTAATCTTTTCGTACTATATCCTCAATGGCTATTGTTCTTTCTAATTGTTTTTCAATGAGCACATGCATGCAAAGTACATCATTTATACGGTATTAGTTTCCATTACATAAATGTTCTAATTTTTTTGAAGATAAAAAACAACAACGGAAGAAGGAGAGTTGGGTGAAAACAAGGAAGTTTGCTAGATTGGTAATCTGGGCTGGATCGTTGTATTCTTAAAGTCCATATCAGTTTGGAAAATAAAATATGACTTCGGCCGCAATCAACCTCTTCTCAACTAGACTTTTCTGGTGAGTTTCGGGCTGCCGCCCCATCCCTCCATGGGAGAGGACTCTCTCCCGGCCACTGTAGGTGGATTTTCTGATTTCTCCCGTTTTAGTGGCGTTTTTCTCTGGTGTGAGATCTATGTTTCCTTTTTCCACCTCAACCACCGCCAAGTCACTACCCACTTTATCCCTCTAGCCACTACCTCCTACCTCATTGAGAGCATTTTCTCCTGCCTCTACCATTCCCTTGTTGCTCTTTGTCAGCCATCGTACAGCCTCGCTATGCACCTGCACCCTCTTCCCTCCTGTCGGCCCCCTCCATCACTCCCTAATTCCGGTTCACCTCATGCCTTTGTATTCCTTTCGCCCTGTCTACCTAAACTACTGCCCTCTCCCCTTCAATACATGTTTTGGTCATCCATTTGTCTTTGGTTTGGTGTGGCTTTGTTTGCGCCTTCTATTGTGTTGATTTATGTTGGTCTTTCTTGCATGCTCTGAATATGTACAACTTCAATAGAGTCGAATAGGTTTGAAAAATCTGAAGGAGCGATAAAAGAAAGAATAATATCAAATTTATACTTTACGGTTAGCGGATTAGAGACTGCGATGAAAAGGCTACTAACTTGGCTGATTGCACTACAGAAAAAGGCATCTACTCAAACTGCTCCCATGATTGACAATCGATTCCAATTTCATGTAGGCGAGTTGCAGCCTACAATCCTTCATTTTTATCCCATTATAATCAAATTTTCAAAATTAGGATTGTTCTGATTGCTTATGCAGTTATTTTTCTTTTATTTTGCTGTTATGTTCAAAACTTCAAATAATTTTACTGGTTGCTATACATAATAGTATAAGACGTCTAATTTAATTATGATGTATATCACAGAAGAACTCATTCTGCTTAACATTCTGATACTAAATTCATATAATACTATCTGCAAAAGTGCCTGAGACAGACTTAAAAAGTTTCATGTGTGACTGCTGCAATAATGACAAGGTAGTTGGTGAAGTTTAATATGCAGCCATCCATCCGGGTCTGAGTCAAATTTCTTTTTTAATAACAAGAGAAGAGTGACAAAGAAGGCAAATTATTGAATCAATTACTACCAAGACAAAAATCTCAGAGATTTTTATATACATTATATATTCACACACTCTCCTCTGGTCTGGATTTGTCTTATAAAGAAGATTTTATTGTTTCTTTGTGTGACACTGATCAATATAGTTCTTTTTCATTTGAATATCAACAAATTGAGGACAAGAAAATAAATTTTGTTAACCTGCTTATGATTTATGAAGAGAACATCTATATATGTACAATATATTGTAGTCAAACAAGAGTCTGATTCCAGGTCATGGCTGAGACATGCTTTAACATGTTCTCCTGGATTTTGCAAATGTGCATGTAAGTGGTCTAAAAATAATTGAAAGATTGGTGATTTTTCAATACAACACTGGGCCAAAGGTAATTAATATGTTTGAGAGATCAGGGTCATTGGTGGCCAACTAATAATCAACTGAAATTGCAGTTATTATATCTCTCCAAACCAATGACCCTGATCTCTCAAACATATTAACATATTGGCTTATGTTTTTCTGCCAAGTGGGCATTTAAATCTTGCCATGTGAAAAATTGAAGCAAAATTTTTATGTGATTTTATTGCAGTGCATGTTGGGATTCGATGGCCCTTTTGGACAACTATTCACATTGATAAAGAATGGTTTAGCAAATGTGTTTCATTCTAAGCCACATATATAATCTAGTAGGTTAGTTGTTCTACACAATGATATGACAGAGTATAACGTGAGCTCTAACGTGTTATAAGTTACAGCTAATTGGGAATATAATGGTAAACTTAGTGCTATAAAGCTTTCTTTATGCATGAGGTAGAGGTCTAAAGAAGAACCAAATCTATTTTGTAAATCTAATGTAAGCAATAATCTTACATTGTATTTTTTGTAAAAAATTGATTTCACGACTTAATCATATATGTCTGACAGCAAAGTTACATAACAATAATTTTACCGCTGAGCTGAAGTTCATCATATATTTAATACTACTATAGATCATAAATTAATAGTAACAAGTGGAAGAGAATGATATAATCATGAAGATTCTCATCTTAGAATTCAATCCACCAACTAAGATCATACATTTATACCCACTACTAATGTTTCTAACTATGGTTTTGTGTGTTAGGAACCACATTCCTGTTCATGTTTAGAGTTCTCCAAGTGGCATTTCTTTTTGATAAGAAGCATTTGCACAGCTAGGCTAAAGGTGAAGTAAAATATATACCAACTTGATAAGGAAGCGATTAGTAGGTACAGAGTATTAAATACTGCCAGTCTCCAACAAAAAAGATCACATGTTATTTAATTTACATGGCTCCACACATACTTCATGATGTTTAGGTTCATTGACTACTCTGACCACCATATTTAAAGAATATGCTTATCAATTTATCATGCATATATATTTTTTCAGTTACATGCAAAATGACATGTTGGAGATGACAGCAACAAGATTTCTAGCTAGATATTTGTGGTTCTACTTTTCCCAACTTTGTGATGAGGTTAAGATCGAGCTTCTCCCAGAAATATAATATAAAAATTATTCATGTTTCTTAATCTAATAGGATAAGTAAATTTTTGAGATAGTTAGGTTCATGAATCATGATAATATGTTTGGATTTTTTTTAAATTAATTCCATCATCTAGAAACTACTCACAATAATTGATTTTACCTCTAAAATTCAATGCAAATTTCCAAACATTAGAGTCTTTATAAGCAAATGATTTAGAGTTTTGTTTTCCTATTTTTTTTATAATTTGGGTTAGACATAACTCTACCCAATAACATGTTAAAACTAGAAGAATTAAATAGATCCTAATATCAGGTTAAAACTCCTCAATTCTGATAAGAAGTTAAATTTCACTATGAGGTAGTATACATATGCATTTTTAAGTCTACTAAGCTCTTATGTGAATATTAAAGACACATAATATAAAAATAATTTACGGGTCACCATGACAATTTTGATATTTTGAGATAGTTCAGACACATTTTTTTCCCCTCCTTTTCCATTGTTTCTTTTAACTTTCTCTCTCAACTTTTGCAAAGATTCCGCTGCCCCACTGCATATTTGTTTTGCACTCAAAAGAGGACGAGTTCATGCTCTTTATGTGTGTGTATACGATGATGTGAGTTATAAATGGAGCAGAGTTAGTCAAATACAACTCTTCAATTCACAACATGCAATGTACCTTGCTCATCAATACTATATGGAATCACAAGGAAGTCATTTTGCAAATGCCTACTGTTAGCTAGTCACAACTCACATGCAATGGTACACTGCTATGTCATTTGCAAAAGTTAATGTGTGAATGCATTTCTAATATTCTTCATTGCATGACTTTTTTTTTCTTTTCCTTAAAAAGGATAAGTTAATTGCTTCCAGCATAAAATCCTTTCAGATATGATTTGTTCCCTTTAATTTATTGTCCTTGTGTGGCGCTATAGTTATTTAGTGAGCATGTGTAAAACCTGTGGTTCCAACATTTACTTTTTGACTCATGAAAGGATGGATTCTAAACATTTCTCAAGCAATTTGTCAAAGTTTCTTTTCCCATTTCTTTATTTATCTTCCATTTTCATTTTTTTTGTGAAAAATTGCTAATTATTTCTATTGTTATATTAATTCAAACATCAGTAACATTAAGCCACTTGAAACATGCTTCAGACAGCTCTCAAAAAGTTTTTTCGGTTGTGCATGTGTATAGCTTATTAATTAGCATGCGCTCTTGACTCTCTAGAAAGTGGAAAAATATCCTGCAGCTATAGGTACTCATTAATTTAGCTCAATTTGTAAGTTATTAAATAACTGCTATTTATGAAATGTTTCGGGTACGAGTTGTGTTCCGGTATGGAACTATCCTCTCAGGCTAATCGATTTAGAACGAAAGGAATGTAAAATAGACCAATGAAAAATCAAGCAAAGGCTAAGCAATTGAGAGCAATAAGGAACGAACAAGATGAAAAATGTGTGAAAATGATAGGTCCCCACCGCTTGGGCGGTCCTCTTTTATTTATAGCTTGGGTTTTGGTCCGGCTGGACCATGGGTTGCCCGGCCCATTAATTACATGATACTGATTAGCCCATTCGGTCCGCCCATATCAGTCCACAGGCCCACAAGACACTGATGTTTTAGAACTAAAACGAAAGTGTCTTATTGAGGCCCACAACTTCTGGTACGCCCGTGTACAATGTGAACCAATTTGTGAGCACGCAGGCTTTAATGAAATAAGGCTAATCAACAGAGTAAAAATATACTAGGCTAATCATTATAAAATAATTCTTTCTGCGTGACACGTGATGTCTAAGTGACGCTTTGCCCATCACCTCAATCACTATGCACCATATCAGTCCCCTTCCGGATTTTTGTACCTGCAACAATCATCACAAATATACTACAGATATCTTGGAACTTGTAATGTATAAAACCTACCTAAGCTATGCTATTCGCATTAATTGAAATGTGCATTTAAAATCCACTCATAGGGTAACTTTTTCCTGAAACGACTCTTCTTCTTCGAAACGACGCTTACCTGCCCACTGACACCCCTCTCTGCTCAAGCGTTACTTTTTCCAAACGTCACCTCTTAATGACGCGCCGGTTCACCGCCTCAACAAATTCAAATGTGTGGCCTGAAAGAACGCGTGGATTCACACAAACCACACGCATGCTCACAGTTTGCCTCAAGTATTTTTAACCACACCTTTTTGACACACCCTTTCATCTTCTACCTTCTCTCTATATATAGCAATCCTTTTTACCCCCAAACCACTTCACTCTTGCATTTCAAAATTTTCACCATTCCTCCGCACTTACCAAATTTCTTGCATTTAACTACAAGTGTTCTTGCACATTACCAGAAGTCCTCCAGATTTAATCGAGTTCATCACAGCCTTTTTCACTGGTAAGCATTCTTCACTCTATTTATTCATGAAATCTTACTTCCTTCTACACTAAAAAGTTTCATCTAAATTCTTCTTCTTCTTCATTCGCTTGTTTATCCAAACCAAACTCTACTTAAAATCTATTCTTCCCCACAATTCCAACTTACATTTTACCCTTTTATATTTCATAACCCTGGATCCTTTATAATTTCAGGAATTCTTTTGAAAATGGATACAAAACACACCCGTAGGACCTCTAAAGCTCCTAAAACTTCTTCCATTGCAGTTGATACATGGGTCACTAGCAAAGTTAAAACTAGGTTCACTAAATTCTGCAATGTTAAAACTGTAATGGATTTAATCACCGAAAACACTTTTCGCTCTGATGGCCAAGATGTGTACCTTGACATAGTCCCCTGTTTACCTACTGAACCTTGTTGTTTTGGGGCTCCTGACCCTACCGGCAAAAACCACACCTATTTCTTTGAAAACATTTTCACCGATCTAAAATGTAAACTCCCTCTCTCAGATTTCACCTGCTCCGTTTTAACCTTACTAAACGTTGCCCCAACACAACTCCATTGTAATAGCTGGGCATACCTGAGGGCGTTCGAACTTCTGTGTCAAGTGTTAGGTATCGAACCCACTAGCAATAAGTTTTTTTACTTCTTTGAAACTAGTGGTAGAAGCATAAAAGGCGAATATCTTTCTTTAGCCGCCGCTAGGGGAAAAGGCCTATTTACCTTATTTAGAAGCCATTACAAACAGTTTAAAGGGAAATTCTTTAGGCTAAACGAAACGGAGAAGTGCAAAGATGTATTTTATTTCAATGATGGAAGCCCAAAGTTCCCTTTCTACTGGACCGCCCGTTATGAGGCTATCATCAAACTACCTGATGACTCCCTCACCCCTGAAGAAATGGTGGATTGCACCTTTCTATCTAGCATTGACTTGAATCTCACCGAATTTCTAGATGCCCATTATGAAAACAGATTGGGTGAATATGTGGGTAAGATTCTTAAATTTCCACATCTTTGTACCTCAAGTATTTATTTGATTTCTAACCCTACCATTTTGTTTCAGCAAAAATGACTCGCCTCTCTGATGATGACATCCTCCGTTTCCGTCGAGAACAACAGGCTGCCAGGGAAAAAAGAAACCCAGCGAAGACTCTGTTAGATGCCGATGCTAGTCATTCAGGCACCGAATCGAATCGCCCTCAAAAGAAGAAGAGAAAGAATGAAACACCTGAATTAGCGAAAGGAAAAGACTCTTCTCAGCCCTCAATGGAAAAATTTATGGTGAAGGGTAATCCTCAACATATGACACACAAAGCTGGGTCTTCAAGTGCTGCGCCCCCTTCATGGAAAAGCCTGCTGAAAGAATTTGAAGAGCTCACTTCTGAAGAAGTGACCTCGCTATGGGACTCCAAAATTGACTTTAATTCGCTGGTGGAAACAAATTTGGTGTTTGAGGCGGATCGGGAAAAGGTTAAGAAGATCGGATTAAAGGAAGCTTGTCAAGCCATCATGACGAAAGGACTTGAAATTGCGGCGATTTCCAAGATGATTGACCTGGAGACCACTGACTTTGATGGGATCAACTCCGCCAAACAGTTAGAAGAGAAAGAAAGAGAGATTCTGAAGATGAAAGCTACCATGAAATTGTTGGATTCTGCCAACAAAGTGCATGAGAAGAAAGCCGCAGATTTAACCCTAGAAAATGAACGCTTAAAGAAGCATGCTGAAGACTTAAACATCACTCAGAAAGCTAAAGAGGAAGAACTTGTGAAATCCAAAGCGGAAATCACTCATCTCAATTCCTCCAATGCTGAATTGAAGAATGAAAATTCAAAATTGCATTCAGAAGTTTCTGAACTGAAGAATTCTGTCCTTGATCAATTTGAAGCCGGATTTGCAAAAGCCAAAGAACAAATTCTTTTCCTAAATCCTCAAGTTTCCATCAACCTTGCCGGTTCCGATCCTTATGCTAGGATTGTCGATGGCAAGTTGATCAGCCCTGACACTGGTGATGAGGAAGACGAAGGAGAAGAAGATAAAAATGAAGAAGATGAAAATGTCAACGACAAAGAAGGCGAAGGGGAAAACCATTAGTTCTGTCTCTGTTTAAGAATGACTACCGTACTAATTCATCTTTTAGCTCTCTTTTATTTCCTAAGTTAGTTTAAACTCGTTTATAGTTTGTCTTTTGTATTTGTAAGTGTTGAGCAAGTAGCTCCACAGTTTGTCTTAAAATATTATGTAATGTTTTATTAAGTACTATTAAGGTAATATGTTTTCTATATATCATTGTCTGCAAATTGGTTAATCCTGATGGCTCTGCATCACACTTAGATAACTGTAATACTTAAATTTATAATTTCTACCCTTAAATTATTGTTGTCACCATCCATTCTCAATGAAGACATCAGATCTTAACTTAATACAAAAATTACCATGTTATTCCTTCTAACTTAAGAACATGATCCCTGTAATAACAATTATATCAATTAGACAATCAAAATAATTAATAACACTGCGCTTTACTAACCTTTCAATTAGTAAGTTCAAAGTATAACTTAACATGAATAACTTTTACTAACCTTTCACCAAATTTGATCCGCCTTCGTCGTTTAGTTGAATACCTTATTCCCACATTTTGCAGTACAAAATGAAATATGCTTAAATGAATCTCGTCAAATGTTGTGAATTTTAAACTTAATCAACTACTTTGGAATCATAAGGCCTTTGTGTACATAACTTAGTCAAATTTTGCAGTTTTGACATAGTTACTCATGGAAATCAAAGTCAAAATATTTGATTTCATTAATATGCTCGCGTGGAGACTTGTGCTTAGTTTGGACAAGCTTAAATCCAATTTAAGACTGTGCTTATGAATTCGTGGTCGAATGCTCTTGTTTTAAGAGACTTACTTTTTTCTCAATTGTCTGACGTCGCCCAATTGATAGACCTTAGTTGATAAGTTTCCGCTATGGGTAAAAGAAATAAGTAAAATGATACGCCCTTGATCATTTTAAAAAGGTTATGCCTCGTTAAAAACTCTCCCGCCTGGGGTAGAGAAAAGAGTGCATACCTGTTATTCATTAATAATTGATGCCTCGTTAAAAACTCTCCCGCCTGGGGTAGAGAAAAGAGTGCATCGAATTTAGTCTTACACAACAAACATAGTCTTAAACAATACACCAACAAACGTAGACTTCAACACACACAAACTGAAACAACGAAACATAGTCTTGGACAAACATACACTGAAACAAACTGTACAAAACCAAACAAACCGAACGAACCACCCTGCACTTCAACTGTAATAATAACGGAGATGCTGTGCATTCCAAGCCCTTGGGACCCTTCGCCCTGATAACTCCTCCAAATGATACGCCCCTTGACCAAGCTCACGCAGAATCCTGTAAGGTCCTTCCCAATTAGGTGATAACTTCGAATCATCAGGTCCTTTTGCCTTCCTGCGCAGAACCAAATCACCAACTTTCATTTGCCTCGGAACCACTCTAGAATTGTATCGCCTTTCCGACCTCTGTTTTACCATTGCCTGCCTCAAACGAACTTCTGCTTGCGTTTCCTCTGCTAAATTGAGATCAACCAATCTATTCATGTCATTCTGCTCTTCATTATAAGTCGCCACCCTGAAAGTTACATCCTGCAATTCTGCTGGTATCATAGCATTTACCCCGTAAGTCAACTTAAAAGGTGATTCGCCAGTAGTTGACTGAGGAGTAGTATTGTACGCCCAAATGACCGTGATCAACTCTTCAGCCCATAATCCTTTAGCTTCGCCTAGACGCTTTCTAATTCCATTGAGAATGACTTTATTCGCTGACTCCACCTGTCCATTTGTCTGAGGGTGTTCAACTGAGGCGAAACGCATTTCAATTCCCATTCCTGCACAAAAATCCTTCACACTCCTGCTTGTAAACTGTGTTCCATTGTCTGAGACGATAGTTGCCGGAACGCCAAATCTGCAAACCAATTTTCTCCAATAAAACTTTTTGACTTTTTATGCTGTTATTTTCGCCATTGATTCCGCTTCAATCCACTTAGTAAAATAGTCCACCGCCACCAAAATAAATCTGATTTGAGAACCTGCTGGAGTGAACGGTCCCAGAATATCAACTCCCCACATTGCAAATGGCCACGATGAACTCATTGAGCTAAGAGTCTCAGGCGGCGCCTTATGTAAATCTGCATAAATTTGACACTTACCACACTTCTTTACATACTCCATACAATCCCCTCGTAAAGTTGGCCAATAGAACCCTGCTCTGAGCACTTTCGCCGCCAAAGATCTTCCCCCAACATGACTTGCGCACACACCTTCGTGAACCTCAAACATGATTCTTTCCACCTCATCCTTAGGAACACATCTCAATAAAGGTATTCCAATCCCTCTTCTGTACAATTGACCGCCTAACAATGTGTAATGACTTGCCTCGCGAATTTGATCCTTAGAAAATGCCAGCACATCAGAACCTTCTGCCTCCAAACACTTCTTGATACGCCCTATCCAATCTGAATCCGCTAAAGTTAACACCATCATTGTCTCATCTTCTTCAATACTTGGGCTACTTAAAACTTCCTGGATAACTGACTTATTGTTTCCCGGCTTCTTGGTGCTTGCTAACTTTGATAAAATATCCGCCCTTGTATTCTCCTCCCGCGGGACATAATTGACCTGCACTGTGCCAATCTGCTTTATCAATCCCTGAGCTTTCAATAAATACTTAGCCAGCTGTGCGTCCCTCGCCTGATATTCACCCTGGATTTGCCTGGAAACTATCTGAGAATCTGTCTTAATCATTATGCTCTTGACCCCCATCTCGATCGCCAACTTCAAACCTGCAATTATAGCTTCATACTCTGCCTGATTATTGCTTGCTTTAAAGTCAAACTTGAGTGACTGCTCAACTGTCACGCCACCTGGCCCTTCTAAGATTATTCCAGCTCCACTTCCCTTGACATTAGACGAGCCATCTACAGACAAACTCCATTCGCCAACTTCCATATTTTTCTCACTGGAAGACATTTCATTAACAAAATCCACCAATACCTGTGCTTTAACCAGACCTTTCCTGTCAAAAGTGATTTCAAACTCTGACAATTCAACAGTCCAGGAAACCATTCGTCCAGCCAGATCAGGCTTTTGCAAAACTTGGCGAAGTGGCAAATCTGTTTTTACCACAATTGGAAAGCCTTGGAAATAAGGTCTTAATTTCCTGGCGGATATGATTAGAGCTAATGCAGCCTTTTCAATTTTTTGGTATCTAATTTCAGCTCCTTGAAGAGCATGACTCACAAAATATATGATCCTCATATCATCTTTACTTTCTTGCAACAAAACTGAACTAACTGCATTATCAGAAATGGAAATAAACATTGATAATGGAATACCTGGAACTGGTTTGGCTAAAATTGGTGGCCTGGATAAATGATCCTTCAAACTTTGGAACGCCTTCTCACATTCTTCAGTCCAATGAAAAGTTTTGTTCTTCCTTAAGCATTGAAAAAATGGTGCTGACTTTTCCCCAGAACACGGAAGAAACCTGGACAAAGCCGCTATTCTTCCTGTTAATTTCTGCACATCTTTAACTGAAGCTGGACTCTGCATATCAAGTATCGCCTTACACTTATCAGGATTCGCCTCAATTCCTCTCCTGGTGATCATGAAACCCAAAAACTTTCCACTTTGAATTCCAAACGAACACTTTTCTGGATTAAGTCTCATGTTATGCTTTCTTAATTCGCCAAAAGCTTCTTCGAGATCAGAACAATGTGCCATCATTTCCTCTGACTTGACCACCATGTCGTCTACATAAATCTCCATGTTCCGCCCCACCTGCTTGTCAAACACCTTATCCATCAACCTTTGATATGTTGCTCCCGCATTCTTCAACCCAAACGGCATAGTCTGATAACAATAGTTCGCCTGATTTGTCATAAAAGCTGTCTTCTCCTCATCGGGCTGGTACATTCTTATCTGGTGATACCCTGAATATGCATCCATGAGGCTAAGCATTCCGAACCCTGATGCCCTATCAACAAGCTTATCAATATTTGGTAAAGGATAAGAATCCTTAGGACAATGTTTGTTCAAATCTGTATAATCCGTGCACATTCGCCACTTTCCATTAGCCTTCTTCACCATAACAACATTCGCCAACCATGTTGGATACTTTACCTCCCTAATAAATCCAGCTTCGAGTAACTTATTTGTTTCCACCTTCACAGCCTCTGCCTTTTCTTCGCCCATCTTTCTTTTAAACTGAACAATAGGTTTCGCCCCGGGATTTAAAGCCAATTTGTGACATATAAATTCCGGATCAATTCCTGGTAAATCCTTTGCACTCCATGCAAACAAATCCATATTCTCGGACAATAACTTCACTAACCTGCTTTCCTGACTTGTAGTCAAATTGACACCAACTTTCAAGTTTCGCTCCCCAATCTGGATCGCCTTAGTTTCCTCTTCTGATTTCATCTTGTGCTCACTAAATCCCTCTCGAGGATCCAAAATGATTTCTGATTGTTCTAAATCCACCTCATAGACCCGATGCCCCTCTTTCACCGCCTTCTTGCCCATGTGCCCATACTGCTTAAAGCTTTCTGAATAACACTTACGAGCAACCATTTGATCAGCCTTTAAAATTCCAACTCCTCCTCTGCTCAATGGATACTTCGCCGTTAAATGTCTTGTGGAAATGATCGCCCCCAATCTGTTTAGTGATGGCCTCCCAATAAGTACATTGTACGATGAAGTACATTTTACTACTAAAAACTTAATAGCAAATGCCTTCGCATTCTTCCCTTCTCCAAAGACAGTTTTCAATTCCACATATCCTCGAACAAATACTTTTTCTCCAGAAAAACCCACTAAAGAACCATCATAAGGCAACAAATCAGATTCATTTAGCCCTAACTTTTCAAAAGCGTCACCATAAATCAAATCTGCCGAGCTTCCTTGATCCAGAAGTACCCTCTCAATTTCATAATCAGCAATCCTCAGCATTACAACAATTGGATCGTCTTCGTGAGGCTGTATTCCCTCAAAATCTCGCACAGTAAACGTTATATCGGGTTGATTGGTTGCCCAACTTCCCCAATCATTAGAGTAAACAGCATTAATGGAGTGAACGTACCTTTTACGAGCTGAATTAGTCATCCCTCCGCCACGAAATCCACCAAAAATAGAATGAATTCGCCCCTTTGCTTTTCCATCTGACTGTCTATCCTGACCATCGCCCTCAATCTCTTTTCCATCTTCAGTTCGTCTTATTGAAGTTCCTGCTTCATCTGAATTGCTTCGCCCTTCAAGCTGCTTCATATACCCAGCCTTTATCAATTTGTCAATCTCCTTCTTCAAAGTAAAACAATCATCAGTATTATGCCCTGAAATCCTATGATACTCGCACCACTTCTTCTTATCCACGTAACCCGTTGACGGCTTTGGCTGCCGTGGAAAACGAATAACATTCGCCTCCAAACACGTGTGCAAAGCTTCAGTCAAATTAACCGCCAAAGGTACTGCACGGTCATTTTGATTCCGAGTCCACGTCATCGAATGTCCTGGCCCACGCACTCCATACGGTTGAGCACGATTTTTGAAATTAGAACGGTTAGCAAATCGACCGTCATAACGGTTACGATTATTATACCCTGAGCTGCTACTCTCGGTCCATCCCTTCGAATATTGATCTGCAACCGCTCCTTTTTTCGTCTCAAACTGCTGTTTCTGCCCTGGAACCGCTGCATTCGGGCGGTTGTTCTTGATCCGATCACTCTGCTCCTCCCTGATGTACCCTTGTACCCTTTCGCGCAAATGCACCATTGTCTCCACAGGCTTTCTACTCAAATTACTGTTCAACCCACCCGGCTTCAAGCCCAATTCAAAAGCTGCAATGCAAATTTCTGGCATTTTATCCTCCAAATGAACAGATAGTTGATTGAAACGCCCCATGTAAGACTGCAAAGTTTCGTTTGGTCCTTGACGAACATTAAATAATGTCGCCGGAGTTACTTTTTGTGCACGACTGGTAGAAAACTGAGACAAGAACTTTGTAGATAATTCAGTAAAATTGACAATTGACCTTGACGGTAGAGTGGTAAACCAAATCATCGCTGATTTTTTAAAAGTTGATGGCAACATTTTGCACTTCAAAGCATCTGATGCGCCTACAATGACCATTTTCGTGTTGAAATACACTAAATGATCTTTTGGGTCTGAATCACCATAATAAGAATCAAGCTTTAACGTCTTCAAATTGTCTGGGACGGCGGTATTCGCTATTTCTTCTGTAAAAGGTTGAAAGTCCACCACCGTCTCAGCCATTCTTCGATCGCCCTCTCGTAAACCCTGAGTCTGATTGAGATCAGTGAGTTGATTTTGTAATTGTTGATTATGTTGACGAAGTTCATTGAGATCATCCATGATCCGTTGAAGAGCATCGGGAGGAACATCATTTTGTTGAACATGATTCCTCTCTCCGTTCGCCCCGGATCGAGTCACCATCGCGGTGAAAACTGAAGCCTAGGAAAGTATCCTTCGGCCCCACGGTGGGCGCCAATGTTCTGGTATGGAACTATCCTCTCAGGCTAATCGATTTAGAACGAAAGGAATGTAAAATAGACCAATGAAAAATCAAGCAAAGGCTAAGCAATTGAGAGCAATAAGGAACGAACAAGATGAAAAATGTGTGAAAATGATAGGTCCCCACCGCTTGGGCGGTCCTCTTTTATTTATAGCTTGGGTTTTGGTCCGGCTGGACCATGGGTTGCCCGGCCCATTAATTACATGATACTGATTAGCCCATTCGGTCCGCCCATATCAGTCCAAGTTGTATAAGAAAAAAACTTTCACTGGGTGAGCTAGCTCTATCAATCAAGTCATGGTTGTTCCTAATTCGAATAAGATTACTCCCAAGAGGATACCTAAAGATTAGTTATTAGCTGAAATGCAGTTTTGTCTGTGGTTAAAGACAGCCTTTAATGTAGGATCAAGTACCTAACATCATATCAAGATTTCATGATCAACAAGTTGTTAGTGCAGAGCAGTTGTAACATTTTCTTTAATTGTTTCTCAGAGTCATACCATGCAACCTAAGAAACCAAGAATGCTACTGTAAAATATGTTGATCTAAAAAATCAAAAGAATGATGCTAGCCTGATTAGGCCAACAACATTACAAAGAATGGTCCACAGATCTTGCTGCCTAATTTTGCATAAAAATCCCATGTGGAAGATTCATATAATCATATGGCAAGTTGGCTATAAATAATTGGATAATTGAATATGATGTGCTCTGTTCCTGGCATCACTGACCAGCTATAGATACCATGTATTACTTAATTCCCTCTGTCTATGATAATCTTCCTTTGTCAATTGGATGGGTTCTCGAATGCACTCTTTATAAAATTGTCCTTTAAGGAATTCTTCTGTGCATGCATAGAAAATAATTCTATTGGGTGTTTTGTCTGTTATAATCGGCAATCTTTCTGCAAGCAATATGGAAATTTACACTTAGTTCACTAAACTTTAAGTTTTTTCATGTAGTCTTTAACTTTATTTTCTTCTCAATTCATCCTTTACTTGTTACATTTAGCATAATAGATATCAATACATATTGATTCAATCACTAAAGATAAATTAATTTTTTTTAAAAAATTGGGTGTTCAATTATCGCTAATGATGCGGCGATTATATTGATGGGCAATTCGTATGCTACTTAAAACCCCGGTGCCATGCCCTAGCCCGAATGGGTAACCGAAGGTGAATCCACTTGAGTATTTTTCTAAAAAAACATTTTGCAAAATAAACATTTCTGTTAAATCAATTATTGTTGTCATTTTTATTTTTTGAGCTATTATTGTTGTCATTTCAATATCCCCATATGAAGAGTCAAAAAAAAAGTTTCTAACATTAAAAAAACAAAAAGAAAAAAACATAACTAGTGGTAATCGAGCCTTCATTCTTGAGACCATTGTTGCGACAAGATTCAAAATCAAGCCCCAACTTACAAAGATCGCCACGAAACAGAGCAATTTTTAAGTTGTAGGAGCACAATTGAAATTAAGTTAATAGTTTTCATATTTTAGAAATACTATATTTCTTTCTGATTTTTAATACAAGAAAAAACTATCTCTCTATATAAGTAATCAAGCAATTAATTATTCATTAATCTTCCATACAATTTTACATTCACTTCTTGATATCATATTAAAGAGAACTCTTTTAGCTAGTGGTTGCAGTCAGTGTTTTAAAATTGACTTAGATCGGGTAATCAGACTGGAAGTCGATCACTAGGTCGATCGGTCTGGTTAGCGATTTCAATCAATTGGTAGATACCATTCTCCTAACTTGGTAGTAAAAAATTATTGGTAAAGAAGGGTTTTTATATATAAGATACCTTGAAGCATCGTTGAAAATTAAAGAAATCATGACATTGTTAAGACACATTAAGGATCAAGACAGAGTTAGACACCGAAAGTTCTATGTACTTGTTGAACTCCTTCTTTAGAAGTAGGACTTACGTTAAAGACTGAAACTTTTTTATCTTTTTCCCTGGGGACAAATTTTTAACTTATAAACGAAAGTACCGATCCTTCGCATATAGGTTTAAACAAATATGTAGTAATTGTTCAACAAATCTCACAAACTCAAATTCAAGTTTTACCCTACCTTTATTGGGGTGAAATCTATCATCATACATGCACATCAGCACATATGAATGGTGAAGGGTCCAAAGTTCGAACTCTGAAGAGAACTAATTTACTAATATTATTAAAACTAACATTTGCTTATAAAAAAAATACACGTACATATGACAATTGAGGTAACCCACCATACTCTAAAAAATAATTTATTCTTTTCTAGATGAGTGTGAACAATAAATTGAATGTAAATCATATTTCTCAATAATTTGTATGTACATCTAAATCTTTACAATCTCAGATTTCTATATTATACGAACTGGTTATGCCTATTAAAAAAAAACGAACTGGTTATTTTTAAAATCATACAATTCGAATTACATGTTCAATATTTTTGCACGCAAACAATTCTAAGCAGTTATACAACATTACAACCTAACTATTTTTAAAATCATACCATTATAATTATATATACATGCTCAACCTAACTAATAATATTTCATTGAGATTTGAAAACAATAATGTGAAACATCGAGTTAAGTATTACAGGCCAAACTGCAACTTCATGATTCGTGAGAGTTCCTCACTGTCTCCCTAAATTTTTGGATGCAAAGCTCATTCTCTGTTGTCATTCGGAAGCTAGCTAGGCCTAGACACTTCTTTAACTCTGTTCACAACTCACGAGAACTCTCACTCTCTCTCCCTCCATATTTGTTGGACCTGCAACATTTATACGTAACTTGAGATATGGTGCTTACTGCTTACATAAGAGAATGACTGTATATGTATATTTTTATGTGTTATTTCTCACAAAAAACGCGCACATAGTACCTACCTCGTAAATAACATGTTCCTGAAAAGTTTTCAATGATCAGTTATGATCTCTACTCTGACAGAGTCGTGATGTCATAACACACACACAAAGACGAAAGACTTGACCCTACATTATGATTAATTATATAGTGTTAAATATTTAAAAAGTCTTATAGCACTTTTTTTTTTGAACTCCTTATAGCACTTTATTAGATTAGTATAAAATCAAGTAGGGTTAGAATTTTTGGGGAACAAGGAATTTTTTTAGTGCTACTTAGTATATTAGTATATGTGTTACATCACTTCTAACGTTGTCACATGTAGGGTTATTGTATTTATATTTTAATTTTTTATGAAAGAAAAGTAAAATTAAATAATTGTTTATATATGAGAGAAAGAGTATTGACTATTAAGACTTAAAAGTACCTTGTTTGAACCAAATTTCGAAAGTAAGTGGAAGTGATTAACATGCTTCTCATGCACATTTTCCAACGTTGGATAATATTAATTGGCTTATCCAAAAAAAATCGCAAAACAATTTAAGAGCTAGTGGAATTAGCGGTGGTGTAGTTAGATATAGTGAAGGGAAGATATTCAAATGTTATCTAAATTAGTGGTAGAAAATGAACTTATGAAACAATGACTTCGACTATTATAAATTGTCAGGAATTTGCCATCTCTCAAGTTAGAATTGAGAGGATTCATCTTTAACAATTAGTATGTATTTGGGTAAGTCAATAATTTTTTTTTAGTAATTGGTTAAAGTCAATAATGATCCAAATGACCAAATGGAAATTGATAATTGATCTTCAAGAAATTGATCCCTTCTAATTTTAAATTGAGGAAGAAAACAAATACGGGAGTTAATTATGATCTAGCTAGTTAGAGCATTTTCAATGGTAGTATCTAATGTTAAATACACATGAGTATCTATTACCATTGGAGTACATATTTAATTTCAACATGGCAAAGATGAGTATGTGAAAATAGATACTCTACACTAGACTTGAAAAGTGAGCTTGTATTTATTACAAGCAATTACAATTCATATAATTAAATTATAAATATATATATATATTCAACTTTATAGAAACTTTTAAGAGTTGTTGGGTTGGAGTAAAAAGTTAATAAAATTGTGTAGATGATGTGGCATTATAGGAAATTGTAAAAAATGAAGTGTAGATATTTTAGTGAGTATGATGGATGTAGATGCTCTTATTTGCATTGTTAATTATACTTTGCATGTGGACCGATTGCATACATTTCTTCCCAAATAGAATTCGAAACATGTTTTTCTATTTTTGAAGTCTTTGGAGATGAAGCTAGCACGGTTAATTATACTTTGTATGTGGACCTTACACACATTTCTTCCCACATAGTATTTGACTATTTGTAACATTTTTTATAAGTCTTTGTGGATATGTAGTGTAGTTAATTATGCTTTGTATGTAGACCTGTTTGATATGTTTGATATCACGAAAATAGTTCATCAGTGTCATCTTAGACAATGCATGCTTGACACGTACAGTTCTAAAAGCTTATTCCATTTTAATTTTTAACCTTAATTCGTTTGGAATAGAAATTGATATATTTCATTTTTATTTAGAAGCAATTTCCATTGTATATATTGACTAATTATAAAATTTGGATGATTAAAAGATTTTCCTCGCTCTAACATTTTTAGTAGAGACAAATAACCGATTATTTAAACATTGATCAATAAATAAATTCGTTCATTTCAAAATTAATTAGCTTTGGCTCCATGTTTTTTATGAGATATTACTAGAACAATCATTCATATTGAGGATTGACCATATACTTTGTTTTACGCTCATTAATATTTAAGTCGATTGGCCAAAATGATTTCAAGATTTTGCATGAGTAGTGGCATACGCGGACGCTTAAATTGCAGGACACGAGAATGTTAGTACCTTGTCCACATGTTTAGGGCACGATTTTGCAACGTAGCAAAGGCAAAAGATTGCCAGCTATACGAGTAAATAAACGTTTGCATGCATGCATGCAGCTGAAAATGGGTTGATGATGGAGAGAAAATTTTAGATTTTGATGCTGCATTTATATTTAGTTTTAATTTATTTCCATATTTACCCGTTAAACCACCGTCATATATCAGCATATATACAAATACTAGTACTTTCAAATTTGTTGTTGTGTGTTTATATTTCTGGTGTGTTTGCTTTCTTGTACTTTGGGTGGCACCGTGGCACCTTGTGCCTTTGAATGATAGTTTGACTTATTAAAAAAACTAAATATCTTTAAAATTCAAATGTTAATTTGGCTTATAAAAAATAAAGTACCTTTCAAATTCATGCAATTCCTTATGTTTACTAATACTCACCATGTTCTTATAAATTTATTTTTCCAATTTTTAATTAAATATATTTTTTTGTTAAAGAAACAAATGTTAAGGAATAGAGTAAACTTTGCGCGCACAAACAATAATTTAAGTGGTAAAAGCAGATAAATATATCAGGTGAAGAGAGGTTTAGAAATCAACTTTAGATAGTTACATAGTTACAGTTTATTTTTCCAATGCACAAAAAAAATGAATAAAGTAGTTAATTTTGTTAGAATAATAATATAAAACTATTCATATGACCCTTACCCAACAACTTAAATTTTGAGATATTGGTTACTTGATATGATATTAGAGCCTCTATGACCAAGTGGTTCATGGTTCGATCTTTACCGCCCTCAATTTTTTAAACATAAGGTAGGTAGGCCTGTGCATTTATCCAGGCTTCAAGCACAAAGAACTCTCTCATGAGGGGGCGTGTTAGAATAATAATATAAAACTATTCATATAATTTTTACCGAAACAATTTAACTTTGGAGATAGTTATTGCTTACTTGACAAATTTCATGAATAAAGTAATGGTGGGATAAGGCACTTAGTTTTTAGGTGGGTGATGGTTGATTGTAATGAAATCGATCAATTATATTGGCCGACCAAAAACAAAATAGACCTGTTTTTGGGTAATTTAATCCTTTGGGTGCTTCTTCGTAATTAGCACTAAATTGTCACCACAAAAAATCGTCACAAATTGAAGATCGAGTTTATTGAGAGAAAAAATTGTTTGTCTTAAAGAAGTGGTGGTATATTTACATGAATTAGGTTTGTCCGTGAATGAGATTAACTTAGAACACTTAAGAGAAGACAATCTTGAAGCTTTGTGGACGAGGCGAGAGTGACCACAAAAATACAAATCCTAATTAATCCGTCACAAATAATGTGTCACAAATAATGTTCCATCGCTAATAATTTTGCGACGGAAATTTCCCCCTCAATATTCTGTCGTGAATTTATTTTATTTTTCACAAATATTTGTGACGGATTGGACTTCCGTCACAAGAAATACTCCGTCGCTAATTTTTTTGTGATGGTAATATTCGCCGTCCACACTCCTTTGCTAAACACTTCATTATTCACAAGAAATTTTTTGACGGATTAAATTTCCGTCACTATTATTTTATGACGGATGTATTCTTCATATCCTGTCGCTAATTATTTCTATTATTCACTGGAACTTTGTGATAGATAAATTTATGACAAGGGTAGCCAAAATAAAGAAAATTTAAAGAGTGGTATCACCATTATGATTGCCGACCTAAAAAATATCGCCACTAGAACTGACGATTTACACTATCAAGGTACTTAAATAAAAAAAAGTGCACTGGTAAATAAATTTCAAAATATATGATTGCACCATGAATATTAAAAAGCCCCAGTTCTCCTTCCTACAAATCTCTACTGAACCCAATAATTAATTGAACTGAATCAGTCCTTTTGATGATGAAATGAAAGAAATCTCAAAATAATGGAATTAGTTTTATATATCTTAAGTATGTATGAGAATATAAATAAAAGTAGAAATATTATACATCATCCGGTTCGTCACATCCCATCTCTCTGTCTCTCTCTCAACCTAACATAAACTTACACACTGCTATATATGCATAAACACTCTCATGAATAATACAAGCTAGCTCAAGTAAGAAATGCCTGTGGTGAGTGTTTTATTAATTCAAAAAGAAATCTGGTGTGTGTTCCACTTAAAAATTAATTAATAAGTGGCTATTAGGATGAACAGAAAAGAAACGTTAATGATGTGAATTGTGTGACATATTTGAAGGAAAAGTATATTACTTTACTTGTAGATATTGTGTGGACAGGAGATTATAGATAGTAACAATGAGCTAAGCTAGTTTCATTCTTAAAATTATCAAAAGTTCGAAAAGTTGTATTAAAAATAATTGTTGAGAAGCTCTCCAATCACGATGATATCCAGAGGTTGGTGAGAAAGACCAAAAAAGAAAATTATCAGAATTGATTTTGCCTCTTCGTCAAAGCAAACTGGAATTTTGTTGTCATTCTTGGACACTGCCAACATCTGTTATCAATTTCATCATATGAAAATGGTTCATGTTCTACGCTTTTTCTAGACCTCTCCTTCTTAATTTCAATTTGCAGCTTGACCTATTTCTCTGGTTTTTCGTCTCTTTCCAGATGTCACGTGAAGTTCATGTGAAGTCCATTGATTAAGCTAGCATGTGCAAGTATTTTGAATATAAGAAGGGGTAGATAAATGAACTACTCTCTGGAGAGTGGGTATTTTTAGAGGTGTTTGGATCATTGGATGCGAGGTGTTTTTTTAAGGGAATTGAATTTATATTATTTTATCTTGAAACACATTGTTTGAGTATTTTCTAAAAGGAATTTATTATAAAATTCATGGTAAATAAACTAAGTATTTCTTCCAATTAGATTCAAAGATAATTGAAATTACCTTAAAAATGAAGAATTTAAAATTCACCTCTCTCTCTCTCTCTCTCTCCTCTCTCTCTCTCTCTCTCTCTCTCTCTCTTCTCTCTCTCTCTCTCTTCTCTCTCTCTCTCTCTCTCTCTCTCTCTCTCTCTCTCCTCTTCTCTCTCTCTCTCTCTCTCTCTCCTCTCTCTCTCCTCTCTCTCTCTCTCTCTCTCTCTCTCTCTTCTCTCTCTCTCTCTCTCTCTCTCTCTTCTCTCTCTCTCTCTCTCTCTCTCTCTCTCTCACACACACACACACACACACACACACACACACACACACACACACACACACTAAGCATTCAACTATTAAAAACCTACATATACCAGAATATGCCCGCCAAGACGACTCTGAACGAGTAGGGTCGACCTGAACGAACTAAGTTAACCCTAAACTAGTCAAGTGGAGTGAGGGTGACCAGGGAAGACCTAAGCCTTAAAATTAGTCATAAAGCCTAAAATTAGCCCCAACCCCGACCTGAACGAGTCTGACTGACCTACATCTTGAAGTCGGTCTTAAAACTCACCTGAATGTGTCGGTCCTTCCCTGAACTAGTCGGGTTGGCATGAACAACTTTAGCTGACCTTAATCCTAATCCTGAGATAAACACTAAACCCTAATTCCTAAACCTGACCAGAACGGATCAAGTTAGGCCAACCTAAAATCAGCTCGAAACCCGACCTGTCAGATCAACGTGAAGGGGTCAGGCAGAACATAATGATTGGAACTGACTCGGGTTGACCTAAATCCTAAAATCAACCATAAATCCTAATTCCTAAACCTTAACCCGAAACTGACCTGAAAGGCCTAACACCGACTAGACCCACCTGACTAGGCGTTGATTTGCCTTGAACCCAAAAATCAGCCCGAGACCCAAAACCTGCAGATATGAACCCTAAAATTGGACCTAAACCCTACTTAGCACCAACGTGACCCAACTCGTCATCAAACCTCTTGATTCGTTGCGGATAATCCTGACCTAGTGTCCACCAGACGTCGACCTGCCCAACTTTTTCTGAAGTCAAAAATTGGCTATAAACTCGACCTTAGCCCTAAAATAGGCCATAAACTCTATATCTAACAACCCATTTTGCTTGACCGAGATGCCCAAATTGGCGTTAACCCGTCGACCTGATATATGCCGACAAACCTGATCCTCTTTGAACCCAAAGATTTAAGGTGTAAGTGAGTTGGGTCGGATTTGAGGTGTTATAAGTCTAAGCCAATCAAAGAGCCTTGACTTGGGTTGGGTCCTCCTTGGACTTGAACCGAACCAACCATGATCGGGTAATCTAGTTTAAATAAAATAATATAATTTTTACAAACATGCACTAAATTTGAAAAGAAAAATAAAAAAAATAACATGATAAATTAGACAAAACAATAAACAAAAAAAAGGGCTAGACACGAAGAGAAAATGTAGAGGGTGCTAGCTGCATACGAACTAAATATAAAGCTTGAATCACAACTCAAAATGAAAATTATAAAAAAATTTATTGTGGGAATGAGATGGTTGGGGTAATACTCAACGAAACATGAAGGTTGAGTGTAGAAATAGACTACTCACTCATTATTTCTAATATTATTTAGTTATATTTGGATTGTTCTGATTTGTGGGTTGGGTTGAGTCTTCAATCTCCAAACCGGGTATCAAAACCAAAGGTGATCGAGTGTAGTGAAAAAAACTGACCCAACCAACCCACCAAAATGTGATTAGGTTTGTTCAGGTTGATAGGATCATGGATTGAGTTGCACCCGCTTACACCCCTACTGAATTTGACCTCGTACTTGACATGAACCCTAAAATCACTCCTTAAACCTATATCTGACCGACTCGACCTAGAGTCAACCCTCCCGTCTTAACGTCTACTCACTCGACTCGAAGTTGACCCGCCCGACCTGTCGCCAACTTGCTGGAGCTGACATTGACCATACGACGTCCTATAGTGACTGTTACAAATTTTGAGTTAAAATCAACGCTTATCTCATTGGTTCACAATTTTGGGCAATTCAGCAGCCTAATTATAATAAAGTACAACAATGTTTATATCGACACTATTCATTTGAGATATTGTGTAATTTTTTAGTTAAATTAATTTTTATCTGGTATCATTAATAAAAATACATTATGGAGTACTATAAGGGTACACTAATGCATTGTATATGAAGAGTACACTTGCAAAAAACTAATATATCTAATAAATCTATTTCATGCATTTGCATTGGGCAACATTAACCTAGTGGATAAGTATATCTTCATATTTCATATTTACATCTACCAAAAAGAAGAAATGAGAGATATATGTGATTTGAAAGGATAAAAAGAATAGAAAAATAAGTGAAAGTAAAATATGGAAGTTAATAAGAGTTGTGAATAAATCAAAACCTTTAACCCATTTCAATCCATAAGAAACAAAGCTGCCTACTTTGTAAGTAATCCGTAACCATGGACAAGCCTTAGACCCACACAACCGAATCCATATCAATCTTTCCTTATTTAAAATTGATTGCATGCCCATGAATTAATGGGGGCCAAATATTAGCGACCAGCCAATGCACTACCTCTATCTTATTATTATTATTTTTATAAGGGGTATTTTAACCCAATATATATAAATAGGGAAAAGGAGAAAAAAAGCAAAAAATATTAACTTTACAATAGGCAGGATTTAATGGCTGAACTTGGGGTGTCTAAGGTCACTCATTTGATTGACCATGCGTCCAACTCTTGGAAGCATGACCTGGTGGATTTTATTTTCCACCCAGCTACTGTTTCCATTATTTTATAAATTCCTTTGCCTTTGCATGGTGGTATTGATACTCTTATGTGGCCTGAAACTGTGGATGACAATTATTGTTCCAAATCTGGATATGTTTTTGTTCGCAGGAAGGTTCTTGGTGCTTGCTCTTCAACATCTTCTCAGTCTTCGCTTCCTGCACCCTTGTGGAAGAAGTTTTGGCGTACCGATGCTCAGCCCCGTTGCAAGGAGGTGGCGTGGCGTGTGGTCTCTGGTTTGCTGCCTGTCCGTGCTTCCCTTCGCCGGAGAGGCCTTGATGTTGACCCTTTGTGCCCGTTGTGCGCCTTTGATGAGGAGACGATATTTCATTTGTTTGTATCTTGTCCTGTTGCACAGAGCTTCTGGTTTGGTTCTCCTTTATCCCTTCGGTTGCACAGGTTTGGAAACATGGGGGAATTTTTGGCTGATTTTCTCCCTGTGGCAGATGATGATGCTCTCGCGGTTTGGCAGGCAGGTGTGTATGCTCTTTGGGAGACGTGTAACCGTGTTGTTTTCCAGGATGGTGAGGTGCCTGTCCCGGTTGCTGTTGTGGTCCAACGCTGTTGTATGCTAGCTGCTGCTCCCGTCGTGGACGCAGCCGTGGTGCCCAGACCAAGCCCGACGCTACCATCTTCTTGGGTAAGGCCGACGCACGGAATTTACAAGCTAAATTTCGATGCAGCGGTGGCATCCACGGGGCTGGTGGTTTTTGGTTTGGTTGTGCGGGATAGGCATGGTGAGGTGCTTGCTTCTGCAGCACAACACCTCCTTCCTGCTTCTTCGCCAATCATGGGGGAGGCAATGACTCTTAGGTGGTCCATGCAGCTTGCTGTTCAGATGGGTTTTGGGCGTGTGCTGTTTGAGACGGACTGTTTACAGCTCTTCCAGCGTTGGAAGAAGCCGCCAGATGGCAGATCTTATTTAGCTAGTATTATTGCTGATTGTTTCATGTTATCTCGTTTTTTTTATTATGTTGACTTGTCTTTTGTTCGCCGGGGGGCAATTCTGTTGCTGATTACCTAGCTGGTAATGCTTCCAATTACTCTGACATGGTTTGGTTGGAAGAGGTTCCAGTTGAGGTTATTGATTTGGTTCATGCTGATGTAATGGCTTCTATGCCTACTTTTGCTTAATATAATTGCAGTTTCCATTAAAAAAAAGTCATATAATCTCCTACTAATGAAAATTCACCACCCACAACCTCTTTGGAGACAGATTAAAGAGATCATGTCTCATCAAAAACTTACCAGGAAAAATTCCATTGGGAAAACATGGTGAAGGTTAAAGAGATCATGATCTTCTTTCCTAATAACGCCTTGGAAAACCTCATCAAGGCAGCATGAACTAGTTGATAAATGCATTTTATTATAATTTATTACTAGTAAGCTTTCATCAATCTTGACTTGCTATATATGATTAGTAATTTTGTATCAGGGATATTTAACTTATGAACCCAAAACCATGGAAGGATTTTCAATCGGGTAATTATAGAAGGGAAGGGGATCTTGAGCATCATCCACTCCATATTGATGAAGATTAGCTGTGGTAGGTGTCTTGGAATATTTTGATAATCAAATTGGGCACGGCAGAATTCTATCCTAGTTAAGAAAGCTCTAATTAATATAGCATAATATAGAAAATAGAATTGCAAGTGGAAGAGTAGGTAGCAATTTTAAGTAAGAAGTGAACCTATATATACATATATGAGCAGAGTCGTAATTAGTATAACTGGCCTAACTATAGCTAATTGAGTTGAAATAAAACTGAAAATAGCTACCTGAAAACAGAGTAACAAGTTAGTAAGTTAGATCCACTATATATTTGATAATTATTAATTGGATTATATATAGTCTTAATTTTGAAGTTGAATTAGGCCTAGGTACAATGTACAATACCAAACTTATCCATTTGATGTAAGACAGGTCATTAACGTCAACTGATCTTAACTAAAAATCTTATACATATATAGCTAAATTTTTAAACTCATTAATTTTTCTAATCTAAACTAAAAATCTAGATGACAGAGACACATGTCTAGAAACATATCAAGTGAGAGTTCAACATGGAAAAAGAAGTTCATATAACCTTTTAATCTTTCATGAATGCAGTCAAAATTAGACTTATTAATCAATAATGGTTGAAGTTGACTTATTTCACCTCAAACTTTTTGTTTGAGTGAGAGGGAGAGATAAAAAGTACTTGAACTTTTGTTATAACTCCCTAAAAAGTTAAGAGCATCTCCAATGTAAGGTTCTTAGTTTTTATTTTTAAATTAAGAACTAAGAACTGAGTTATTAATCACCGGAGGGAATGATGTGAAGTTCTTAGTTCTTAAAAATAAGAACTAGGTTCTTATATAAGAAGTTTTACTATTTAAGTTCTTAGCATAAAAAAATAAATTTTCTCTTTCATTCATTTAATTTAAGTATTGAATTAGCATTTAAATTTAAATGAAAATTATATGAAAATAAAAAATATTAATATAATGATATTGTGAGACCGGATAAATAGTGCTAAGAAATAAGAAATAATAACTCATAGTTGGAACAAAATTGCAAAGAATTGCTTAAGCACATGTGGCAGTATGAGCACACAAGAATAATGCTAAGAACAAAGAACTAACATTGGAGATGCTCTAAGTACTACGGCAAGCGGAGGATAATATTTGGTATATTTACATCCATTTTCACCTATAACCAGTGACGGATCCATAAACTTTGTGTTGTGGGGGCAATATTTACATAAAAATTTATAACATTTAAAATACAATATATTACTATTAAAAGTTTGAATACATATGATAATTGTTTTCTATAAATTTTTATATTTTTGAAATATTGCACAATTTTTTGCATTTGTTTAAGATTGTAAAAAAATTAATTTTTTAGAGACTCTTATGGCAAAAAAGAAGACATTATCACAATTATTAAAAGGAAAAAAATTAAAACAAAAGCACTTTAAATATTTCCCTCTATAAGTAACTTAACAATTATTCAATCATTCATCTCTGTTATGATTTCACATCTGATTCTTGATTATATTAGTAGCATAGAAAGTTCTTTTAATTGTTGTGGTTTAGTTTGGAGCCTATTGAAGAATTAAAAATGAGTTTTAGAACTTCTCACATTACAGTGTCCCAAGTTTATAGAAGAAAAAAAATGGATTAAGCATTGTAACGTTTGAAGACAAGTAGTGAGTTAATGCAATGAGTTTTTATGGATGTTTATGTTGCTATAAGGTATAAGTAAACAAAATGTGGATCAAGAAACCATAACAAAAGTTAACAAAGTTGAGTAGTAGTAAGTAAAATTGTAAAGCCAAGGGGGCATTTATTATTTCGTGGGGGCATTTACATATTCATATTTTAGTTTTATATTATAGTGATTGGGGAAAAACCGACCAAGATTACCTGGAGGGGTAGAGAGAGAGGGGAATCGTGAAACTCTGGTGAGGAAGGGTGGCGGGATGATGGTCTTGACGGAACTCCATTGCTGGTCGTGCCCGGAAGGGGTCCATGCGATGACACTCCGACGCTCAAGTTAGAAAGTTGATTTTTTGAGGTTGAGAAATGGGGATAGAATCATGTGTACCTTAAGTTCTTCATGACTTGGCTTTTATAGAGAGTAGGATTGCGTGGTTCGAGGCGATCATGAGTGCCTAGTACATCCTCAAGCTCCGTGCCTTTGCCTCGGCCACTGGTTCGTAATTACTTAGTTGGTCGGTCGGGGTTGATCGTCCTTAGTCTTGGCCGGTTGAGGAGACAGTGTGATTGATCCGGGAGGTGATCAGTTGGAGCGTCTCCCAAAACATATAGAATGAACAAAAATTGTAAATGTGGTGGGGGGAAATGCCCCACTCCCTTCCCAAGTACATCCGTCCTTGTGGCGTGTTTGGAAATACCACACTACGTGGAAAATCACACTTTGGGTTGGGCTAGCTTGATGTCTATCCGCATGTATGGAACAAATTAAGCATGTTGAGATTTTCGTTCATATATTTTAGAATCAATTCTACTCCCAAAAAGCTATTAGAAATAACTTCTCTCATAATCAATTTTTCTTCTATTGTGTTTTAAACATGTACTACACTTTACCATAAATGCAATTAGATTATTTGCAGAAAATGAATGTGGATGTGGAAATTAGATGTGGTGGGTCAAAAGAAACACAGTTAACTAGTACCAATCAAACTCGAATCTTGTTTTCTCTAACTTGAAGGAAAAGCACAAGAACAACACTGAGTGAAAAAAATCACTTTTTAGGGGTCCATTGATGACTGAATTGGTCTTTTAGGCGGCAGAAGAAGAAAGTCGACTATTTTGGACAACAAACCTACGATAAAGGCAAGTGGGACTTTTTGTCCCCTATTGTCTTCTCTCACTGCACATGCACCTTTCAGTGGGTCTTAATAACCCTTTTGCAAAGTTATGGTGGATATTGATTCTGCGGTAAAATCAAGTATTAATTCATTTTAATTATAATGAAAAAGACACATAAAAATTAAGACATTGCCACCATTTTGCTTCATGCTACAGAAGCATGCTCTCTCTAATTATTGCCAGATGAGTCACATTTTGAAAATCGTTTTCCCCTTGTTCTTCAAATATTTTGTTTGTCTTAAAACACGAACTAATTTTTTTTGTGCGGTGATGATTGTGCAGAATTTGTAGGCAGGGGAATCTTGACAAATAAGTGTTACCTAATTCAAGAAAGCAGACAAATGTATATATTAGAGACTTTGTTCTTCTATAACTATAAAAGTTGGCAAATGAGATTTGCAGAAAATCTTGGGTAAAAATTATGTAATTTAGGTGATGAGGTGACAAAAAATTCCACTAGAAGAAATGTAATTTAAAACATACATTAATTTGTTTAAAAGAAAAACATGCAATTAAATATAAATGGATGTATGGCCTGAGTAGAAATAATGGTGGAAAAGCATTTGACGCAGTGGCGGACCTACCACAGGGCTTGGTAGGTCCAATGCCCTGGCTCAAAGTAAAAAAAATACAAATTTCTTTGGACTAGGTAGGTTTTTTGGCCCAAAAAAAAATTAGAGAAAAGGCAAATTTATAAGAAAATGCAAAGTTTAGGGACTTAATCATAAAATTTGCCTAGGCTTCCTAAAATTTCTAGTTCCGCCACTGATTTGACCTGAGTCAAAATATTCTACTCGACCAGCACGTAGCCAATCTCGAGACTACAAAGTCATAAAAATTGATAAAATAATCTCCATATATAGAGATACCAGTTTTTCATTCTGATATTTTTTTTTCACGTTCTACATTCTGATATTAATCATTTGTGAAGTTTAGAAAATTAATATAAACTGCAAAGTGGGTTCATAAAAAGAAGAAAAATGTTATATTGATATTATAGAACCGCCACAAAGTTGTGAAGATTTTCCTGCTCTCATCTTGTGTGCTCGCATTTTTTTCTTCCTTTTTAAAATGCCCACAAATTGTGTACATTATCATATTGATAAGATTGTTGGATAACAGTATGTAAAAATATCATTATTGATAAAAATATCTATATTTTCTTGCAAATTTATTAATAGAAAGTTCGAAAATGAGAAAAAATAACACACGGACATTAAAATAAAATAAAAAGTCAAAACTCAGATGTAAAGAACACTCTTCAGAGCAATACCATCCAAAAGAAAAATCGAGTGGCACAATGAAGGTTGAGACACTTGGGATGAAAAGTGGAGCATTTTGGTGTGGTCTTCAATGTAAAACAAGAAAATTCCGACGATGGAACTGATGGTGGAGGCCCCATGCTTGCTTTGGCTAGAGGTTGATTGTGCGATCTGCGTATAACTACGAGCAGGCAAGCAAGCTAGGTGGGGAACCGATCTGGTGGTGACAGCACAAGTTGGCGAGTTATGTTTTTACAATGGCCTCAAGTTGACTCCTATGCTTGTGGAAGCCTTTCATTCATGAGTATTTAATGGTGGCATTTGACTCACATCAAAGAGAACACATCACTTAACTTGCATATTACCATAAAAGGCGTTCAATACATTGATCTACCATTGATTTTGGCTGTCAACTAGCTAGTTGTGCAATTGGTTTTGATTTTTTTTTATAAGCAAAGAAAATATATTAAATGAAGTACAAGGGGTACTTCAACCCAATACAAAGAGGAAGAGTGAAAAAGAAGAAGTAATGGAGAAGAAATATCTCAGAACTTAAAGACCCCCCGCCCAATGGAGGCACAACTTAATAAAATATGCCTCATTAAAACCTTACCAGAAAAATTCTCTTGGGAAAAACCTGGAGAAGGAAAAAGAGTACATATTTTAGAAAGCCAAATCGAGACCACCAAAGGGAATTACAAAATCCACCCACTAGTTGAAGACAGGGTAATTGAGTGCAATTGGTTTTGATAGGGTTACAGAATAAAATAATATGCCATGTACTTTGATCTAATATCAATAACGTCATGTCCTGCGCATATATGAGAATAATAACTCTTAAATCAATGTGATATTCAATATTACTTGATACTATCTTTTATATTTTGACATGTTTTGCCTTTTCCAAAAAATATCTCTATCATATCGTGGATGATTACTTTCAGATTTGATATACCTTAAATATATAAATACCACACTCTATGTATAACCTACTTTGTGACTTAATCATTATATTATTTCTCCATGAGCTTTGCTGACTTAAGCATAAGAGTGTCTTGTTGCAGTAAAAGGGCAACCTCTATTCGTTTCCTAGGCACAATCTTTTCTCGCCACCTAGGCGCAATCCTAGCCTTTCCACTCGGACAATGAACATTTCAAAGGTGTATCCAAGAGGTAGCGCAATGGCTATGTCTCAGAATCAAAGGAGAAGTCAAGAGGTTCCCGCCATAGCCACATTATTAGTCACGTTCCTACAATTGCTCACATAGGAGACTGTTGGAAGTATCATATCTCAATGAAGACGATGAGTCCCTAACTTTTATAATTCCTTACTCTTCGGCTCGCGGAAGAGGGGAAAGAAACCCACGAGTACTAAGTCTTAAAGTATAATTGATGGTTTGTTGAGGTTTGGTTCGGGCCAGTTTTCCTGGATAAAAGATAAGTTTGTGTAGTTATAACATAATTTATGATCTAGCTTGTGTATAAACTTTAGCATTGTAACACCCCGATTTCGGTGGCGTCACTTTAGTAACCAAAATAAACTTAATGCGGAAAAACGTGAAATTTTTTTTTTTTTCGATAATAACTAAGACAAGACTGAATTAAATAAAACCCAAAAGCGAAAAGCAATAGAACTAATATACAATATATAAACAGCCCCCGCTGTAAGTAACAACCTCGTCACGAGTAACCTCCAGTGACGGAAAGAAAAGTGCAACGCCCGTAGGCAATATATACAAACCAAATGAAAAGGGTGAAGTGCCCGCAACACCATCCCTCAAAACTGAGAATCAGCTGACCCAATGGCCTGAAAATAAGACCTCCTAAGTCCAACCAACTCTCTGTGATTCCCGTAAGGAAACCACACAAAAAGCTATAGGCGGATCTACCCTGTCCCCTAAGTAACAAATGAAGCAAGACTGTCAGAGCTAAAACTCTACTCCTACACTAATCCTAACTCGAGGAGCTCATACCAACACTCAAAACTATGTGCTAGCATGATCATCGTCTGAATCAGAATCCAGAACGACCAAGTCTACTAACCCTATCCGTCCTCCCCTCGCAACCGCAGTACGCTCCGATGCTGGACTCACGGGCTTAGGGCCCGAACCCTGATCATCGATGATCGCAACGGTGGGTGCACTAGACCCTGCCGAAGGCACTCCCACTGGAATCTCCTCTGAGGGATCCTCCTCGTCTGAAGACAATGGTGGTGGTGGTGGTCCTCCAAGTCCTGGTCCACAGTGAACGCCCGGTGGCAAGTTGAAGCTGATAGAGCATCGCCTCAACACTCCTGACCTCAAGAGTGCTCCACTGTCCACGTGGTCCTCCATGATGCGCCCCGAATACGTCGCTCGATGGCTCGCGGGGTCAACCACCCACGACCCGGGGTCGTCCTGATCGATCATCTCATACCTAATCCCCCCCGAAGGGTGGACCATGGTGAACCAATCCGCAATATTCATCTGACAAAAGGCGTTGTCCGCCAAAACACACACAGAAGACGCGAGGGTCAACTCTAAAGAACTATGTAGATAATAAACCCAATAGGTACAAATAATAAATAGCCACTTAGGCTTATAACTAGAGATGTCATTCCTAGGGTTGCATATTCCATAATGTACATAACAGCAATAATAACAATTAACATGTTCCAAATAGGATTTACAAATAACAATCACACTCGACAACTAAATTAGTATGTATGTTGCATGATATGCAATGCAGGTTAACCCAGTCAACCAATATGCATTCCGGAACGGATGGACATCATCGGATCAGCCCTAACACCAGCCACGGTGGGACCATTTCGGCCCGTGATGCCTCTTACTCCAACATCATCATGTAGCCAGATCAGCATAAAACCCGAAGGTCTGCCATTTCGGTCTGCTACTAAGAGTCACCTAGCAGCGCTCTTACGCGGAAATCCTGGTCTTATAACCAATTTTGGAATCCGCCGTGGTCCGGTATCTTGCCGTGTTTAAACCACTTAATGAGTGCATGCAATGCAGTGATTAGCCAAACAACGTCTCCGACCTCACTCGACACGTCGCCACGTGTTCTAGCTAAATTAATGTCTCTAAAAGCTTACCCTAAGGTAAAGTCGATTCTGCGACAAAATACAATAATCATAAAATGAGTGCAACCACTCACGATGACTCTTCGGGTCATCAATACTCTCACGAAGTCTCACGCTTCAGTGAAGTTTCATGCTCTCACAAGGTCTCACGCCTCAGTGGAGTTCCATGCTTTCCACAAGGTCTCACGCCTCAGTGGAGTATCCCGCATTCACAAGGTCTCACACCTCAGTGAAGCTTCTCGGCTCATCCCTTGGATGGCTAACAAACTGCTCAACGAGCGAAGGAGTACCAACATACTCAGAACTTACCAAACTCCTCAACACTTGGATCCGACGACACTCCTCGCTTTTCCAAAACTATGATTTGACTTCCAATGCCTTCCTTCGAGGTTGTTATCATTACTTAAAGATTTTGAGGTTATTTAAGGTCTTATGAATTTTCTTTATAAAATAGATTCCATTTTGTCTTATCGCAAGTCTTATACATTTGCAGGATCTCCCAATCCCAAGTCGCTTCCAGAGGATGTCTCGATCCACTAAACAAAATTAAGGCCCGAACCTCGTTCGTCCTATCAAACTTTCTCAAAACTCTCAAAATAAAATCGGCATGACCTGCCCGCTATTCTCACCATTCAGAATCTCAGATTCCAGTACAGAGCATATTTAAATCATCACAATCAACAACATGTCATATATCAATAAATCGCATCATAAACACTTAGCACTTAGCATATCAAGCATGCACCACACATCCTAGATTACCCACATAGCACATAGCATGTAAGACAATCTCAAAAACATTCAGTAGATGAATCATCTACATTGTCAGCCGAAGCCTCAGAAAACATTTTCCAATCACACACAATTCCAGTGCATAAACAGTAAACAATGTCGAAACATCGACCCTAAGCATTAACTAGAGATTCAGTGAGAAGCCCTCACCTGAAGGTTCTCCAGAATGATCGTCTAACGCTTCCTCACCAACAAAGCCTTGTTCCTCAGGGAATTCCTCAAAATCACCTTTAGAGCAAAACCACAGAAATACTATCAGAATCTATCGGAAACTAAACTATCAATACTTACTAAGGTTACACGAAGCAATACATACTCCGAGGTACAATAATCTAGCGCGAAAGGACAAGTTTTCGGAAAATGAAATTTTCCTCCTCCCCCCTATAGGGCTCGGCCACTTTGGTTAATTGTGGGGTTCGATTTTTCTTCGATCAAACTTGGTTCCTATGCTATCATTAGCCGTAACTAAGGGTATTCTGAACTCGGAAAAATTATCGGATCAAAAACTGTCGCAGGGGTATTTTGGTCATGATTTTTAACTTAGAAATTTCAAAACTGAAATCCCAAAAACCAAATTTTGCAGGGACGTTACTAACGACGATTATGACAACTAATCCTACTAACACTAAGCTAAGGCGATAGTTTTTAGCCTAAAGGTTGAAGCTTTACACCAAAAACTCCAAAAATGGGTATTTTAGGTTCAAATTGATTCCGGCGGAATTCCGGCGACATAACGGAAAATCTAATCCGGCAGAAGTGATCTTGGGCACATATAGAAGAGGTTTAGAATCAGAAATGAAAGATTCAGGATAGTTTTGCAAAAACCCAAAAACTATCCGCTCAGAAAACTCTACAGAAAAGCTATGGAAAAAGCGATCGGAGGTAAGGATTAGCGACTATACCTCGAAACCTTGAAGCAGCAACTGATTGATCGACGATCAAGCAAGGATTGAACAAAATCTTCTTCTCCTCCTCTCCTCTCAAACTCGCGGCCTCCTTGGATGAAATGGGTAAGATATTTGTTTTTTCTCATTTCTTGGCTATATATAGAGGTTGGCAAAACGCGGTAAAATGAAAGTTTCGCGAATCTGATATTTCCGGCGTCATTCTCCGGGAATTAATAGATATGTTTTGGCGAAAGAATTCCAAAACTATAAAGAGGTCTCCTTGTATTTTTGGCAACTAATGCATAGTCGGTATAAAACTATTTTACCCGATAAGTTGCTTTTTGCATCGAATGTCGGAATAGAAAACTTCCTTCGGAAGAAAGATTGAAATCATCAAGAGAAATGGGCGTACGCGTGTAGAATATTCATTTGAAGCTCTGAATAGATAAAGTCTTCATTGTCGAGAAATTCTAGGGTTTTGAAATACCAGGGATTCGGTTTCGGCAAACTTCCGATGATTGGAATCGGACGTTCGTAGATCCTAGAGTTTCGCCTCGAAACGATTTTGATATATGGAAAAAGAGAAATTCTAACATTTCTCTGAAGATTTTTGGAATTAACTTCCATCGTGCCTAAAAGTGAAAATTAGCTATATACTAGGGTTTCTGACCTAGGTTTAAGCGTAAAACGTTCGTGCTATAACTTTTATCGATCATAATGCAATCCTTGAACTTTTCCTGAACTTTCTCCTTCATAAATATATTTCATTTAATAAACTTTCGTTCAGGTTTCCCTTCACATTACATCAACCCTAATCGTGAATAAGAAGTTTATTCACTTAGCATAAACTTAAAAACTCGGGCCTTACAAGCATCAATGAAAATCATTTTCATTTGCCCCATCATACGTTATAGAATTCACTATTTAATTTTGAACGTGAATTCACTATTTCACACGTTCTCCTTAATCAAGTAACTTCTTCTTTTTTATACAAGGAGGGCCTAAGCCCAATCAAGTAACTTCTAGCTCAAACGTGAAAACGCTTGCCTTTATATTGAAACAAACATCCTTTTATAATGGATGGTAAAACTGAACGGAATATATTATTGCAAAGGTTAACATTCCATAACGTGACGTAGATAGGTCCGTTCTGGTGATGTAATCACGTTGCTGGACATGTGGGCTCCACGCATTTGACTGTGTTTCGTTGATTGCTGGTATAAGTTTTGAAATTAATGTCAAACATACTCGTAGTTTAAATATTAGTTATCGCTCTCAGAAGGCTAACTCCGTTCACACACACTTTTTTAGCCTCCAACTTTTATAAACTCATTTTAAGAATTTTTGTATGCTTTCATTTAAGACTATTAGTGGAATGAAGTGTGATAGAATGGAATTACATAACACTAATAGCTAGTATATATCATTTTTTTTCTCTCGTTTTTTTCCCAAATTTAGGTGGAATGTGATGGAATAAAATATGACTGAAAACCATTAATCATTATGGAAAAGTAACTGTTCTCATTTGTAATGATATAGAGTGATCAGGAAAACGACCAAGAACACTCGAGGAGGGGTGAAAGGAGAAGGGAGCGGTGAAACGTTGAGCTGAAAACAGAAGGGGGCGTAGCACCTAGAGTTGGGTAGGATGGAGGGTTGAGTCTGAACGTCGTAGTTGAGCCTAAGAGAGGTCCTTGCGAAGGAAATTCGATGCCTAAGTTAGTTCAGAGAAGATAGTGGAAAAAACTTTAAGTGTTACAATGTTGAATACCTGAATGAGACTCATAGGGAGGGACCCTTAATATTTATATATACACCTGAGGGGTTATGATAGCCCCCCATGGGAAGTCATAAGTGCTTAGGTTCTGGACGTCTCTCTGCCACTAGATCTACTCTTTGGGATCTAGCAGTTCTTCAGAGATTTGACGGCGAAGGATTCCTAGTAAGTAGGGACTAGACCTCAAACCTCGCTTGTAGCCCCCTGTGGTATAAAGCTTAGCTAGGGTAAAAAATGGGATGGGTGAGGTGATTCGGATCTTTCCTTCAGCTAACGATAATCGTGCTCGACGCACTCAATCTTAGTTACTATGAATCACCTCGGGTCCTAATCGATTGTCTGAAGTAGTCGGGTGGTGGGAGTGATCGGTCTTACCAATCCCAAAACACTAAGTAATCCAACTTGTGTATTCTTTAGTTGTACAAAATTGAAGTTGTCTTCTAAACTTTGATTACTACTGGCCTTGTGGTTTTGCATTGGTTCGGTAGGAATACGGTAAGATAAGTTGCTCTCCAAATTTAACCTCACAAAATTATTGTCACATAGCAGCCAGAGGAAAAATGTTCCAAATGCAGACAATTATTAGTCGCAACTCGCAACCAACAAATCGCCAGAGAAAACAAGGCATATATGCAGACAACACAAGGTTGAGTAGAATCCAAAATGCACAATTGAAATAAAAAAAAAAAAAAACAGAAACCAGCTGAGCTCCATTTACATACACAACCCAAAGCTGCAAGCTGATTCCTGAAATCATCATCATCATATATATATAACCAGTCACAAGATTAGGTAAGACACTGACTACTACTGCTACTGCTATGAACAGACAATCTTTGTTCAGGAGAACCCGGGGACCTGTCTCCCTGCCCATCATCATCCCTCTGGTAATTTCTCCTTTTTCTCAATTTCACCCCTTGTCTGTTTTCAATTCTCATTTTCACCCCTTAGAATAAAATACTAATATATACCTTAGTCTTTATATATAAAAAAATAAAAATTAATTAACTAATTAGAACCCACCGAAAATTAACTCAAGATCACTCCACGTGTCTTTGCAATGCCAAATCCTCCGCCTCCACAAAAGTGCCATGAAAACCGTATGGCACTCTTGACGGCAGCTTCACGGTTGCTTCCACCGTAAGGTCCACCGCGTTCACTATCTGCAACTCCGATTGCCACGTCATCTCGTCATGCACGAATGCCATAATGTACCCCTCATCTTCTTCTTCCCCATTCGGCAAGAAAAACGGTTCCCCACCGAACCTTCCTTCACCATAGAAGTGCCTCTTCACTTCCCCACTCACCAGGTCCACCTTCGCAAACCCAGAAACCTTCGGCCACGGTTCAGCAATGGCTAAGTACACGAACCGGGTTTTCCTCCCGAGCCGGTTCCGGTTCACCATCCCCGCTTCAAGGTTCAAACCAGGCACAATATCGCGGCGCGTGGATTCCCCTGTTTTCAGATTCAGTCTTATCTCCGATAACACGCTTTCAAGTCCTTCATCGCTCTCGTTGAAGATTGAATCCGGCGGTGTCATGCAGGAACCGATAACCACGACTTCATCGGTTTCTGGCTCCTCCCACGCATTCCAGAGGTGGAAGCAGAACGTGTCCGGCGACTCCACCCATATGATGCTGGAAGCGTCGGTGGCGTATTTTGGAAGGACTCCGAACCGTGATTTCTTCTCGCCGTCGTAGATCACCGGGGAGCCTCCCTTGATCATTTCCCCGAGCTTGAACACAACCTGGTGGTCGGGGATCACGACAAAATTCTCCGTTATCGCGAAGTCGTGAGTCATCGTTGGAGCGGCAAGTCGGATTTCGACGTCGGGGGACTTCTCACCCTCCGGGGAGAATCGGAAGTACTTGATGTATGGTCTCGCGACGTCGTAGCTCAAGGCAAAGAGCTCGCCGGAGACAGGGTCGATTTTCGGGTGAGCGATCATGGTGGAGCAGAGTTGGTTGCAGAAGCTGTAACGGCCGACTGTGCTCAGGTCGCCGGAGGGGGTGATTTTGAGCTCGTAAGGGAGGTCATCCTCCGACATGGCGAGGAGCTTGCCGTTGAAGTAGACTAAGCCGGCGTTGGCGACGCCGGAGCCTCGCCGGTGGTCGAGGATTCCACACAGCCCCCTCGCGTAGTAGAGGAGGATCCTCGCGATGCCGGAGTGACCATGGAGTTCTCCGATGGCCTTGGGGAACATCGCCCGTCCAAGCTTTCGTTCCTGAACCAGCCTCTCTGTTTCGGTGAAGCGGCAAGCGTAGCTTGCCGCGCCGCCATTGATGGTGACGGCGTGAACCATGCCGTCGCCGTCGAAGAGGTGGTGACCGGCAACAGGCTCGAACATTGGGTTCGCGCCGTTACGGAGGTAGACGCCGTTGAGGCAGTGTGGTATGGTGCCGGCGACGGGGAGGGAGCGGACCACCGGCTGCTCCGGTACCGGGGCGTAGTTTCCAGAGATTTGTACACGTGGATCCGAAGTTTTTGGAAGCGGTTGCTGAAGCTCGCGTGAGAGCAACGCGCTTTCGAACATGTCTAGGGCCATTGCTGCGGCTTTTTGGATTGGGTTCCAGTGCGGTTTTTTGTTGTCAGTGTTTGTTGTTGTTGCAGGAGGTTTTGTGTTTTGATGATTCTCTTTAGTAATTAAGGGTGTGTTGTAGGGTTGTTTTGGGAATTGGAACACTGAGGGAGAGTGTAGAGCACAATCCACCTTTCTATTGGGCTTCTTTTTGGGAAAGCCCAAGTCATAGAATGATGAAGATGGAGAAGGAGGAGGAAATTGAGGTTTAGCCCATGTACTAGTGTTGAGTGATAGTGAAGAAGGTGCCATGATCATCATGGAGGTTTTGGTGGTGTTGTTAATAGAAGAAAGAAGTGGAGTGTTTTCTTTTTTCTTCTTTTTCTCTCTAGAGAGAGGGAAAGAGGGAGAGAGTGAAGAGGAGTTTTGGGGTAGAAAGGGAGAGGGAAATGGGTTATATATAGTGGGGGAGGGAGGTGAAAGAAAGGGAGTTTGATGTTATTTGTTAATTAATATATTTTGTGTGTATGGAGGTCCACCTCAGACATGTAAGCCAAGACCACGTGGTAGATATGTGGATTTGTTTGTTGATTCCAAATTGTACGTGGTGTGGGGCAGCGGCATTCGGCTTGGAATTGATTTGCTTTTGCATTTGCTCTTTGTGACATCGAAACCTGAGTGTGTGGGAAACACACAACATATATAATGTTTTGTTCACACTTTATATAAATATAAGTGGAAAATTTAGGAAGAGGAGATACTATAAGATGAAATAAAGAAAAAATAAGAGATGTGATTGATAATATAATTAAAAAAATAAAAGAGATAAGACAAATTATACAGATGTGTGAATAAATCATAGCTATAGTATAGAGTTGAGTGAGTGTGTCCTTTTTATCGGTGTTGGGACACTTGATCAAGTTTTGGATGAAAAACAAAAAACATTGAAACATCTCATTCAGACATTCACTTCAATCAGTTCTGCAGTGTGTAAAGTTACTATCAACTGGTTTAGTTTAGACACACAAAAGGTTTGAATTAAATTGGTTTAAACAAGTCATTTTCGGATTGATAATACCCAAACCCTTAATTTTGAGAGTTAAAAGCAGCTCAACCTATTGAAAAGGGGAAATAAGGGGGTGTTTGGTTCCAAAAAATATTTATATTTTTAAAAAATAGTTTTTATATTCAAATTAAGAAAACACATTTGTTTTAATTTACGGTTTTCATTTTCACGACAACTGTCATTATTATTGTCGCTGCCAATGTCACTATCGTCGCCACTATTACCATCAACATCACCACTATACCACCACCACCATTTTTCAGCTCAGTGCTTTAATCATTTTAATTTTTTCGCAACAAAATGTAAACGTCTTTATTTTTCTCCCAAAAACTCAAAGAGAGAAGAAAAAAATTCACTACAAGCAATTATGTTGAAAATGTGGGCTGTCATGGGCTTCTTGCAGCTCACCTTATGGTCATCAAAGCTAGGTGATGGATGACCTCCTCTAAATGACCATATGGGTCATGAGAGTGAGGGCCGCTCAGCTAGAAGATTTCAAGGTGAACCAAATGTCTTCTTGAAGCGGCTCATTAGACTTGAGGGACTTTTTGGCGACCTCACATCCAACTTGGTGTGTCATCCTCCTCTCATTTTAGGAGCGATTTGCCATAGAAGGCTTGTAATGTATATGACTACTTAGTTTATCGTGTATGGATCCTTGAGCCAAATTTATGTACGACCCATGGGTCCAATTAGAAATTAGGAATAAAGTTTTTCCTACTATAAAACGAAAATATTCACTTGTAATGAAGAGTTTCACTTAATTTTGTTAAACACTTTTTTTTTGCCACCGTCATTGTTTCACTTATCGTGAACGAAATTGCGTGGTGGGTCCAATTAGAAATGAGGTTTTTTTTATTCCCAACTCTATCCGAAGACATTGTTGAAGAAAAATCAAATTAAATACGCTACATGAGCTAATTAGCCATTGATCACTAAGAAGAAAACTTCCTAACTAGGTAAACTCACTAAGAAAACTTCCTAACTAGGTAAACTAACTAAGAAAACTTCCTAACTAGCTAATTAGCCAGTTAATTAATTACAAAAGAATTCGTGTCTTTTTTCAGTTTTCAGGAGAATTTTGATCCACCGAAATGAGGATGGGACATGGACGATTCGTAAGATTCCCAATAAATAGATAGCAATGATCTTTTGTAAATGAAGAAAAATCTTCCTACAATACAGAAAAGAATTTCCCGCAAGAAAGCAAATTGTTAGCAAAAATACAAAATCTAAAAGAATTTCAATTTTGGGTTAAGCAGAGATAGAAAAATTGTTGCCAACTCGTAGGTGAGAAATCGCCGTAATTCTTTTAATTTCTTCATTTTTTTACGTTTTTATTTGAAAATTATGTTCTATATAGTTAACATGGAGTTCTTTTACAGTTTTACTTGTTAAATTAAAATTAAAATATTGAATTTTTACTAAAGTTGAAGACTCGATCAACATGGCTATAACCTACACGAGTTCCTAAAGGTGAGTCCGACTAAATTAACAAAAAACCCTTATGAGCCACATAATACCAATTTAACCTACTGACGAGCCAGGTTAGGTTGGATTGACTCTTGATTTCCAACCCATATTAAGAGCTCTAACTAGAAGGGTATCAAGAAGCAAATGTAGACCGTAGGAGTGTAAAGCCCACTTGTTTTCAAGTTCATCCATGAAAATTGGTCACATCATTAAGTAATACCTAGCCCGCATGCTAAGTCACTCAAATATAGAGACACTTTAACTGCCGTTGTCCTCAATGTTTCTTCCTTCTCTTGCAAATTCTTAGCCCTCTCCTCCAACTTCATACCTTTCAAAGCTATGGTGCAGCCCACACAAATGGATTGCTACCTGTCAACGTTCTTGGTCCCCACTACTATTTTCTTCATCTCAACTTCAGGGCTCTTCAAAATTCAATAATTAAAAAGTATGATCATTGTTCACAAAAAATAGAGGAAGAGATAAATAGAAAAAAGAAAAGAGGGAAAACAAGGGAGAAAATTTGTAAAAGATATGATGGGCTAAAAAGAGATGGAAATAAAATGAATGCAAAAAAGTGGTGGAAAATTTTTAAATTGAAAATTAATGAATCAAAATCTGACATGTTAGGTGCTGTTCGGGGTGGTTGTTGTTTTCAGTTTTTAGTTTTGAAATGTTATTTTCAAAACAAAACTTGTTCGGTAAATTTAGTTTTGATTTCCTTTTTAACCCAATATCACAACACTTTTCCTCTTGTTTTAAAAACCAAAATAATAGGTTTGTTGTTTATTGTTTTAAGTTTTAAAAGTTTGAATTACGATGGATAACCGTTTTACTTGATCATGGGAAGAGTACGTGGCAATCAAATTAATCTATTTTTGACTTATTATTGATTTTACGTAACTGGTATAGCATTGCTTTCTTTTTGCTCCCACCTCTAATTTTACAACCGTTTTATAATTAAAAAAATTAAAAATTAAAACCAGTTTTAGTTTTCTAAATTTTCAAAAGTTTAAATTTACAACCACCCCGAACAGGGCCTTAGGTACCAATCGTTGATTAAATTACTAAACAAGACATACATACCCTAAATTGATTCAAACAATACTCTTTTACTATTTAGTGAAATGTTCAATCACTTTTTATCACGCGTCTGGCATTTATTTAATCTTAGGCCTTAACAATAAATATCTACTTCTAAGTAATTAAGTACGTTGTGTACTTGTGTTTGGGTCAAGATATTTATTTAATCTTGTGTTACACAAATGGAGGTTGGCTTGATTAGTCAAACCATGTCAATGAAATTAAACAAAGGTCTTGGATTTGATTCAAGTATTCATGAAGAACATAAACATATAAAAGCGACACATTCACGGCTTGAATATAATTATCTGGATAATGGGGTCAATCCGATAAAATAAAAGTATCATATAATAATTGGGTTGGTTAGATGACTTATAAGGGTTACTTAACCCTACCCAAATATGGATCAATAGGATTTGGGCCGATGGTGCGAAAATTGGGGTCTTTGGCGACTGAGTTTTTAGGTTTTGGTGTTGTGACTT
Organism: Lotus japonicus; assembly: GCF_012489685.1. Taxonomy (NCBI): domain Eukaryota; kingdom Viridiplantae; phylum Streptophyta; class Magnoliopsida; order Fabales; family Fabaceae; genus Lotus; species Lotus japonicus. The sequence goes on along the minus strand of NC_080044.1, from coordinate 73,857,855 downwards.
TGCTTTGATCTCGTTGTCCAGTATGTTGGTCCAGACGAGCCAGAGCGCCGACCTGTCCGTTATATTGGGCATTTTATGTTTTCGTTTATGGTAGGGGTACCTTAATCGCCAGCGGCCAGGACATACCGAGACCTGTGGGGTTCACCCGCGGTTGAAACATCAATATTCTGCGCTGATTCGTGACCCTGCAATGGCGAGATGAGCTCTGTTTTTGTTGGGTTATGTCATTATGTGGATGGTTCTTCACCGCATCTCGATCCCTGATAGATTGCCCTTCTCATTGGTTGTTTGTTGCCTGATCCGGGCTTGGGTCCTTGGCAATGTTGCTTGGGATCTATTCTGCATTTTGCAAAGGGAAGGTGTTTATTTGGGCTGGGTTGCTAAAGATTTATTTTTGGATGCACCAATTTTCAAAGCCTTTTGCTCAATGAATTATCGAGTTTCAGGTCAAAATATAGGCATTCTTAACCAATGATCGATCAACCAATTAAGAAGGTGTTATAAATGTTGGATGCCTATAATTAATCATATTTGTATGGAAATTGTATCAGAACCTAATACTATATTACAGAACCTAGGCGAAGTGCCCCCTAGGCGAAGTGCCCTTACAATAACAGAGTTTGGTCTGAATTCTTTAATTTTGAAGAGAACACACATGTACAACCCCAAATTAGCGCTCTTACTTAGAAGCTTCTTGCACTCATGCTTCTCCCTTCCATCTAAATGTAATATTTTTTCTATTATGATCTCCCACTCCTCTCTTTCATACATCATTCTAATTAATCCCTTTCCAAAAATTCACATATTCCCTTTGCTAACTAATCTAACTAACTCATTCTTTTAATTCAACGTAACTTAATAACACTCCCACCGTTTCACTTTGAGTTCGCTGCTTGAACTGGTGTCAAGTACTGTGGACCTCTTAGCCCGTTGATAACTTGATATACTTCCTTTTTTACTTTTAAGAAGTCAATATCAGGCTTTGCTTATCAAGTTATCCAAAAGATATAAAACTTGTATTGTGATATGTATAGCAACAATGACTAGAGGTCCCCACAAAGTATAAATGTGTGAAGAAGCAAACATTTCAAGCGGTTGAATTGAAAGAGAGACACCATTAAAGCCCACAAAGGATGGGGTGGGTAATTGGCTTCCCATTTAATTAATTTGGACTTTGTGGGCACGTCCTGTTGAGGATTGTGGATGTGCCATCCCAGAACAAAGCCATGGTAGCTCTTGTCAAGAACCACAAGACAAACTATAGTGTCATAGCAAGAATTGATGGCTATTGGCTATTACTGATATCTGCTATCTGCTCAGTTTCTTTAGGGTAAATAGTTACATTGGTCCCTGGATGTTCGCACCGACTTCAGAATCGTCCCTGGATGAATTTTATTAGGCTCGCGGTCCCCAGTTGTGGCAAAAAATAGTCATATTAGTCCCTGATGTTAAAATCCCCTAACGTCCGTTAACCCAATTAATAAAAGTCAACATTATCTTTCTAATTTTCTTTCACTTTGGTCCCTTTCTTCTTTCTTCCACCCTCTTCACCCCCTCCTTCCATCATTTTCACCAAAACCCACCCCCCATCATGCTTCAGAAACCCAGAACGTAAACCCACAAACCCAACTCAGATTTAACACCAAATCAACCCCCTTCACCACCAATCTGAAGCTTTTCTCACCAAACACTAAAAACCCAACATCCATAGCCACACCCACCTTCCGTAACCGAACCAACCAGCCTCCTTCCTCATTCAAACCTCCAACCCAGATCTGGTTTATCCTTTCTCTCATTCCCCAAAGAGCAGTACCCAAATCCGGGTTTAGGGATTTGGACACAGATCTGAGATTTATCTTCACCGAGGTCTGGAGTGAGGGGGGTGGTGACCGGAGAACTTGAATCAGGTGGTTGGTATTTTACTCATGGAGGGTAAATTAGGTGTTAAATCTAAGTTGGGTTTGTGTTAAATCTGGGAGAGAAGGTTTGGGCATGATTGGTTGAAGAAGGAGAAGAAGAGTGTTGATGATGATGATATGAAAAAAAAGAAAAAAAAAAGGGAATGGGTTGATGAAGAAGGGGAGGAGTTTTTGGTGAAGATGATGGAAGAAGGGGATGAAGATGAATAAAGTGAAGATGAACAAGATGAAGATGAAGGAAGTGAAGATTGTGGGTTTACGTTCTGGGTTTCTGAAGCATGATGGGGGGTGGGTTTTGGTGAAAATGATGGAAGAAGGGGGTGGAGAGGGTGGAAGAAATAAGAAAGGGACCAAAGTGAAAGAAAATTAGAAAGATAATGTTGACTTTTATTAATTGGGTTAACGGACGTTAGGGGATTTTAACGTCAGGGACTAATATGACTATTTTTTTCCACATCTGGGGACCGCGAGCCTAATAAAATTCATCCAGGGACGATTCTGAAGTCGGTTCGAACATCGAGGGATCAATGTGACCATTTACCCGTTTCTTTAAGTTCCTATTGGAAAACAAAGCTATATTCAACTAGAGGTCTAAAACTAGATATTGCGGTGCACATGGACGACATAGACCTGTCTTTTTTTTTTCTTTTTCTTTTTTTTCCTAATACATATATCCTCCATACGCAGGTGTGGATATTTACAAAGATTTTTTTCATGTACAAAACTCGAATCTCATACTTCATTTAAAATAAATTAATATATATCATACATGAACCATTGATTCATGTTTTACACTCAACTTTTGCAGTTTAGTGTCCTGATTATGAGATGATTTTTTTTATAAGCATGAGGTGAAGAATTAATCTCAATGTTTACCTATGTGGGAATATCTTTACTAAAATAGTTTTTTTTTTAATTTCATTGATTTTTTTTTGAAAGGTAAAAATTTCATTGTTAACATAGCTACCTGCGACAAGAGAACAAGATGGGAGGTGGCGGTGTGATCAAGGACCGGGATAGCCACTGAATTTCAGGGTTTGCAGCGAGCTTAGGCGCCGACGATGCGTTTAAAGCGAAATTGTTGGCGATTCGGAAGGGACTCACTCATGTTTGGGAATTGGGGCACTTGTGTGTGGTGTGCTACACAGATTTCCGGCAAGCAGCAGAAGTGATTGGGAGTAATGCTGAGGTTGGGACTTTTTGGCACAGAGACGAAATTGAGGCTATCAGAGTGATGCTCATGAGGGACTGACGAGTGACTATAGTGCATGTCGATCGAGAGTATAATCAGGTTGTTGATGCACTTGCAAAGCTTGCTGCAAATGAGAATTGGAAATGGATCAAGCTTTGGTCTCCGCCGCCCGGCCATGGCAATTATTCCTTTACTCTGCCAAGATGTAGTTAGTTAGCCTACTTTTTCTGTTTTTCATTTCCCACTATAACAAAAATAAAATCACTTCATACTCTCGCTTTTTAATTAACCACGTGTAGTTTTTATATAATAAGGATTAATTTTAAATTATATCAAATTAATACTAATTTAATTTTTAATTAGTTATTTTAACAAGGGCAACAGAACCAACAACTCAGCTATATATCTTAATCATTAATTAACTTCATACAAAACTGAATCTTATCTCATTGTATTTGAGTTAGCACCCCTTATCCGGTTAAATGCAATGTTTAGATTTGTAAAAAAATATTAACTTCATACAAAAATAGTTCAATCCCTATCATGGATATGCATAATTGTAACAAAACAGTTTAATTTGTCATGTCATATATATTGTCATTTTCATCTGCAAATTATCGTGTGGAGATATTTCTCTACAGAGGCATTCAAGATAATTATGTTCATCTCTATGATACAATAATATCTTATCTCTTTTCACTGCAAAAGGATATATTTAATTTCTACAAAATTTAGGCAGATTCTTTCATTTACAAATGAATCTTAGCTGATTTTTTTTGGAAAGCATAACAATTTATTCATATAAAGACAATATTAATAGAGAGACAATTTTCCTGAGTTTTTAGGAGGGAAAAGTTGAAAGGTTGTAAACTTATGATAAATGAATGAGAAAGTTCAAGAACATTACCAATTTATAAATTTAAACGCTTTGAGTCTCAAGGTTTTCCACATTGAACCCTAACTTTCCAAGTTTTAAGGTCGAAAACCTTCCGCTTCAGAATCAAGTGATCGTTAAGTGGTTACCCTCTTCTTTTCGTTTTCTTTGAAGTTCTTAACTCAGGTATATCCGAGTTCTGAAAAAGGAATGAAGAAATAACTTTTTTTTCTATAAGCAAATGAAGAAATAACTAAAGACCCCTAATTATTATAGTTTGTCGAATGTATACTTCCTTACCATCCTAAAATTAAAGGTTTAGGTTTGTGCTGAATACGCTGATCAGAGTTTTTTCGTGTGTACTTTCTTTTTAATACTTGGTCTGAGGATTCCCTTTATTAATTTTTAGACCAATATCTAAGTCTTCCTCAGCATTGCTCCTTCCAAACAATATCCAAATTCCTGGGGATTCCAAAGTTTATGCAATCTTCTAAATATCCCGAGTACTTCCTCCCTTTTCTTTTACCACATCCAGCTCAATTGATCCTTGTACAATAAGAGAAAAGCTATATTTCTTTAAAATAGTCGGCCTCTTATGAAGGTTTAGAAGCTTACGTGATTTAAGGAGAAGTTTGTTCTCATAAAAGTTTCTTCCAGCGTTATGCCTTATTCATCCCATTTTAGAAGAAGGAGGACGAATCCAATAATTTTTTCATCGGGACGTATATTTATTATATGTTACTACAACATGCTTCTTATATGTTAAAATTAATTTAAAGAAATTTTTTTTAATTTGTAAACCACAATTTTTTTGATTGACAAAGTCTTTAAAAAGATAAGCACATATCCAGCTGTGAACATCTTAAGTATGGGTTTCGTGTGCCAATCTATCCACCTGCCGGCATCAACTGTCAGTTTTAACAATAGTCAGTTGTCAAAGTGAAAGTGATGAAGTGTTCAAACTTTTGGTCTCTGCTAGAATTATGTAATTGACCATTTGAGAGGGATGTTATCATGAACATTATTATATATCAGTAGCATATATAGCATCCTTGTTTTTGTTAGCAAAAAAGTAGTCAATTGCTATCAAACCAACAGGCAAATATTGATGCTCTGCTACCACTTATTCTATGATTTCAAAATTTGATCATAAACTGCTTTGTAAACAAAAATTTATCGTACGTAAACAACTAAACATACCTGCCTGATACGTTTTATACATAAGGTTTCCACTCTTGCTAATTGAGTGCTTACCATGGTGAATCATTGACCTTGTCCATATTACTTAATTAGTTATGCTAAGCTCGACAAAAGATTATGGTCCATCCACTTGATTACATAAATTCAAATCTCATAAAGAAATCTTATCCATTGTAGTGGTCATCAAAATTTGCAATTAGAATATATTTGTCCCTTGTCAATTCTAAGCAAAAGTGCCCATAGCTTGGGAAAAGAATAAATAGAGAAAACAACCGAAAGTCAGCTAGCTAGAGAAAAACCAATTAAACAACAATTGGAAGAAATAAAGAAAGAAAAGAAACCCTAATCTGAAATTGGGATAGGCATGAAAGTCAGGTCGATCCACATTTCTCATTAGGTACATGTTTGGATGGATTAGAATATCCTCTAATGTGAAAATTATACCATATTCCTTCGTATTGAGATTTTGTATCTATCTCATTTTTCATATATATACTAAATAGGTATAGGTTGGATACTTATTTCGACCAGCTCAAATGACCATATGAGTATATGGCCGAATATTATCCTAGCCGACTCAGAGGTTATTCTCATCCAAATGAATATTGTGTTGGTTTGCCCGAACGACAAAAGAAAGTTTCTATCTCGTCCAACGTACAACTAGTCAACCAAAGACAAAGCTGGCAGGATTAATAATTCGAGGGTTGCCAAAGAAGAGTCATCAACTCGAAAGTTATTCACGATAGTTTCATTAAGGTTAAGTGTTTTCATTACAATTCATATCAAACTCCATGAATAGAAGTTTGATCATTAATCAATTAAGGAATATTACTCATTTTGCTCATTATATGCTCTTATATGACTTTGACTTTCTCCCTTTCATTTTAATTAGACTTGAGCGTCAGAATACTTATCATGCTTTGTCCTGGAAATACATCACACCAACGAGCTATGGACCTTGCACCACTACTCCTTGATTAGATGTACTCGCTCAATATCTAAAATAAAAAGACCTTGTAAATGTTTATAACGAAAGAGATAAACATATATATAATGTTTCTTGTATATTGTTGGTTCCTGGTAATATCTTGTATATACAGATTTTTTTTATTAGTCATTTTTTTCAGTGAGGGTTTTTTTTAGGTCCTTTTTAGGAATTAGTTTCTGGATATGCATTTGTCAATTTATGTTTCTCAACTCCTACCACTTAATATTGTAATGTGACATTATCATAGGATTATAATTCATCGTTGGATTGTTTTTTTCGCATAGGCAAATTCATAGTTGAATACATGACGAAAAATTACAATTAAGTCAAATTCACGCCGGACAAAAATATCTTCCATTAGTTTTTAATTTACAACTATTATTCATTCATGATTTTAGCATCACGGTATATTCAACATGCATGCGCATTTAATCTTTGATGGAGTCTAATGTTAGTGTCTAGTCCGGGGACGGATCTAAGTGCAAGCCTATGAGGGCATGTGCCCTAACTTATTTTTTAAAAAATCATTAAAAAAAAATTGAGTAGTAAAAGTATGTGGTTTTTTTTAGTAAAAAATACTCTCACTTGTGTTCTACATTGTTAAATGCTCTCACTTGAATAGTAAAACATGTAGTTTTTGAGGACCATCTTTGGTAAAAAACTGTCCTTACTTATATTCCCTTTGATAAAAAATGCACTCACATCTAATAGTATATATGAAATATTTTTATACGAATTTATATGTAAATATTTTCGTCACAACATCAAATTTCTGCCGTCACTGTTCTAGTCAATCAGAAATAACTGTTCTAGTCAATCAGAAATAGAAGTTATGATCATGGTGCTTGGTGCTGAAAAGGTCACCTTTTCACATAAGTGGGATGCATTATTTCCTCCATATTATAGCACAAACGGGCTTGTTATGAATTATGTTGTTCAATTTTAAGTGACATCAATACGAGAATCGAAAGGAAATGTTGTGGTGTCACAATTACCTGGAGGGACACATTTCATTGTCAGGTGATCAGTTGAGCAAGTTGGTGCATGTGTGGGGGCTGGATTAGCTACAGAGTAATGATATATACACACCTCATTTTGTAAACATTTCATTTCCACATTTTTTGTTTCTATTTCTCTCATCTTATCATTTATCACATCTCATACTTTCTCTCTCTTACTTTTTCTTTTCTTCCTATCTCTGTCTTCATTCCACCTCTTCCACCTCAAATGAAAGGTGTGTAAGTATCATTATTGTTAGCTACATGTCTTCTTCAAACTGCAGTAAAATGCAGTGCCCTTTTGTTTATGACAACCTGATGCAGGTGAATGCAGACAATCTACTGGATCAGGCTAGTTCGGTATACATACAGGCTGAACTAGCTGTTTAAACTGCTATATGACTGAATTATGATGCCACTGCCCACTTTGCACATAGTACTTTAAAAAAGTTGTAACTCGCGATCATAATTGTACGCAATAATGTTATCTTCACACCTCTAAGAGAGGTGGAGAGAGGTGGAATAAAGAGAGATAGAAAGAAAAGAAAAAGTAAGAGAGAGAAAGTATTAGATGTGATAGATGATAAGAGAAGAGAGATAGAAATAAAAAGAGGTGGAAATGAAGTGTTTCAAAGATAAAATGTGTATATATCATTACTCTAATTGTACGGGTACAAGGAGGCATGTGAAGTTAAAAGAAATACGGGTTCTTGGGATATTTTTTCCTCTTTATTTCTCTCTTCTAGTTAGTGCCTAGTAGTGGTATCATATATATCACATCTGTGACGTATTTTTCCAATATTTCTCTAATAATTTACCTCAATGGCAGCAGTACAAATCATTATTGAATCAATAATGAAGCAGAGACTTCAGGTGTAGAAGAGCACATAGAGTTTTAGTCAAAAAAATCTGATAGATACTTTTCCTTCGCAAATTTCATCACAGATTTATTTCTAGAGAGGCCGGAACTAGTGATGCAAAACTAGAGAGAGAGAACTTTTCCATCGCAAACTTCATCTCAAATTTGCAAAATACAACTTTTTCATAAAACACCAAATAGTCTCTAATCCCGTCTCTATTTGTGACGGATTTTCCCCACTCAAAATTCCATCTACAACTTGTATATCTTAAGTAGTGGTTAGCGAGGGAGCATATTCCGTCACTAATGCGACAAAGTAGTTTTTAGGGTAAAGTTATCATTTTTTAGATTTGTGACCTCGCTTGCGACATAATACTTTCCTTTCAAAATTATGTTGCTAAATTCATCTCTTCTACTTAATTTACAGTTTTAAGAATTTTGTAACAGATTAATTTTTCATCGCAAATTATAAATTTCTTTATCCTACAAGGCATAAACCACGCCATGTTGGGTAATTGTTTTTAAAGTATTTTTTTGGCAAATAGTTTTATTTTCTACATTATTTAAAAAATAATTAACCCAATTTGATCGTACTGTCAAAAGTATTAACCAGGGAAGGTGATTTGGTTGGTAATTGTGGTTGGGTTTCGCATCTATTTGATTGGGAGTAGTAGTAGTCTCTTTGGGTAGCACTTTGATTTTTGCTGCTGTTCTTTTTTCACTCTCTCCACTTTTGACTATTTCCCTGTTTCTGTTTTATTTCCTCTATTGTACTATGGGTGGCACCCCTTGTGCCTTTCAATGTTAATTTGGCTTATAAAAAAAAATCTTTCCAACTTTAACATATATATAAACTTTGTCTAAAAGTTATTGTAAGATAGGAAGAGTATGGAAATAATTTGGTGTCCTTCTCATTAATAGTGATTCAATATATATACAAAAATGAATAGGTTAAAGTCAAACTAATGCCTAATATGACTAGCATGATTACAGCATAATTACAGGAAGAATAGTCATGACATTCCTATTCTATCACACCCCCGCAGTCGAAGCGGGAGGTTCGCCAACGCTGAGACTGGATCGAAAATCATCAAAGAGAACTCGAGGGAGGCCTTTGGTGAAGATGTCCGCAATCTGGTGACGAGAGGGAACATGAAGAACACGCGCCTGACCACGGGCGACCTTCTCTCGAACAAAGTGAATGTCCATCTCAATATGTTTAGTGCGCTGATGCTGGACTGGATTGCCGGATAGGTAGATAGCACTGACATTGTCACAGTACACCAAAGTAGCCTGAGAAAGAGGGAAGTGAAGCTCCAAAAGCAGGTTACGTAGCCAACACGATTCAGAAACCACATTAGCAACGCCCCGGTACTCAGCCTCAGCACTGGACCGGAAAAGAGTGGGTTGTCTCTTGGATGACCAAGAGATGAGGTTGTCACCCATAAACACACAGTAGCCAGAAGTAGACCGACGTGTGTCGGGACATCCACCCCAATCAGCATCGGTGTAGGAAATAAGCTTCTCGATAGGAGAAGGATAAAGATGCAATCCCAACTGTAAGGTACCCTGAACATAACGCATCTAAAAGTTATGCGCTTTTCATGGTGGAGGAAGGTTGAGATTCTAAACAATCCTAGAAGGGCTTTAATCAGATTTTGGAGCTTTGTTATCTTTAATACAAACATGGTACTTAATGAGTATGTATATATTTTTATAACAAAAGTGGGAAGTTATGTATAGCATACATCATATAGATAATGAACCACCTAATACTTATAGTTTAGAGATAAAAACTGTAATTGAAGTTGTGATTTTGAAACTGAAGATAGAGACTCCAAAAATAATTAATGTAAACAACACTCCATTATCTTTAACTTTATTTCATTTCAAAAAAAAAAAACTTTATTTATATGATACTATATTCTTCTCTAAAAGGGAGTAAAATTTACTCTACCCCTCATCCTAGCTATTTCAATTTTTGAGATGACACAAAATCTCTGGTTAAAAGTTCATGAATAATAATGACAAAATTTAGTTACAGATTTTATAAGAAATATTTTTCCGTTACAAACTTCGTCATAGTTTTACAAATTGACAATTTCATCATAAAAAAGTCAATATGAGCGACAAATTTTAATTTATTTGTTAAAATTTGCGGGCACTAGTGACGAGTATAAGAGACAAAAAAAAAAATTTACCGTTAAATAGATGAATATAAATTAGTGATGGGACTTGCGACTAAAAACATTCCTCTGTAAGTTCGTCACTAATTATATCTTTATTATTTAGTGCCAAAGATATTGTGACAGATTATGATATTCGGTCACAAAAGTTAGAAGAGATGAGTTAGAGTGTGGATTTTAGAGAAAAATAAAGTTTAATGTCATATGTGCAAAGTTAAAGATAGTAAAGTGTAATTTACCCTTTCACAATTTAAACTGTTCCCAATAATAATTAATATTCTATTTTTTGGTGCCAAATCTCATTTTTCAAAAGCAAATCAGATTAATTTTAACTTTCTACTCCTCCCTCTCAATTATTTATGCAATGGAAAGGGAAGCTAATGTTATAGTATCTTGTCTTAGATTTAGTTTTTTGCACTCTATCTGATCCCGTCTGTTAAGTTCAAACCCATGGTTTCTTAATTATTCAATTTCTATATTAAATTAACTCAAAGATCTCCGAAGTATATATGTTGTGGGGGTATTGGGATGCAAATCATGTGTGGTCCTTTCTACGACTTGCTTTCATTTACAACTATTTTAATATATGGAGGATAGTAAAGGAGAGGAACATAAACGTTAAATAATTGATCTAGATTCCTTAACTGGTCATCCTTTAAGAGAAAGGGGAAGAAATTAAACCTACCAAACTGTCAAGAACCACCAATAATTACATTGCAAGTATCGTGCAAGTAATATACTTTCCTTTGGGGAAAAAGTAAGAAAGGTTATATATATAAAGACATTTTTCCCCCTCTCTCCTCCTTCGTTTCCTTTATTTAATTATGTTAACTTTATTTCTCCTGTATCTCTTTGAAAGGTTGGCTCGATCTTTGAATTGGTTTCAACATTGTGCATGCACCAAGAAAATGAACACAAGGAATCTACAAAAATCTAAGAATTAGGTAGCAAAAGAATTTGTCAATAGCTTAAATTGTTAAAAAAACTAAAAGCAACTAATCTATATTATTGATCAAGATGTAGTGCCGATTGAAAGGAGTACAAATGAGAGGAATAGAGATATTTGTGTCCATATTGCATTTGGTTGGACATGGCATAAAAATGTATGTGGACAATCTTTGAGGTAGTTGGATATATGCTATCGCAAAAGTGGGGGCATCTTTCATGCATCTAAGGATATGCTGACCAGAGAGCTCTACCAAGGATTTGTTTTTCTACCAAACTCTTTGCCTTAATTACTAGTTCTTATGCTTGGATTAGAACACCAAGAATAGCACATCAATTTTCTTCAAAATGAGCTTTTTGTTGTTGTTGCGTAAACTACTCTTTTTGCAACCATATTGTTACCGAATACAATCAAAGATCTATTATATTGTCCCAACATTGACTAGATCCTATACTTTGTAAGAATAAGGACTCATAATTAAAGTGATGTTGCATAATATCTAATATATTTGTTATGCGTTCATACACTTGATTCCCTTCAAGTTTGTTACGACTCTAAATATATAAGAAAATTGTATTCTTATTCAACTCTAGCATGGTGACTACTAGAAGGAAACAAGGAAATTGTAAACCTTTCCGCGAAAGGCAACCAATTTATAATCTACCAAGAAAAAGTTAACCAGAATGGTGACCATCCAAGTGGAGGTGGCGGTGAATTACCAGCCACCCGCACCGTCACAACAACCTCCACATGATGAAGTAGAAGGAGTCGCATCGGAGCTTTGTGACGAACTCATCAGAACATTGGAGGTGCAATTTGCAACATGAAAGAGACGGTTGCAGTTGCATACCTCCCCTAGCCGATAGAGTTCCAACACAACCTCCTTCAGTCATCCTGGCCAATAACTTTATGGGGAAAACCTCCTCGTGTGATCATAGCTAGCGCTATCCTAGTCAAGAGTTCTGGCATCTTGTTCCTCCCCATTATGAGGGAGGTTCGTGTTCAAATTTTAAAGGTCAGCCATAATATGACCCAGACCACAGGAGGCACTCATCTCCGAGATATGGATACTATGCATGCCGAATTAGGATGACAAGGACAAATTTCCTTTCCAACTTCCTTATTCCCCGACTCTAGCCGCCCTGAAGTTGTTTGACAAGGTCCAAAAAGCGCCAACATTCAAACCCTGCACAATAGATATTGACCTCGTGGGGCTTCGCGAGCAACAATGTGCAAAACCTTGCCTCAAACTTTACGAAAGGTCTCCCGGAACTTGGATGAGTTACATATTGGTGTGTGATATTTTCGTGCGGTATGTCCACCATTGGATCAACCAGAGAGACCTTCCAATGACTTCACACTTCGTGGCTCATATTAAGCAAGCAGACAACGAATCCTTACGTGTGCTTTTTTCTAAATTCTACCAAGAGGCTTCCTTGATACCAAACCGTAGGAATTCTTTCACTTTCAAACCACAACAACATCGCCATAAACGGTAATTCATCCGAAAATGTATTAGAATTTGCTTTTTAATTGAAAATTGTGACGGTCTCAACCCTCAATTTACAATCAGAAAAACAACTGAAATTTACCTTTCAAAAATTGTCAGTGTCGACCCCTCAATCTCAATTTACAATGTTACTGCATGTCTACACTATGCTTGAGTTCCTAAATCACTTTTTTTTTTACATTCCCCTGTAAGTTGTAACCTATAAACTGCAATGTAGTGACATCAACAGTTGCATCATACAGCATGTTGGTTGCAACATATATATGCTTTTGAATAGATAGGAGAAAAATGTGACTTTGTTAATGAGGTCACCCTGCAGGAATAAATTTATGTATTAATATTATTCCAATGGGGCGCGAGGTTTTCGGAAGGAGCAAATTGAGTTATGCATTGTCAAAACTCAAAACCAAGCATCTACATCAAAAGCTTTTTGTGGCAGAAAAGCATTATTGATGGATCGATAGCAGAGCCAGATACAATACAAGCCACAAAGTAAAAAAGCAACCACTTAATCTTAGTGACATGTCTCCATCCAAAATGAGATGAGCTTTACATATATAGCACATGGTGTAATTCCGCTTTAAATTAAACTCTCAATTTGGTGCACTTTCATTTTTTTAATTTAATTTAGTTGTATATGTCATCACTTAATGAGATAAGAGACTAATATATATTTTAAAGTATATGGTCATACATTCAAAGGTAATTAAAAAAAAATTCAAAACTTTGTCTTTTTTCCATAAAGATATGGATTTATTTCACTATGAGATTAATGTATGTTAATACAATTTTTTATTTGGTGTGAATTTTATGAAATTTTAAGTTACACACGCATACGAATATTATAATGCACCCTATATAATCTTTCTTCAGTATATATATCAAAACTATGGATAGACATACAGATATGTTTGACACTCATCATATATACACATTAAGTGTGGTTTTAAACCACTGCAAATGTTTTTGTTGGAGGTTAAAACTGCTGCTAATGTATACAAAAGGTTGTCAAACAAAAATAAATTCAGCTAGAGTTAGTTCGAAGTACAGGTTAAAGATTATTAGTAGTCAATCGGCATCAATTGCAGCATATATGCAGGACTTTTGTGAGTTCAGTTGTTACTAGCTAGTGTTTCATGTTTATACGTTAGTCGTTATATATATCAAATAATGGTATGAAAGAGAGAAGACCTAGCTAGAGGTAGAAGCCCCACCCCCAAAACTGGCTTCAGGTTTTTTCTTCTTTTTCTGTCGTCCAGTGTCATAGTGGAAATGAACTCGGCTACTTTACTGTATAGCATTATCAGTGGCTTCAATCTGGTACTCATAAGTTGAAGCTTGTCATTGTCGTGATTGATTTTGTGCATACGGAAGAGAAAGCATTAACGAGGTGAGTGAGTGGATATTTGACACTTACATGTAGTTTGCGTGAAAGCTAAACCAAAGTGAAGTAAATGGTATAGATCAACTCAACATGTTTCTATGCATTTACGGTGCAAGACGAAATTTCAATGTGCTAAAAAAACACATGCGCTCCAAAGGTTTGGACGAAAATCACTTTCAGAATTTCCAACAAATTCGGTGCCATTTTCATGCTTTCACGCAAAGATAACCTAGTAATACGATTTAATTAACTAACTATGTGTATTTAGATACAAGCCTTAATTAGTAACCGTGTGAATTGACATTGGCATAGGCGAGAAATTATTCTTACGTTTGTCAGTTGTGTAGATACATTGGTTACGGCAAAAAAAAATATCAGTTGAGCTCTGGTATTTATTTTTTAAAACTTCAATACTCAACTATATACTTTGGACAAGAACATCAATAATATGGAAAATATTTTTTTCGCACCTCATAGTTATACATGCATAATTTAAAGGGGATTAGTCTCATGGCTACCTCCTATGAAGTACATTGGAAAAAAATTAACTAAGAAAATCATATACATTTATTTATATATATAATGTATCTAGTAAGAGAACTATATTCATGTGGAAAAGTTGTATACCATGACCAACACTTTTATTTATGTCGCATTGAACACAATCTTTTGCTTTCCTCTAAATTTTTATTTCCTCTCAAAATTATTACAATTATGTTTTAATTATTATATTTATGTAAGGTGTAGTGGATTAAGATAACTAGCTTTAGATTTCTTCAGAAAGTGACCCTTTAGTTTTAAAAATAAATAGTACATATAATAGTGACATTATGTATAGTTTTATTTTCATTAACATCTTTTTTATGCTTAAACATTTAATTAATAGCCCTTCTTATATTTTTCTTTTCTATTAGCTTAGCATTTTGTTACAAATACATTGGTCTGATCACTGATGAACTTTTAGGCCTTCCCATTCTGAAGAAACTAAAAAGGCTATAAAATGCAAGAGGCTGCAGAAAATGACTCCATAGAGAACACGCAAAAAAAATGATGTGCAAACTCATAATCAACCAAAAATGAAAGAAAGATATACAAGTTCAAAAGAGATATTGTTTTTGAGCTTGAGTTATTTCACTTCGGTTGAGTCCTAAAACAACTAAGTCCAAAATCTTCAACAAAAAAAAACCAAATTATGACATGTCTTGAAATATTTGGCATCCAAACTATTAAAAATATTTAAAAGTGGTCATGATCATAAGTTTTTCATTGGGCATGGCCATGGCGTAAGCTTAATTTTGACAGGAATATTGTTTGCTTTCCCAGTCCACTTGACAAATAAAAAAGTTAGAAAGCCCAGTAAGTAAATAACATTGGCCCATTATAATAGACCCTATTTGTCTTTCTGTCAAAGAAAGAGCATAGACTTGACCAAAAAAAAAAAGAGCATAGACCTTCAAGAATTGAGTAAGGCCACCAACATCTCAAATTCTTCAACAGCTCTCTATGCCCAAAAAAATCTTTAGTCCCTTATTCCAATTAATTTACAGTTCTTCAATACCATAATACTCTAATAACTCTAATACACATAAAATAGAAGGCTCATAGAAGGGTCAGAATATTAAGAAAACCAGATTGTCTTCTAAATTTATAATAGAAAAACCATGGATCAATATACAACTCAAGAGAAATTGCTACAAAAATCTTTCATCCTTCTTTTCATAACCTTCCTTCAGACTTTTCAATACAGATTCAGTAGAAATTGTTCACAAACTTGATCAAAATATATAATCAGATTGTGTATTCCAGACTCAAGATCTTAAAGGTCATCTCCATGCATAGTGGAATCAACCCTTAGGTTGTGTTTGGATGAAGGAATATTTGAGGGGAATGTAATTTTAGAAGGTATTTTAAATCCCTTCAATTAAAATATCCTGTTTGGATATCTAATGTGGGGAATTCTCAAATTACTAGTAATTAAATGAGGTATTTCACTCAATAGGATTTAGGGTAATTGAAATCACCTCAAAATAGGAAGGAATTTCAAATTCTTCATCTCTCCCTTAACCCTATCTAAATTCAGTCAAAAAAATTAATCTCGGCTTAAAACCCTAAAATTGGCAATAAACTCGAAAGTCAGCCAAAAACTCAAAATCGGCCCAAAACCCTAAATTGGTCCGACACTCAAAAATCGGCCAAGAAACTGAAAGTTTGTCCAAAACCCTAAAAATCAGCCCGACTCTCAAAAATCGGCCGAAAACTCGAAGTCAACACAAAACCCTAAAAATTGGTTTTTGTGCCAACTTTTGAGTTTTTGGCCGATTTTTTAGAGTCGGGTCGATTTTTAGGGTTTTCGGTCGATATTTGAGAGTCGGGTCAATTTTTAGGGTTATGGGCCGATTTTTGAGTTTTGAGCCGACTTTCACGTTTTCGGCCTATTTTTAGGGTTTTCTGGTCATTTAAGGGTTTTGGGCCGCTTTTTAGGGTTTTGTGTCGACTTTGGAGTTTTCGGCCGATTTTTGAGAGTCTGGCGATTTTTAGGGTTTTCGGTCGATTTTTGGATTTTCGGCCGACGTTCATTTTTTCGACCACTTTTTAGGGTTTTGTGTCGACTTTTAAAGTTTCGGTCGATTGTTGAGAGTCGGGCTGATTTTTAGGGTTTTCGGTCGACTTTCAGGTTTTCGGCCGATTATATTAAGATAAAAAAAATTAAATGAAGGAAATTCAATTATATTACCCAAACAAAGAATTTTACAATTGAGGGAATTTCACCATTTTATCCAAACAATGAAATTTGAAAATCAAGGGAATTAAATTGAGTCAATTGAATTCCCTAGCATTTAAAATCCCTTGAATTTCTACAATCCCTCATCCAAACGCAACCTTACACTAAACAAAATCTTTCTCATGAGCATTTGATCCTCAAACATATAACTGTTATTATAATATTGATGTCTGAAACAATACCCTTTATTGCTGACCATTTCAACAGTCTTGGTTCTTATGGTTCAAGAAAAATATTTAATTTCCTGAACTTTCCTTTGTGGTACATGAAGTGGTTCTATTATTTCAGAACCACTAAGTATTTTTTTCCCTCAGAAGCTCAAAACATGTATTAATACTTCAAAGACAAGATGAATTTTCCCCAAGGACATCGCTTGATAGCACTTACAGGTCAAGGAATTGCATGGATCAAGTCATTGGATTATAGCTTACACTAGTATCAGTATTAGAGAAAGATCAGTGGAAGTGCCTGATTCAAGAGGAGGAGCCTAAATGAAAGTTTCAAGAAACAAGTTAATTATTAGCCATTCCACAAGAAACATTGAGCATACCAGAAAGAACCTAAATAAGAACGCCAGATATTTATCAAGTGTGCCATCCAGTTTCTTTTCAGCTGTGTTGCACGGGTACGGGTACGGTACCCGGTACGGGTACGGTATTGGGTACGCGGTACGCGATTTTTGAAAAAATAGGGGTACGGGTACGTTAGATATATATATATTTTTTATACATAATATTTAAATATAAATAAATTATGCAAAAAAAAAACCACTGAAATATTATTTGCAGATTGAATCAGAAGATTACAGCCAGCTTCTGAATGAATTAGAGCAGGTCAAGAAGGAACGCGAAACTGAAGCTGAAGAATTGATTAACTTGAGGAGGATCAATGCTTTCTTAAGGCAAGAGTTATTGGGAAACCATGAGCAACAACAGGATCAGGATAGAGACCACGGAGGAGAGGGACGGCGGAGGCTCACGCTGGAGAGGAAGGTGGTGGCCGGCGGAGGCGCACGGTGGAGAGGGATGGCGGAGGCGACGCTGGTTTCCTTGTGGTTCGTGAACTGAACCCTTGAGAAGCCAGACTGTTCCCTTTTCACGCGATTTGTTCTGTTTTTTTTTTTTTTTAATGGCCAAAACGACGTCGTTTTGGCCCGGAACCCCTTTTTTTTTTTTTTTGAAAAGGGTACGTACCGGGTACGTACCGTACGCGTACCCGTCGCGTATTCGTACCGGGTACGTACCCGGTACGGGTACGCCGCCCAAATGAACGTACCCATGCATCAGAGCTTTTCAGAAGTGCGCTTGTTACTTGCACGTAGCTATTCATCCAAAAACTTGGCAACCAACTCTGCAGGTTGATTCTGTCATGCAAAATCAGCATAACAGTGAGTTGATTGCAAGTCACGCCATACTAAAAATCATACTAAAAATCCCCATTGAATAACAAAATTCAGAAGGACCAAAATGAAACTTCAACTTTAACCACTTGTTTAAGAGACTCTATCACTAAGCCAAAAAACTATTCAGCTGGAAACGCAAAAGCAACATTAACAGGATCCAAATAATCAATTAAAAACTTTTCTAGCATTAGATATATACCAAATGTTCAAGCAATCGCTATCACGGTAGTTGAATCGCGTATCGTATCGTGTATCGAAAGACCTATTTTTTGTCTTGTGTATCGTATTATGTATCGTACGATACAGACACACACAAAAATAAGTTATAATTGAAAAATGTATGATATATATAATATATTTAATCAAAGGATGACAAAATGCAAGTCTTCATCTCCTTCAAAATCATCAATAACATGACAAATGCAAAGCACTTCCATACTTGCTAAACTATGCTTTGATCATACAACTTAATAACAGAGGTGAACGGCCTTGAAGACTTGAAGTTGAACCTGTTGGTTTTGATTCTGATAGAAGATGCGTTGAAATTGGGGGTTTTAGGGCGATTTCAATCCCTAAATTGATTGGGTCAGTTGGGTTGACCCACTTAGTCCCAGATTTAAAAAAAAAAAACGCAAAAAAAGGCTAAAATAACAAATATGTGAATTGGTGCGATACATCTTCGTATCACGATACAACGATATCTGATACGATACAGCCGATACAGGGACAATTCGATACATAGGTACGATACGTATCATTAGGCTAAAAAAACGTATCGTATCGGCGTATCGTACAATACTTACTATCATGATCGCTATAGTGTTATTTCATAGTGCCGTTAAGTTCTAATAGGAAGCCCTCTCTATACAAGGATTTTAATTTTCTTAATGAGTGAATCTTTTGCTTCAAGTCATTTGCTCTAGGATAACAAATGGTAAATGAGATAACATACTAAGGGCCTGTTTGGTTGCAGTTTTTGTTTTCAGTTTTTAAAACAATTTTCAGAAACAATTTTTAAAAACAGTTTTCAGAAGAAGAAAACAGGTTGAATGACATGTTTTCCAACAGAAACTGAAAACATTTTTTAGCTGTTTTGGTTTTTTAGTTTTAAAAACTGAAATAAGAACTGTTTCAAAAACAGTTTTTGAAAATTGGTCATACCAAACAACTTTTTAGTTTTTAACCTGTTTTGGAAACAGGAAACAAACAAGCCCTAAAGAACTAGGAAAAACTACCACCAAAGATAACTTGCCACATGAATTGAGCCAAAACTTGTAATTTGATGTTTTCTATCTCGAGGCATTTGTTATATTAGCATCGAAACTACAAACACAAAAGCTGCAAATGACAACACAGAAACACATAGTACCTAACAAAGCTGGATAAGATGTTCAAATGCATCTTTAATTGTAGGTGCTTGCTACGATACCACAATACTTAGTTGGGGTATGATACATAAGATGATGTGTACCAATTAAATAAATCCAGAATGTAATTAATTAAGCACTTTTTGTTTTTGTTTTTCTATTATTATTAATTTTATTATTTACAAAGTAGTCCTCATCTAATGTATTAATTGAGAATAAATCTTCTCCTCCTCCTTCCCCAAAACACTGAATTCCGTCAGCGGCGCGGGAGGTTTAGGTCAAATCTGCAAAGGCTATGAGCCGAGGAGGAGGCGTTGCCGCCCTCGGTAGTAGTCATAGCGATGTCGGTATTGGCAGCGTTGACGCTGTTGTGGTTATTGTTGTAGCTCTTGTCGTTTCGTAGTGGCATCGCTTGCGACCGCCGAGGGCCTGGCCAGTAGGGAAGCTCTTGTGACAGATTGAACATTTGTGCATCTTTCTGCTGTTACTGATGACCGTGACAGTGGAGGTCGAGACGTTGTCGTTAACGGCGGTGGCGGGGATGAGTTTCCGATGAGGATTTGCAGTGGCTGGCTTTGTGGTCGTCGAGTGCTTGGTAAGGTGGGAAGGCTTTGTTGCACACGCTGCACTTGTGAGTGAGTTTCAGCGGTTGTGGTTGTGGTTTGGCTGTGATTTTGACTGTGAATTGGATGATGATTCTGCACACAAGGTGTTTGTGTTATTGTCTCTGTTGTTTTCTGTTTTAGTTAAAGGACTTCTTCCTTCTGGTTTTCTTTATTGAACCTTTTGTTAAGATTTCTTTTACCAAACAATAAAAGGAAGTCATTTGGCTTAATTGCAGTTTTAGTCCCTCATCTAACACGATTGTGCAAAAGTGGTCTCAGATGTTTAAAACGAGTGGTCAATGTCCCCAATGTTTGTGCTATGAGTGAATTAAGTCCTTCCGTCCACTTCTGTTAGTTGACTAACGGAATTACTGTCATGGCATGTTGTGTCATTCTGCCACGTAGATAAATAATTATTTAAAAAAATTAAAAATTAATTTTTTTTAACTTCTTCCCCATCCCAGCAAATCAACTCTCTTTGAATCTTCTTCACCTTCATCCTCATTCTCATACTCATCATCTTCATCTCCATCTTCATAAAAGAAAAATAAAACCCAAAAACACTAAAAAAATCCAAACAGACCCAGAATTTATGCGACACGCCGTATACCATGAGTCCATGAGTATCCTTCATTCTCCATGGCTTTCCAATCATACAAGATACATTAAAATGTGAAAATATTAGAAATAAGAAACCGCTAATCTGAAGGAGACAAGGCTTGCTACAATTTGCTTAAATATATGTTAGGAATTATCAAATAAAAACTAAGGGAAAACCAGAAACCCATAAACACATCGTGTGAAGACAAAGGAAAAAAAAACCAGAAATCCATATAGACCCAGACAATACCAGAATGCAGAATCCTTGTTCCTGCAGAACCCCATCGATCCAAAGTCCAAACCCCCCAAAAACCAACTCAGATCCCAGAAACTTGTTCGTTCAGACCCATAAACCTGTTTGTTCATCGTTCAGAATCAGAACTGCAAAGTAAATCATCACCAACATCCAAGCATCACACATTCAAAAAAATTGTATTTCCAGAAATCCAAATCGATAGATGCGGGAAGCAGATGCGAGTGAAGCTGAGGAAATCCCAAATCTCTAAATCTCTAAAGCAGGGAGAAAGAAACCCACAAAACCAGATTGAGACCCACAAAACCCTTCACCCAACCCCCTCTCCTTCCAGAAATCAAACGCAAACCCATAAAATTAATTGTACCCACCGATCCTTCACATACTCGCCATAGCCGTCGTCTTCCTCCTCTCATACCCACCCAAACGGATCTGGGACTCCATTATTCTCCACCGTCGACTTCGTGAAGACGTTGTCCTCTCGTCCAAGGACGAGTTCTTCCACTCCAGCCCATGGATCTGCGACTCCATCACTCTATCTGTTCTTGCTGTTGATGTTGCTACCGTTATTGGGGTTGGGTTCTTCCCCCTCACCCAAAATGGTTTTATTAGAGGGATTGGTGAGACAGGGGACAGAGGTGGTGCGTCCGGTTAAATAGTGGTGGCGCGGTGTTGGGGTTTGGGGGTGGTGGTGTTGGGGTGTTGGGGTGGGGGGTCTAATTCCAGATCTGAGGAAGAGAATATAACAGTTTTTTCAAAGGTGCAAGAGTGGTTTGGTTTTGATTTTAGATTAAGTTTTGTTTTGTGCCTTTGGTTTAAGGTGAAAAATGAAGGTTGAAGATGATTTTCTGGTTAAAGAAGATGGAAGATGAAGGTTGAAGATGAGGTTTATAATTTGGGAAAAAAGAATTTTAATAATTATTTATCTATTTGGCTGTGTGACACAACATTCCACTTCAATTAATGAATTACATGTCATCAATTCCGTTAGTCAACTAACAAAAGTGGATGGAAGGACTTAAATCGCTCACAGCACAAACATTAGGGACATTGACCGCTCGTTTTAAACATCTAGGACCACTTTTGCACAATCGTGTTAGATGAGGGACTAAAACTGCAATTAAGCCAAGTCATTTAAAATCTAAGTCATTAACTTTTTAATAGATCTAAATGGAAGATACTACAGCAAGAGGGTTATAAATGGAGAAAATTGAGCGTGGTGTTTAGTTGTGTGTGTTGGAGTGAGTGGATGAGAAAGTCGTGGGGGATTTGCAGAAGAAGAAGAATCCTCGTTAATGAGGGAATAAAGGAGAAGCAGATGATGAGTAGGAGATCCTTGAAGCTGAATCGATCCTCTTGAGGGAATGGGGATTTGATATGGTAGGGAAGGCTTGTGGATTTTTTTTCCAAATCTGGATTGTGGAAGATGAAGTGGTTTTTGATTTTGGTGAGGGAGATGCTAATGAAGAAGATGAAGATGAATTTCTGGGTTAAGATGAAACTTAATTTCTTTTCCTGAATGTGAAAACTCTAAAACGCACAAAAAAGAAGTTTCATGAAATTGGGTTACCGCTTAATGAAATTACAAAAATGTTAGGACCATAATATAATTAATACAAATCTTTTTTTTTTGTTTTTCGTTATTTTTTTTTAAAATAAAATAAAAAAGTCAAAGTTTACCGTCAAAGCAACTCCTATTGGTCCACATCACTCATGTATGATACAATTATGGTATGGTAGCATTTACCTTAATTGTATTACTAACACTATGTTTGGTAGGGTAGAGAGAGATAGAGAAGAGAGAGTAGATAAGAGAGAGATTGAGTAGAGAGAAATAGGTGAGAAATAGAGTGGATTTAAGAGGTTGTTTGGTATGATAGAGATAAATGAGAGAGAGATGAGAAATAATGAGGTGGAAGAGAGAGAAAAGATTAACTTTTAATTAAAATAATATTTTTTTGAAAAAAAGTAACATAGTGGCGGTTATAAACCGCCACTAAAGTGAGCAAAAAGTAGAAAAAAAAATAAAAAAATACAGCCCACGATCACTGTTCCTTTTCTCCTCAAATTGGAGAGACCCAAAAAATGGGTGGGCCCCACCTCTGCAGCCCCTCCTCCCTCCCTCCTCTCTCCTACCAAACAGGGTAACTCTCTCCTATCTCTCTCCCTTGCATCTCTCTCTCTCCTATCTCTCTTCTAACAAACAAAGCATAAAAGCTTTCTTGAAAATGTTTTCCTCTATGTGTAAAGAAAAGCTTTGAATTCTGGAGGGGATGAACCATAGCTTTATCTTTCTCCTCGTCCATGACAATACCCTGCCCAGTTTTCCGGATGTATGAACTAAGGGCCTGCCTCAGTGACTCAAGAGCATTGACCCTTGAAAAGGGCAAGTATAATAGTATATTGTCTGAAGGTATTCATTTCGACTCCCATCCATAAGCATAGTAAAACCCTTAAAACAGAAGAAAAAAATTAAGGAAAGGGGAAATTGCAAAAGATATCTCTGGATTATTGATTAAAACCTTATCAAGAATGAAAGGATTATGACCTCCAATAAGTTTTTCTTTTGCGGTCACGATCAATGGTTAATTACCTAGTATTTGCATACAAGTGTATCAAACATCTTCCATCTTCCTTTTGCAAGTTGCAGTGATATCTGCAAAATTGAATACCCAAAAATATCCTAACAGTAAATACAATGAGGGACATGGCATAGAATTAATTACTGTATTGTTAATGTAACGAAGCAGTTATATTTTAACTGCCATGTAACCACGGTCTCTTGATCCCTGTTACAGCCAGTTACTTTCTTTGTTTTAGTTAGTTTGTTAGTTGGTGATACTATGATACTATTAGGCTAACCTACACTAGTAGATATATGTTAAGCTTATGTACTCGGAAACAAATCAATCAATGTCCTTTAGACAACATAATCGTGCATTCTCTTCAACACGCCAATCTCCACATTTTACCAGTTTTTCTCTTTGTATTCCCCCCCCCCCCCCCCCCCCCCTCTCTTTCTCACTTGCATTTTACAAATACACTTGAAAGCATGTGGTTTTGAATATAAAGTGCAACAATCATGTTTTAAAACATGGGAAGCACATTAGTGATCAACCACCCCCCGCCACCTCTAGCAGTGCATATGCTCATTAGCACGCAGGTGAGAAGGCTCGCGCCTGCAAATCTACGCCTCTCCTGTCCAAACCTTGTAGCCTCACATCCCCAAGATCCACGCCCCCATGCCTCCACCGCCTCTACCCCCACGCTGTCGCTCTGCATCCCCATCCCACCGCCGAGCGTCGCCAGTTTTCCAGTAAGTTCTCTCTAAGCTTTTAAGTGATGCATGTTGATAGCATAGCTTGTTTGGAGCTTGTTGGGATTGATATGATTTGTAAAATATGAAACTTATGAATAGTGTGCGGATGAACTAATTTAATTTGTAAAAAAAGTTAATAATTGTATCATTTAAATATTTGATGAATTGAAAAACTTAATAAAATAGTCTATGACAAATTGACAATAAGAAAAACACTTCTCAAAACTATTTTAAAGGTCCGTATGGTGGTCAGGACAGGATAAGATATGATAGGATAATAATCTTATTCTGTTGTTATCTGTTATTTGTTGCGTCAGCAGGATATGATAACATTATTCTGTCTCCTATCATGTCCATCATATGTAAAAGTTATCCTAAGGAGGAGCTAGGATACCAGTTATATATTTTCTTTCAGGATCCTAACTCCAAATTAATTTATAATAATATTAATTAATAAATATAAAAATATTAATTTAACTAAAATAATAAATAAATAAAATTATTATTCATAAATAGTAAAATAAACCACTCACTTATAAATATTAATTTATTAATAGTAATAGACTAATTTACTTTCATCTTCTATTATTTAAAAATTATTTATCTACTTATATAATAATTTAAATATAAATTACTTTTAAAATAATAATATTTTTAATTTAGTTAATTTTTCTTATTTATCACATGTCACAATTAAGTGAAAACCAATTGTGAAAACCAAAAAAAAGTGAAAACCAATTGGTTACAAATATTGATTTTTTAATAGTACTAGACAAACTTTCTATTTTCATCTCCTATTATTTAAAATTATTTATCTACTTATATAATAGTTTATAATTTAAATACAAAGTACTTTTGAAATAATAATATTCTTAATTTAGTTAACATTTAAATTTAATAGAATGACCAATTTTTAAATGTATTTTTTATTCAAATATAAATTTGATACATTTTTTCTTATCATATCATGTCCAAGGTAGTCAAATCGAGATACGTATCGTGTATCGCTAGACCCTAATTCCGTGTCGCGTATCGTATCGTAACGTGTATCGTAAGATACGGACACAAAAAAAATTAAGTCATAAATTAAATAATATACTAATATATCATCTAAATATAGTTCAAAATAATCAAAGATCCAAGTCATAAGTAGAAAAATAGTCTCACAAAGTTCAAGTTCAACCTAATTCCAAGCCATAAGCCAAACTAAAGTACTAAACATCAAAGAGATGAAATTAAATGCCCACTCCCTAATTCCAAGCCATTAAAGGGATGCTGAAGTTGAACGTGAAAGGGTGAAAGAATCAAAGAAAACATCACTTTTTAGGGAAATTTACTAATTTTTAATGAAATTAAATTCCCACTCCCTAATTTCTAGGAGAGTCAGATGAAACGGCATTTGAAAAACTGTTTTTGTATTGTATCAGGATACGTATCGTGCGATACTCATGCGATATGTGCGATACAGGTCACGATACGAACACAAAAAGATACGTACATGGGATACGTATCGTTTGGTTGATTTTCGTATCGTATCGGGATACGTATTGTGCGATACGCACGATACTGACTACCATGATCATGTCTTTATCATGTACACCTCAAACATAGGATAGGATAAGAGTCTATCCTAGTCTTATCATATCTTGTTGTTATCTTATTCACATATTATATCATATTTTGACTACCAAACGAACCCTAAATGTATTTAGAGCGGAATACAAACCTTGACAATCATTGTACCAAAAAGACATGTGTAGTCCACTTGACCTTCATTCGTCATGAAATCATTTATGATTCATGAACCAGTTTTTTGCTTTAAAGCCATTAAACATTGTTCTCACTACAACAAGTTTTTCTTCAATTTCATTTGATCATTGCTCTCAAGAAGACTATAGAAGTACAGGAACTAATATATGTCTGACAAACCTTATGTCTACCAATGTATTAAGTATGTCAGAGCCATTTAATTATAAACAAAACTCAGTCTAACCTAGCATATTTCAAGCTTTATCCACCAGAACGAATTGGATCTCAACAAGTCAAGTAGATACGAAATGGGTGAGGGCCGTGTGGTATGTTAAGAAAATTAGGCACCAGCCTAAGGCCCCACAAAAAAACAAAATTTTCTCAGGCCCCAAAAGTTTTTCATTAGTAGTAACTATTAACAAATTTTAACTAATCAAAGTAAAATAATTTAGAATCTCTCTCTTCCCTCAAAATTAGTCAATCAAAATCATTTTTTTCAAAATTAATCAATATCATAATTAATGTTATTTAAAGTATTTTATTTATCAAAAAAAAAAGTAAATCCCTATTAATCTATCTCAATTCCCTAACCAACGAGGAAAATGGTGTAGAACAACCACCTTTAAATAATATTGACAATGGTGAAAACATAATAGAACAAATGATTTTACAGCTAAAAAAATTAGAAGATTAATAAATAAATTTATATTTTATATAATATATTGAGTATCTTTAAAATTGTTATAAGAAAAATGCCCCTTTCACATTTTTCCCCTTAGGCTCCGAAAAGTCTGTACACGGCCCTGATGGGTGAGTCCCAGCCATGTCATAACAATGATTGCTACAAATTGTTCATCATGCATCAGCTTGTGAATTTCATTTAATTTTCAAGTGTGCAACTTGTAATTTCTCATTACAAACAAAAATCAAGTTGACCATATCCCAAGTTGCGTGCTTTTAATTGACTTGGACAAGGACAATAGTAGTCTTCCAATGACGACCTTTTCAGTCTCTTAAGACTGCCTAAGTCCAGAGCTCCACGTAGCTCGCATTGCTGGCCTCATGCCAATCACACCTATAAAACACCCACATCCACATGCACATTTTCACACACTCACCGCAATCTGAAGCAAACCCATTAGAGAGAAAGAAAAACTAGGAAACCAAGCTTCACATCCTTTTAACATGTCAAGTGAATGGCGTAGTGGAGGTCCAAAGATAGTGCATATCGAAACACGGTACGTGGAGACCGACGCTCTCAACTTCAGAGACGTGGTTCAGCGCCTAACGGGGAAGAACTCATCCATGACTTGGGTTGGGAATGAAAGCTCTTCCTTGGAAGCTGCAGGTTCAGATAATAAAGGAGAAACTGCACAAGGTGGTGGTTGTGCCAGATCAGTGGTAGATACCCCCGCTGATGGTGTAAATAATAGTCTTGTATCTTCCATGGTTCTAAAGAACATGATCTCCTTTAAGGATTTTGATGCATTGTTGTCCGATTCTCCTTCTATGGAGGAGCTTCTGTGTTGGTAGATCCAACGCTTTTTAGTTTTTACTTTACGGAAATAATTGGGGAACATGTAAATTTATTCTGATATTATTTTGACATATGCACTAATGCGGTGAATATGACCTTAAAACTCTCGTTAATGTGTATGTCTAAAAAGTGTTGGACAAATTCGTGAGTTTTTGTATAAGCACGCTTTCTTTTTATTATATGGTAACTTGTAATTCGTATGAGTATTGTTGTGTTTGTATATCTAGTTTGTTTACAACGTAGTTAAGGCTCGTTTAATTTGCATATGTATGTGTTATTTGCAAAAATAACTTTTTTGTCTCTAAGTTGAAATGAAAGAAAGGGGATAAACACCGACACACTAAATTCATATAGCTATTTAATAGCTAATTTACTGTTTAGTATTTTAATATATCATTTTCTAATTACAAATCTTGTTTAATATGGTTTCAGATCTTATAATTACAAGTTGCAAGTAATGTATCCGTATACCAACTAACAGACAACCCCATTTTATAAAAAGAGAAATTAATTCTTAGTCACTTGAATCAGCATGTTTAGGTCTTAATTTTGGGTCAATGTTGAAGCGGCAGTTCTTGCGGCGGTTGCTTGAAAACGACGGCATATGGATTTGCGGCGCCAGAAACTATGGTGGTAGCCTAACCAACAGGAATTTTTTTAGCGGCTGTTTGAACCGCCGCAAATGGGAAACACAACCGCAGCTACATACCAAGTTTTGGTGTAGCGCATCAAGAATATTTATTTCTTCAATAATGTGAAGCTGTAGATTTTGAAGATGCATATGGGATCTCAGCTGATAAACTGCGCTAAGTACTGGCGGCAGAAGTTTCATTGATTATGGATGTGAAAGATTAAGAGCGTGTCCCCTCAATGAAAAGGCAACATGACTATCTTTTTTCTTTGTGGTTCAATTGTAGCCTTACATTGGATCTACTAACATTACTATTTATGTAAGAGCAACTCCAATGCATGGTTGCTAGTTGGGTTGCTTAAATGCTATTCTGGTCGGTCCAGACTGCCACATAGGATTTAAGCAATCCATGCAAAATTCACTCCAATGCATAGTTACTTATTTTACTTTTAGATGGACCCCACTATACCTCATATATTTATATTTTATATTTCCACTTTTAAATTTAAATATTAATTAATATTTATAATAATATAATCTATTTAAAATTGAATAAAGAAATTGTGCGGAAGTGAAAAAAGTGTGTAAAAAAACTCATATTGACATGTTATTTATAATGGACCCATATTAATTTTTTTATTTGGGCCCAACGGTCCCAAGAGTGACCAAAACAACCCAAAAAAAAAAAGAATATGACCCATTTCAAAACACACCCCATTAACTCAGCTTTTTCCAAACCCTACTCAAAATACACAATTACTCTGAAACTCAATTACTTCTCAACCGTTCACTTTCTTTCCTCCATCAACGCATTTACTCCTGTCATTCACTCTCCCTCACGGCCTCACCCACCGTCCACCGATTCCCTTTCTTTCTCACTCTTCCTCTTCCTCACCGTAAACGACGAAGCGCCTCCCTCCTCTTCCTCTCCTCTGAAACCGATTCAATTTCTCTCTCACTCTTCCTCTTCCTCAGCCCGAAACCTCTCCATCCTCTTCCTCTCCTCTTCCTCAGATCGAGCCTCCCTCCATGTTTTCCTTCACCAAGCCGCGAGATCGAAGCCTCCCTCCTCTGAAAACCGACCAGAGCCGCCAGAGGAAGGATCGAAGCCGCCAGATCGGACATGCAAGCCTCCTCTTCCTCTCCTCTGATCACGAATTGGAGGTTAAAGACATGGAAGCCACCAGATCGAACCCAGATCGAAGATTCATGTATTTTACTGTGTATTTTGTGTATTTTTTTATGGGATTCATGTCAAGATTCAGGTTTTGTAATAAATTTCTTCTTCTTCTTTTTTTGTATATTTTTTCTTCTGTTTGTGTTTAATAAATTTCTCCCTTCCTCTTGTGCTGGATTATGTTGATGATTTTTGTTTCCCTCTTCTTTTAACTGGATTCTGTTGCTGAATGGAGAGAGGAAAAACAATTTTTTAAGCAGGCAGGAAGTTAAGGAGCGTTGCTTATTTAAAACGTTGCTTAGCTTTTAGCTCTTAGCAACGCCACCTCTGCAAGCTCCAATGGAGCAGAAAAATAAGAAACGTTCCTTAATTTAAGCAACCCTGCTAAGCAACTCCCGATGGAGTTGCTCTAATAGATGTTGGGTAGGGCCATAAAACCAACATTACTATTCATGTAGGTCTAAAATAATGTCCAAGTGTTATAGCTTATAGCTTATTTGACTAGCTTAAAGCTTATTTGACTAGCTTAAAAACTCTTCAAAAGTGTTTGGTGAAGGAGCTTATTTTAGTAGCTTAAAGCTTTAAGCTATAAGCTATCTCAAGTAGCTTAAAGCTTATAGCTTATTAAATTTATTCTCATTTTTATCCTTATTATTTTATTAAAATTCTACCATTACCCTTATATATTTGTAAAAACACTAAACATATTTTCCCCTCACACTTACGTATGCAGTTTTCGCCACCATTCCCGCCACACCGCTGCGCACCACAAGTATTATAAATATTATATTAATAAAAATAAATATTATATTTTTAAGATGATAAATAACTGAAGCTAATAAAAATATTTAAAGTGATAATAATTTTAATGTTAATATTATATTGGTATTAATGTGAAAATAAAGTAATGTTAAATTTAAAAATAATTATGCAAGTATGTCATTTTATGTCATTTTACAATTTCAGCTTGTTTAACAGCTAGTTTTACCAAACACTTTTGTTTCAATCACGTAACTTTTCAGCTTTCAGCTAGCTTATCAGCTTTTAGCTATCAGCTAGCTTATAAGCTTTCAGCTAGCTTTTCAGCTTTCAGCTAGCTTATCAGCTAAACATGCCAAACATAGCCATAAATTGTGATTGAAACTTCATATGATAAGTCTTTTGAGATTTATTTTGAATAAAGTTTTAGTCTTTCAGGCTTTCAATCTTTGGTAAAAGATTGTTTATATTGCAATGTAAAAATGAGACACATAATAACTTGCTTAGTAATGTATTAATTCAATTTTTTAAAGCTTTATCTCATGTATATATTTTCGAGTTTTCTATTAGAGTTTAATTACTATACTGATAAAAGAATTTTATGAATATAAAACGAAGGAAGAATTTTAATTAATTATTTAGTTTGATGCTTATTCTTACAAAATAATCCCGGACACAAGTTTATAAAAGGGAAAATGCTAAAAGGCGCGAAGGATATCTGTCACGACTGGACACGACAAATAATTTGGTTACATGTGTCAACTTTTTCAAACTCTTTTTCCTCCATTTTTTCCTCGTTTCTAACTTCCTGATTTTTGTTTTTTTTTCCTGGTTTTTAATTTCAACCTCTCATCCAACTTTATCTTTTCCAAGCCATTCTCATTGGCTGTGTTTTCTAATTTTGAGACCCAAAATCCTCAGATCTAGCCAAGCACCGCCTAGTCGCACATCGAATCACTGTGGTGGGTTCGCTGGCACCTCTTCCCTTCTATATATCATCGTGGAGAAACTCTACAGTTGGGGCTGAGGATTTCTATTTGGTCGTGGTTGTGCGGTGAAGTTGCAAAGTGAGGGAGGTGAGATGGGGTGGTTGGTGGAAGTGATTCTAATGGTGGTTCTTGTTGTGGGTGGAGCGGCGGAGGCCGCGACTAATGAAAGTAGAAGAAGGACCAATCGAAGAAGAGGAGGAGAGAAAGCTTGGGTTCCTTGGGTTTGGTGGGTGCCTCTGCTAGAGGAAGATGGATTCAGATCTTTTTAGCTAGAGGAAGATGGATTCAGATAGTTTGGTGGGTGCCTCTGCTAGAGGAAGATGGATTCAGATCTTTGAAGAACACCGTATGCCTCTCCCCTATTTTTCATCTTATTTTATTTTTAAAATGATTTATTGTCATGGTCGTGCGTCTCTCGTGCTTGTCCGGCTCGTACTATATAGCATTACTCTTATAAAAGAAATTAAATGAGGCCTGAAATTCCCTATACAAGAAAATATGTAGGGCTTGTAATTGATTAAGATTTAAATATGTTTTTAGTTGCAATATTGCCAATTATTGATTTTAGTTTTGGATGTGAGCCTGTTTCAAAAAAAAAAGTTTTAGATGTGAGCCTAAATATTTTCAGTGTTTAAGGACCAAAAATATATATTGTGTTAGACCAAAAATATAGCGTGGGTTGGGCTGTTATCTTTTGGGAATGTGTTCGCAATATGCTTCATGTTCCAGCTGATTTATCTGTCAGCTGTTTTTTTAGTGGGTTTGGTTTCCCAAGGGTGGGGTGGATTTTGCATTGTAACCCAATTGACTTTAGTTTTTTTTTTTAATTAAGTCCATGCGTTTTTCGAAATAGCCATATACTTTTTGTAAAGAGTCCACACAATGTTTTTGTAAAGTTCATTTAGCATCTTTTAAAGTGCTGAGCACTGATGTCCTTGTAGCAGAGATATTTTCTGCTGACGGCTGAGCCGGCAAGGCTGAAAAGCGACATTGTTAGGTTCAAATCAAATTTTCGCTTGAAGCAGATAAGACTATGGGTTGAGCTTTGGAGTCACTTCTGTTTCCGTCTCCGTCGATCCACCGCCATCTCCTCTGTGGTTGGGCGAGGGTTCTTCTGACCTATGGTTCATGGGCTGGGCTCAGTGTTACGGGCTTGGTCCTCTTGGGCCTGTTGCAAGTAGTTTTATTTTTAATCTCCTAGTTTCTAACTTTGGGTTAGGAGTAGAAAGGAGTCTTGGGCTCAAGTGTTAGAAACTGACTTGTATTTCTCTGGGCTTTGCCAACCAGTTGTACTACCCTTTTGGGTTATGGGTCTGGCCCATGTTATTAATGATATGCTTACCTTTGACCAAAAAAAGATTCTAGACTAATTTGACCGGAAAAAAATAGTTAGACTAGCCATCTTGTTCTAATGGCTGTTAGCTAGCCATTCCAAAAAAGTAGTCATTAAAAGATTTAAAGGGATAATCGATGAAGATACATGGCTTCACATAGACATTGAATTTTTGAACAAGTGTCAATTAAGCTGATATCCATGATATTTATTCAATCCTAAAGTTTTCTAATTCATAAATTGGAAATGGAACCACACCTAGGAAATAAGAACTTTGGTTTCAAGTAGAGCTAGCCAATACACTTAAAAGGTTAAATTTTCAGCTAACTAAGATCGAAAGTGGCATCAAGCCACAATTTAGAAATATGCGAGCTATTTGGACATAAAAATGACATGGTGTGCCTTTGTAACACACAAAACAACTCAAATAGTCTATAGTCTACACAAATGTAAATTTTACTTTTTATTTCCTTTACATTTTCTTTACTTTCAAGTCATTTACTTATATTTTTACCTTTAGAGTTTAAGTCATTACATTTTACTTTACTTAGCTAGTTAGCCAATTCTTTACTTTTGCTAGTTTTTTTTTTTTTTACCGTAGTTGTTACTAGCTAGTTACTTCTATGAGTTAATTCCCAAATCGACGATGAGCTCTTTTGTATCTCAGGAAAATAAATCACAATCCGTTCATATATTAAACAATCATTTTGATTAATGTTCTGGGAATCCCTGAGTACGGACGACCAGGACAAGAACCGGGACGGATACCACCTGGGGTTAACCACCCAGGACGGTGGTTAGATCCTAGAAGATCACAGGAAGAGACGAGCACCCACTTGGGGCTTCCCTTCCAAGGCAATGACGTGGACCGATTACCCCCCTAGGACGATCACCACCGATAACACGACAACGGGGTCGGTTACACTCCGGGACGACCACACCTATTCCCGCGCCTCCTCTGGAGCTGGCGACTAGGCTCGCCTCATAGTACAAAACTACAGTTGGTCCCCACTGCATAGGGGTTGACCTAGGCCAACCACCCCACGAAACTAGGGTGGTTGGGCGCATATCTCGAGGTACCCTGAACCGTTAAATCGCTGCTTTGCGGCAGGAGAAGCAGAGAATCCAACGGCTCAGGGCGAACCAAGTACGAGCCATGCATGCCGTTGCATGGCTCCAACCCTAGCTTCACTACGTGTATATAAGGGGGGATCCTCCTCCTTGCTAAAGTAACTTACCCTCTTCACTTAACCTACTAACCCTCTCATACATTTACTTACTTTAGCATCGGAGTCCCTTGCAGGAGCCCCTCCCGGGAACGTCCAACTCGAAGGCTCACCACCTCCCTGCTTCTCTCCGCTACCCCTCTCCCACCGGGTAGCTTGGTCCTCCCGATCAATTAACAACCCAGCCTAGTTATTTATTTGACCAATCCCTAATCCCTAAATCCCACCTCCCCGCTTCTCTCCGCTACCCCTCTCCCACCTTACCTATTTGTTTTGTGCATGGAAAGACTTTCAGTTAAGATTCATGATCTAGTCGACAAGGGTATGTGGAACCCCATCAGAATTTCACCCCAAGGACCTCCGATTTCTCATTTGTTTTTTGCGGATGACGTCCTCCTATTTTGCCAAGCCATTGCTCCTCAAGTTCAATTAGTGGCTGACACGCTACAAACCTTCTGCCTCCATTCGGGTTTAAAGATTAACATCACTAAATCAAAGGCCATTGCTTCTAAGGGAGTTAGACCTGAAGTGAGAGATGCGATCTGCCACATAGCCCCAATCCCATTTGTGAGTGATCTTGGACGCTATTTGGGCTTTCCCCTCACGGGAGGAAGAACATCTCGGAGCTCATTCAACTATTTGTTGGATAATATATCTAGAAAGCTTGCTTCCTGGAAAACTAACCTGTTGAATTTTGCAGGGAGGATTTGTTTAACAAAAGCAGTTATAACGGCCATGCCAACTTATACTATGCAGGTATTCTGGCTGCCTAGAACTATTATCCACAGCATGAATCAAACCATGAGATGTTTCATTTGGTCCAAGGGTGGTGGGAAGCGCGGGTGGCATTTGGTGAACTGGAAAACAATCACAAGTGACCGCCAACACGGAGGTTTGGGTGTTCGGGACCTGGAAGACCACAACACCGCCTTGCTAGGCAAGGCTATCTGGCAGCTTCATGTGAATGCTAATAAGCTTTGGGTCCATACTTTATCTCACAAATACGTTCAAGGTGGGACGGTACTCACCACCCCCGTTCGTAGTAATGCGTCGCCAGTCTGGAAAGGGTTAATGAAAGCGCGTGATGGCATTAAAAATGGCTTCAAATTCAACCTGGGAAATGGCACAACCTCCGTTTGGTACCAAGACTGGTCCGGCCAGGGTAAGCTAGCGGAGCACCTAGATTTTGTTCACATAACAGATACAAACCTTAACCTCCATGACCTCATTTATCACGACACCTGGTGTCTTAACAGATTGAACATTGTGCTCCCTGAAGAGAAGAGGGACTGGTTTGCGGCGATCACTCCTCACATCGACCCTAATGCGCATGATGGTTGGACGTGGGAAGGGAGCTCCAGCGGTAGCTACTCAGTCCGCGATGGGTATGCTTGGCTCCGTTCTCAACACCTGGCAATGAATACTGCAGCGGATTGGCGTTGGATATGGAAGCTCACCTTCCCTGAAAAGATCCGCGTCTTTGTCTGGTCCTGCCTTCAGGGTGCACTCCCTGTAAATGCGGCTCGGTTCAAGTGCCATATGGCCTTGTCGCCAGCTTGCACCAGATGTTCTGCTGAAGTGGAAGATAATCTCCACGCATTGAGAGACTGTCCTCACTCACGTGAGCTTTGGGGAAGATTGGGTGTGTGGCACTGGCTCAATTTCTGGACCCAAGACCTAAAAGAATGGATCGATCATCATGCCCGCAGCTCCCATGCTACCAAATTCCTTGTTGGCCTGTGGAACATTTGGAAGTGGAGATGCAATATGTGCATG
This sequence comes from Lotus japonicus, assembly GCF_012489685.1. NCBI lineage: Eukaryota > Viridiplantae > Streptophyta > Magnoliopsida > Fabales > Fabaceae > Lotus > Lotus japonicus. The sequence goes on along the minus strand of NC_080044.1, from coordinate 73,822,294 downwards.
GACACTCAACAATGGACTTTAGAGAGTGCGTGGAAAACTTTGTCATGACCATGATGAAATTGTTCGCTCCCTTCAAGCAGATAATATGGATGAGGATCATGTTTGGATGGCTAGTGTGTGGAGGCCTCCCCAAGATGACTTCTTGAAACTTAACGTAGACGGAAGCTTCAATAGTGAAAACAGTGTGACGGGTACAGGTGGGCTTCTCAGAGATCACAAGGGCTCATGGGTCCTGGGATTCATGAAGAAGGAACAAGGGGGAACGCTTTCCAAGCAGAGGCCAAGGCTCTTCGTGAAGGGTTGCAAACTGCTTGGAACCAGGGAACTCGAAAGCTGTTATGCGAAACAGACTGTAAAGAACTTGTAGACATCCTGCGAGATGATAACAAGGTGGATACCCATCCACAGGTGATTCTTCTCAAAGAGATTCGCGGCTTCATGACTCGTGCTTGGCAACTCCACCTCTCTTGGACTCCACGCGAGAGTAACCAGGCAGCAGACTGGCTAGCCAAACACAGCTATCGAGGGTCAGGCATGGAGATTACCACCTTGGATGCACCTGGACCTGAGCTTCAAGTTCTCATTCTGCGAGATGCCCTAGGCATCACTTAGCTTTTCTTGGTTTTTCTTGCAATTTTTCGATGTATCAAAAAAAAAATATATGTGAACAAACAATCTTCAATTCCCATTCCCCGTATATTGATGCTTTATAAACACACCAACAAGATTCCACTTTTTATGATTTTTTATACTTAGATCATGTCGTTCCTCACATATTCCAGAATTACTCGAAGTTCTTAGAAAGATCTTTTGTTTTCACTCCAAGTTATGCAAAAGAATCTAGAATTAGTTCTGGACTAAGACAACTGTGGCCAAAAATTGGATATCTTAAATTTGGAAGCGGTGTGCTTCAGTTTAATGCTAAGTATATATATAAGCTCAACTGAAGATTTTTTTTTATTTTTTTAGGGAAAGCTTAACCGAAGATTATTAATTTTAACGGCATGTGCTTGATTCATGTTTTGATGTTCTCCTTAATAAAATGTCCAGTTGATCATGTGAATTAAAGATCAATTGAAATCATCAGAATTCGAATGATATCTCTACTGCTCTACATAACCTTTTAGGTTGATACTTGATAGGGTGCCCACTAGGGTGCACAAGTAGCACTTTGGTCCACCGGTGCACCAGCTTTAAACACCATTAGATCCTAGAATTTTGGAATGTTCTTTAATTGAATGTTTAGGATTAGATGAGGATTCAAAGGGAAAAAATGGGAATTGACAACCCTTCTTCTTTCTCCCTGCTCCTGTTGTTTCTCCCTCGCCAGCGTTTTGCTTCAACGCTTGAGTTTTGGGTTTCAACGCACCACTGTCGACCCGTTCCGTTTGTCTCCAGTCTCAGGTAGTGGTTCCGGCGAGTGTGTGGTGATGGGTTGACCCGTGAACGTTTTCAGATCCACTGATTCTTGTGGGGATGATGTGGGACTTGAGGAGTGTCTGAAGGGAGTGAAGATTTCTGGGTTCGAGGAGGAAGCGCTTGAAATCAGGGTTGAGATCTCGCTCAAGAGCTTTGTTTTTAATCAGGGTCAGGATCTCGCTCTAGAGCTTCAGTTACACATTCGATTGTTGAAAATCACAAAGTTACTTGCTTGCTCATATTATAATCTGAAATGATTGATTCTCTTTTTGGGTAACCTAATTTGCTTCTTCTCTTCACTGGTTTGGCGACTTTCACCGCATATATCTCATTTCCCTTCAGATCTGGATTCATTTGTTGTCTTAGTGTGGAAAAATCCTTTTTTTCTTTTCCAATCCCATTTGTTTCTCTGTAAGATGATGGGCTTTGGCAGCATGTTTTTATTCTACTGTTTCAATGGGTTAGATATGGAATGTGAAATGTTATGGGGGGTTGCCATCTGTGTTTGATTGTTTATGCTTTTGTTCTTTGACATGTTTGGAGATTAATTTTTGTGTTAAGATGGTGAGGGAATTCAACGCAAGTAAAATGCTCTTTTAGAGCTCCAGTGATCGAGTGGGGAGCTCCGATGACTGGAGCTGTCATGCCTCTTTCTGGTTGTTCCGGGAGGCAGTGAAGGAGGGTACTCAGGGGTAGAGTGGAAGAGAGAAGGAAAGGAAGGGGAAAAGTCTAAAATATCCCCTGGTGCACCGGTGAACCAAAGTGCTACTTGTGCACCCTAGTGGGCACCACTTGATAGTATTTTGTTTTCTAAGCCCTCGCTCTTTTTTAATTTTCGGGCATTTTTTAATTGTGGACTGTTGGATAAGTAGACTGCACATGAGATGTCGGCTTCACGAGAAATTGTTTCAAAATTGATTGTTTCTAGTTGTTTGAGGCATTCAAGGAAATATTTTTCGTGAATATTATTGATGGATAAATACCATATTTATAAAATTACATGGTTGACTAATGATAAAAGTTAAACCCTAATTATAGGCATAATTACATAAGAATAAATACAAGAATATTCTTGTATTTATTCTTATGTAATTATATAAGAATATTCTATTAGTCAACCGTGTAATTGTATAAATACAAGAATATTCTATTCTATCGGGCATGAATACGCCTTTATGTGGGCAATTCTTATTTGCAAACAATAAGTTTTTTTTTTTTTACATTTGCAAAATTGCCTAGTAAAAAAATGCTAAATTAACAGACTTTTATCTCAATTTATAAAAAATCTTCAAACGTACAAAATATGCAATCATAAAAAGAATTACATTACTTCTTATTTTGAAAATCATGTGATACTAGATTTTTTTTTCAGGCAATAGTAAATCAATTTTTTTTTGGGTTAATTAATGTATCACACGATTATTAGTTGTGAGATTAATTTCTCCTATCTTCGTCACTGCACACGCCTAAACTAACTCGCAACAACTTTGGTACAAGCAGCAAAGGAAAAAAAAAAAAACGCAACCAACAAAGCAAACAGCCTAAGCTAGATTCTCACAAATGAGATACCGAGCGCATCGGCTAACAACATGCTTCCCAACCCCTCAAGAGACGACTCAAATGAAACTAACTCTTTGTTTTGACTAGCCTCATGCTTAACCAAAAAATTCACGCAATTCCCTTTTCAAAAAGTATGAATAAGTTCCACATTCCAGGAATGACCCAACAAATTTTGAAATTTAATATAATATTTATTTAAAAGTAATATAAATTTGAAAACCTATTGATATTCATTTCTTAAAACTCGTTGTTGGTGATAGTAGCTTATTTAAAATTGAAAATAAGAAAAAGAATGATTAAAAATAACAGAGAATGGTTGTTTCTGTGAAAGGGATCTGAGTACTAACATCTAACATCTGATATTAAAAAGTGAACCACGACTGGTATGGATAGCCTAAAGGGTTCTGGATGGATTTGAACTTTGAATTTAAACTTTTTTAAGTTAAGAGTTCAAATCCGACTGGTATTTAAATACACAATAACGAAAACTCGAAAAGTGTACCACGATATATTTCTAAAATTTTAAATATTTAAATATATTAAAAATAAAGTATAATGTACATAACTGGTGTGTGATAGTTTTACATGTGACTGATTTAAAAAAAAAAAAAAGATAGTTTTACATGTGACGTAAGAGAAAGTTACATTTTTTTTTTAATTTCAATTAAAACAAATGCATATTTAATTAGCACACATTAACTGTTACTTTAAAAAAAGTATACATTAATTAATTGTTTAAATAATTTTATTCTCTTTTAGTTTTGAATAAATTATATCTTTAAATTTTGAATTTAATGCTAATGTACCGTTTTTTTTTTGAAATTGCTAATGTACCGTTAATTAGTGTAAACATTTTTTACACAAACATCCAATGATAGGTTGCTAAATAAAAAAATAAGTTTTTAATTTGATTAAAATAAAAAGGATTATAAAAGCATTTGAATACCTGACATTCAATTATTGGACATCTGCGTAAAAATGTTTTATATTGATAGTGCACAACCATTAAACTCTATATATTTTTTTTCTTTTTTTAAAAAGGAGATAAATATGAATTTAATTCGTCACATAATTGTTTAAAAAATGTATCCAACCAATCTTATCATCTTATCTGGTAGCTTTAAAAAAATGATATCTTTGAATTTATTAATATAAATTATGATATGATTAATTAAGATCATAAAATCTAATTAATTATCTTTTAAACGTCCAAAAAAATTATATATCTTTTATATAACTATTTTTTTGGTACAACAGAAAACAATATAACTATTAAACTGATAAATATCTGAATTAAAAAGTTAAAAAAAAATCAAGTGAAATCTTAGCCATCAATTATTTTAAATAGAATTCAAATAGATGAAATCTCTCTAGAATAATCATATCACTTGAGAGAAAGAATCCATTCTGATACAAAAGTTATCAATATCAATATTTATCATGAAATCAAATACTAATATTTAACAGAATCCAACAATTTTGAATTCTCACAAAAAAAGGCTTTGAAGTTTGACCCTAATTTACCCATTGAAATAGGAATCGATTTTCCCTAACAAAAACAAACAACACCCTAACCCTAACAAGTTACCAAGTAACAACCAAATCCCCTTCCTATATAAACCAACACCCTTTTGCTTCTTCCCCTTCACAACACCAACCCAACGCGGTTAACCTCATTCCTCTCCTCTGGCTTCTCCTCCTTCTTCCGCCGCCGCAACCACCACCAACCTCCGTGTCCGTTCGTTGTGAATGGTAGAAACCCTAAGCAATCTCGATTTCATGCGCTCCCTTTTCCCTTCTTCAAGGGCGAGCGCGATTCTCCTCCGACTTTCCCCTGCTTCTGAATTCTCCTTCGGTTCTTGCAAAGAAGGCTGGTACTACCGCTGCATCGGCCTCGACCCCTGAGAAAATCCTTCACCCAAACCAATCCGATTCAATCCCCCAATTTTGTTTTTCTTCTTTTCCGGAACCATCTCGAATTTTCGATTCTTGGCAATTTGTGTTGCGATCTGATTTTGTTTCCCGTTGTGAATTTGTGTTGAATTGAACGATTGAAACGATGTTGATGAACAAGCAGAAGAAGAATCTGAACGCGAATGCGATGAGGTTGTTGATCAGCATCAATGTGCTGGGAAGCGCTGGCCCGATTCGCTTCGTCGTGAATGAGGAGGAGCTTGTGGCGGCGGTCATCGACACCGCCCTCAAATCCTATGCTCGTGAGGGGAGGCTTCCCGTTCTCGGAACTGATACCACCGGTTTCGCTCTCTATTGCCCCCACGTTGGATCTGATGGTAAACACCCCACTATGTTTTTTCAATCAGATTCAACCGCTTTTGTGTGAAGTTATCATCTTTGTTGCAATTTGAATCGTTGTGTTTAATTGCTCATTCTGGGTGTTAAATTTGATCCTAAAACCATTCAATTATGTGGATTTTGTTTTGAAATTGGGAACCCTAAATTTGTGTGTGTTTTGCAGGTCAAATAGTTTTACTATTGCATTCTAATTGGATTTTGAAACATGTTTTCTGATTGTATTATAGAATTTAATTTGATTGAAAATGAGAACTGAATTGTATGATTTTGATGGTGTTGCAGCTTTGAGTCCATGGGATAGAATTGGATCACATGGAGCTAGGAATTTCATGCTATGCAAGAAGCCACAGGGATCTCCTGGTGTAGCAGAATCTGCTGGAACTACACCACTTCCACGAAGGAGGAGCAGTGGGAGCTGGAAGGCTTGGTTCAACAAGTCCCTCAGCCTCAAGATTTCTTCCCATTGATTGATGGATACAAAATTTGACTTGTGAGGAAGGAACTGAAGAAATAAATTGTGATACATTTTGTGGTGAAATCTACATGGTATCTTTTGTTCTCACGCAAGCAAGAGAACCAGTTTAGGCACTCAAACTCTTTGAGGTTTAGGTTTTGATTGATTTTCATCCAATAAAGGTTAAGTTTTGTTTCCCTGCCTTGTTTTAAATTTGATTGATAGTTCCTTCATTTTAATGTCTTTTTCATTTGGATGTACTTTTTGTTTTTAAACATTTGGATGTACTTCACAATGAATTCTAATTAAGTTACAAAACCAGCAAAAAGGACTTCACATTTGGATACACATCGGTATCACACTATCCCTACAAACTGACAATTTTGAGAAGTTTGTGTCAAATGTGACACAAAATTAATCGCTACATTACACTTTCTTGGTTTTACACCCTTCAAGATACTAGAAGTTAACCATTTTCAATTTTCAACCAAGTCCGTTGAGTTGGACTAACTTGTTCTAAAGATTTAATTAGACAGTCAAAACACTTTTACATCACATTTTTTAAATAATTCTCACAAATTTTCTCTTTTATCTTATTTTAGTCAATTTTTCTCCGTATTTCTCTCTTCATTTCTACATCATCATTGATATGCGCCTCACTTTTAGTATGAGTGTATTTGAAGTGTTAATGAACCATTAGATTTTGTAATGCATATATTTCACCTTGCACCTAATTAACTTTATTAATATTTAATTATAATTAAAATCAACCAATTCTTAAAACATTCAAGCACGCACTTAGTTGGAGACAGTGAATGTTACCCAAATATTCTTGGAGGATATTCTTCTCATGCCGCTCAAAACGTGAGTTCGATCTATATATAGCGCAATTCATGCTTTGGAAATTAATAATTCGTTTTAAGTCAACAAAAGTACCAACTAGACGTTATTATCATATAATTTGGGATTGAAAACGAATAAAGTTGTATTTAACTGATAGTTAAATGTACACTGCATATTGAAAGTCCTTCCTCCACCAACCGTTACCAGTTCAAACATATTATATTCCAAGTTGTATTAGGATTCGTCTTGTTTTGAATTTGATGCTATTCTAATGTCGTTCTAGAAACGTGGATGAAATGTACGGTTTATATCTGATAGAGCCTTGGTCAAGGTATCACTTTTTTTCTAAGATATTCTCACAACTAGTTGTCATTAGGCTAATACACATTGTTCAGAGATTGTTAAGTGGGTACTTAGGTTTTTTCATACAGGCTGCTCAGAAATCAAACCCTATAATATAGGATTAAAAAACACGATTATCTACCCGTTAGTGCTATGTGTCATTGGTCATCAAAGAATAGCTAATACACCGAGTTGCATGCCAAATATAAATTTTAAATAAGCTGTTGCACGCTAAACCGAGTATGAAACAGACAACACTTGGAGCAATGTTTGTTTCTATCGAATGTATTCAAATCCAACATGGCCACAGCCTGTATTTGCAGACGGGGTTCTTAGCGGCTTTTCTTGGACATATTCCACCAGTGAAATGGTCTTTGTTGTTTGTATTTTGTGATATTATTTTTGTTACAATGTATTTGAAGATTATGCTGAAATGTGGACCGAATATTGAGGTTGGCAGACTGAAGAGAAGAAGCAGCTAGATGATTTATGTTGATAGGTTGTCTTGCTTTTAGGATGAGGACGATGGCATGTGAAGAGTATAAATTATATATAATAACTCTTGATAAGCACAGAGAAGTTTTTTGGTGCTACTACTGTTTGGTATAGGAAGGAGAATGTCAAAAGATAAAAAGGAATTGGTAAATAAAAGGCTCAACAAAGAGATGATTTCAGATACGGACCTACTTTGATTTTAAAGAATCAACAATGCACATGGACCCTCGGCCAGGGTGGATATGATTATAAAGAAAGCAATTTACTTTTCTTTTGGGTAAAATAAGAAAGCAAATTACTAACAGCATAAGATCATAGTAGAAAAGCTAAAGAAAATATAAGAAAGCAAATTACTAACAGCATAAGATCATAGTAGAAAAGCTAAAGAAAATAAAATGCAGAACAACAACTTAATAGCCTTTCTTTGGTTTAATTTGAGAAAAATATTTTATGTTTTCAACTTTAAAATTTTAAATTTAGAAAATATTTTTATCTTGATTTTTTGTTATCATTTTCACCATTGTTATTGTTGTCACTACCATCGACGCCAGTACCACACTCACCTCCATCGTTGTCATCACTTCTACCATTGTTACCGCAACGTCAACCACAACCTTCACGGTGTTTGCTCCCATCGCCGCTGTCACCGCACAACCACCAACACTACTACTAGGGATGGCAACGGGTAGGATCGGGCACGGGTTTTACAATTACCAAACCCAAACCCAAATCCCAGAACCCAAAACCAAACCCAAACACAAATCTTATGGGCGATAAAATGAAATTCATACCCAAATCCATTGGGTTTCGGGTAAAACCCGAAACCCAAACCCATTAGTTACGTAGCAACTCAATCCAGAACTTAATTACTTTCATATAAAAAAAAAGTGAAATTCATGGAAAGAAAAAAAAAAACAAATACTATTTATCATCCTCATCCATCACTAAAGTGAGACAACAATAGTTTACAGTTTACTTTCTCAAACATACAAAAGTACAATTAATCATCAAACACTAAGAACAAAGTTTATAAATATATATATATATATATATATATATATATATGTATGAGGGTTTTTTTGTAATTTAATGTTTCGGGTATTTTTGGGTTCGGGTTTTGGCGGGTATGGACACGGATTTAACTAATACAGTAACGGGCAAAACCCAAACCCAAACCCAAATCCAGTCAACTCGGATTTTGCCCGTCAAATCGGATTGGGTTCGGGCGGGTACCCATGAGTTTGGGCAAAATTGTCATCCCTAACTACTACCACTTCGGTCATTGCCATCGGTATCACAACCATGCACCACCTTTGCCTCTGCTGCTGCCACCATCTCCTAAACCACCGCTACCACCGCCGCCACTATTGTTGCCGCCAGCACCATCACGCTAAAATATAATTTAATTCACACATTACAATATCTTTCCAATGATTTCGTGACAGATTTATTTTCGATCGCAGATAACTGCTTAAGTTTCCTCTTGTAACAAAAAAATTCTAAAACTAACAAAAATGTTATGGAGAAAGTGCACTCACGTTCCTGAAACTTAACACTATTGTCTTAAGAGAGGTTAGTGAAATGTTTCCAATAAAATAAGAGTGGTTAATATATTATTAAGTATAGATGTGAAGTCAATGCAATAATGATAAATTTCAGGAGTGGTTGGTGCAATCTATATATATATATATATATATATATATATATATATATATATGTAAGGAGACTTGAACTTAATAATAGTAAAGATAAAATTTCTTAATGAACAATCTAGAAAAATATTTTTAAAATTAAATAAATATCAATATACTGCATGTGTGTATTATTTGATAAATAATTTCAAATATGTTTTTTGATCTCTTATATAGTAGTAAAAATATTTTCTCAATTTTTCTTATGTTATTAATAATATTTTCCTTTTAAAAAAAATTATTAAATTTCAGTAATATAATTTATTTACATAAAGGGAACTCTAATACAAGAAATTTAGTGCATCAAAAAACTCTAATACTATCTATTTAGATGTCTAAACACAATAATTTTTTCTGTTATTTTTATATTGAAGAAATATTTTAATATCTATTATTTATATAATTACACTATAATAACTTTCATATAATATAAAAAAATGTTGTATATAAACCCGTGCAACGCACGGGTATAATATCTAGTTTGCTAGTAAAATATTATTGAAATAATTCACTTATTTAATACATACAAAACAAAATTTTAAGTTGAGAAATTTGAGGGAATTTTAAAATTGAGAGGTACTAATCCGTGTGTGCGTACACACGCAAGTGCATGATTCGATTCCACCATCATAGTCTTGTGGTTGTGGATGGTGTTATACGCGAATCTTTGACAATGACACCGTGAGGTCAGAGGTGCACGTTGATCTCTTTGGCATATGAGTATGACTTTAGCGGTTGAGCTACAATTCATTTTCTTAACAAGTTTATCTGTTATTCAATTGAAACATGGCACGCATAGATTAAAAAATGTGAAATTTAAGGGAATGTATCACATTCAAATTTAATAAAACATCAAGAAAATGGGCAACTTCGTTTATGAACGAACCCATGTTGATGCCAGTATCTGTCGTACTCTTGAGTCTTGACCCCAAAACGAAAGCAAGTAAATGTCATATTCATTTGCTAGATCTTTAGAAAACGTTTCTATCAAGTGCTCTTTTGTCAATATCAAGTGATCAGCAGTTATATGTATAAAAGTAGAATATGATCTTGCTTTATCAAAGATTGGGCCGAGCTACCTATTTGTTACCGACTCATGTGTGGGCGCCCAGAATTTATTGATGTAAAGCTTGTCCTAACTGGACCCAAAAAAACTAGGCCCAACCTAATTAATTAGTTTTGTAGTATATTAGGCGAGGATCATTAACCAAACTAGAAAATATTTGTGGCCAGTATGTGTTGGTATGGTCCAAAGGGAACAAGATATAGGTGATTTCATGAAACAAATGAAAGCTTTGTTTTTCTTAACGTGAATATGAAGTGTATTTTGCATGTGTACAAGCCTTTTATTTGACAAATGGCCAAGACGAAGAACACTATTGGGAACAGAAAAAACACAAAGATGAATCATGAAATTAACCTTTGAAGACAAAAAGGCCTTCAATTGGCCCACTCTCTTTGGAATGTTGTGATCTTGTTTGATAAAAGAATTGTTGTAAGTGACCAAAAAAAATAATAGAATTGTTGTAAATGTGAACATAAAACACCATTGTTTTTAACCCAAAAAAAACACCATTGTTTAACAGTAAATTTTTTCTTTCATACCCATATTAAATTAGCTGATTAGTAAGAAAATATATTGTCATAATGGAAATAAGGTTTGGTTGTTATTGCTGGTGTTATACACACACTTTGATCTCAGAAATAGGAAGCTTAAATACTTAAATTAGGCTTTTTAATGCTTTTTTTTGCTGGCAGCAAGTTTGAAGTTTCTATAGCAAGACAACTTCCTGAATAGAATATGGTCTTGATACTTGTGTATATAGCTAATCTAAATTTTAATATGGTATCAGATCGAGTTTATCAATTAAGGACTACTCGCAATTATATATTCATGCAAATTCCACGCTAGAGATGTCCAGAGCGTGAGCGAGAGTGTGTTGAGAAGTTGTACATTGACTACAGATATGATCAAGATAACCCTTGTATATGGAAAGACAATCTTCAATTCTAAACTTTTAGTGTAGAATTAGGTCTAATTCAAATTCTAATAGTGTGAGGGCTATTTGAAATGTTTCCTTATTTTCTTGTTAAAATTAATAAGTATTACAATGAACACCAGCATGCTACAATCAGGAAAGAGTTATGGCTTCGAATAGTGAAGTCTGGGCCATGTTCAATTATTTGAGGAAATGATGTTCAAAGTTGTGTCCCCCCTGCCACTATTAGCATGAACCACATGCTGCACTGTCGGAAGATATATTAACAGCGCAGTTTATGTCCTACAGTGGAACTTTCACTAAAGGTGGACATGAAAACTGATCCTCCATCAAATATTGTTATCATTCAAGAATAAAGTGAGTTGACGACGTCGTAGAAGTTCAACACTTCATCTCTTAAGTAAGTAATTGGAGGATTCGATTCCCAACTCTTGCTAATCGGAAAAAAAAAAATTCATTAGTAGCCTCCGGCCTACCGCTTAATAAGTGGGACAAAGAATTAATCTCATGACAACTGGTTGTGATGATACTTTAGTTAATACTGAAAAAATGTATTCATTCAGGTATGTGCCTCATTTTCATTTTCTGCAAGTTCCAAGGCAGGCTTCTAGTTCCTCAATGAGACTACAAAAATGGGCCACAAAAACAATCCATTTTTAAGATTTTGAAACTTCCTTAATTGTGGAAATTTAGCTGCCTACATTAACATTACTAACCTGGGAATGAATAGATTTCTTAATGAAATTCATCTCAGTCCCTGATTGTCCAAAGTATACCAAGGTTAGCACTGAGCACTTATAGGCTGCTACAAAACTAACTAACTTCACTCATAACTATATTAACTAATAGCTTATAACTAGTAACTAGAAAGAAAAGAGATAAGGTATTGGGATTAGTAAGTGAATGGGTGTATTGACAACACTACTATTCCTCACAATTGTTCAAATACTTTATTTGTAAAAAATATGATGATGATTGTTGGGATTGGCTCATTATCTTATCAATTATTTAAATTTGATTTAAGGGGATTGTGATATGGGTGTAGAGGGACTCTATCTTATCTTATGGGTTTAGATGAGATTCTATCTTATCTGTTTAGATTATCTTATCTTGTAATACTAGAGTCATAGGGAGGGAAAATATGGCAAAAGTGAAACAATAATCTTATGATCAAAGTTAAATTTGGAAGATAGCTTGCACTCTTTTGAAAAAGTGAAAAAAGATAAGGATCATGTCTTTGGAAATTTGGTTTTCGTTAGCCCTTGATTGGTATTTTTTTTATTCTCACCATACATTACACCATGAACCCTATTAGTTTGTTTGTTTGTTAAAACTCGTTTGAAAAATAACATAGGAATAATCAATGGTAGAAACACATACAAAACACAACATCAAGAAAATAATGCATGGAGAACAAGAACGAGATCGCAAAAACTCGTTGGAAAAATGACATAGGAATCATCAATGGTAGAAACACAAACAAAACAGAGCATCAAGAAAATAATGGAACACAAGAATCAACATCGCTGAGCTAGCATTGTATTTGTATGCCCACGTGTTAAAAAATCAATTATCTCTCAAGTTTAAATTATTAGATAATTAATGTTACATAGTTTTAAATTATTAGTTCTAAGTCGCCCCTAACGCATGTCCAACTATTATGTACTAAATTCAAATTTTTTTTATTAAATAATTTAGGGGGTAAGAATTGAACTCTAGACATAGAGGCTATGATATCATGTCAAGTTACTAATTATCTTAAAAGTTTGAGCAGTTAGGTAAGAGTAAATTAAAAAATATTTTTATTCTAATTAACAAAAATAGAAATATTCATTATTTTAATATTAGTATATATACAAGATTTATAAGAAGCTAATAAATATATAGGAGGCAATTAGATAATAATTTTTCACATTTGTAAGGCCTTGTAAAACATATAATTAACATTCTTCGAAAACTATGAGTTAATTACCCTGCTATACTCAAATTAATATATGTTCTTAGAGAGTAGAATAATTAAAAATTAATGCAAAAGACAATTTTAGAGAAATCAACAATGTTTTCCTTCATTTTTTTCTTAGAAATTTAAATTATTTTTTATAAAATCTTTGGCTGATAATCCAAAAAACTTAGACCAATTCCAGAGATATATAAATATAATTTCCCCCATGAACTAAAAATTATGGCAAAAAATTCGTGTTAGGGACAATATCTTCTTCAATTTCAAAATTAACTAATTCATGTTCCCATATTTTTTTTATCTAATCTACTCAAATCTTGCACACTTACTCTCTTCTTTATATCTTACAAATCCTAAAAAAAATTATTTTTTCTTCAATTAAAACCCTTTCCAAAATAATAACAATATAATGCACTAGCTATGAGAAGAAGATTCAGTCGTACAAACCACTGAAGTGGATAAGGATGAACAAGGTTTCCCATGAAAATAAAATAGGAAGAAAATGAGTTTTGGGAATCTCATGATTAAAGAAAAAAGAACCAAATAAGGAAAAAACGTGGAGGGTTGGGAGATAAGGTGACGGGGCTAACTAAGCCACGGTTTTGTCAAACAAAGCTCAAAATCAGGCAGGGATGAATGAATATTATTATTATAAGCACATTGCTTCGGCATTCAGCAAGAACAACACAGGTCCTATTCAGGTCCCCCCCCCCCCCACATGCCTAACTGTTGTAACCACACGAGTGTCTCAGACATTGTCCATCACACACCAATCTGCATATATGATTCTCCACACACACATATCTATGCAGCACACACCCGCATCATGATTCAACATGTTTCAACAATTGAAAATATCAGTCGACATTTACATAATATAGACATCAACAAATGAATGAGAAAAAATGGAAGAAATAATAATAATAATAATAATAATATGATGTAAGAGATAAATAAAGAGAAAAATGAAACATATGCTATTGTATTTATAATGTTTGTATGTCTAAGTATTATTAGTGTTCAATGAAATTCAACTTTGTAAAAAGCATCACTTCCCTCTTCAACAATATCCCACCTTGACTTCTAACACACATGTATACTAGTTGACATGGGCAACTTCCACAATTTGTAGAAAACTGCATCCCAATAGTGGCTTTGACTAATTAAGTTAATTTTGTTATGTAAAAGTGACTATTCATCTAAGTCTCTCCTTAAGTAGTGTGAATGGGAAAGGAACGAAGAAAGTGATGAACCAAATTTTACAACAAGTAGTATGAACTATGAAGTAGAAAGAAGTAAAGAATTATAAAAATATAAAAGAGTTATGTTGACTTTTATTTACAACACAACACTAGTATTTTGGGTGTATTGTAGTATTGGGCTTCTTTAGCGGTGTGTCTTTGTGTGAGTTTGCAATTCTATTCTTGAATTTTCAATTTTGTGCATATATAGGAGGTCTTCAAAGTAAACGAATCTGTGATAGACTATAGTACTATATTAGAATTAGGATGTTTAACTCAACTCAAAAGTTAGTTCAAGAGTTGAGGGTTGTTCTACCATTTATAAATACTTATTTAACTATATCTATAACGAGTATAGACTTCTAAGTTCTAATACACACTTTAAATTATATTGGAAAGTTTTACAGTTTTATTCTTGATATTCAATTATTTATTTACCATTTATTTTCCTGCTTTTTATGGGTATCCTGATTCAAACAAGTTCCTCACTCAATTTTACATGCATTAATTGTTTCATGATCCAAGAAAAGTAGAGTAGGCACCTAGCAAAGCAGCAATTTTGGTTTGACTTGGCTTCTCTAAATATCACTAACTCATAATTGCTCAAAAGATTTTATTTTTCCTCTTCATCTTACTAGTATTTTAAAACATTGTGGCTTATAATTGTAGTTGAAAGAGACCTGATCTGCTTTCTTGTTGGTAGAAAAGGTTGGGGAAAAGGTAATAAAAGCAACATCAGCATGTGGAGAATTAAAATAGGTAACTGATGTGAGGTCCAGCAAGTTGCTATTAGAATAAAATTTAGGTGGGGCCCTACCAAAAAAGCAGAAGATGACATGTGAATAAATAGACTATAGAGCATATTATATGGTGGTGCATTATTTATACTACTAAATTATGAGATGGTCCAATACGTAGAAACCAATATGAGTGTGAGTGCTACATATGCGTTTTTCATTCATTAACTCATCTACTGGCCTGCAAAATAGTGATTAATTGACCCCTTCTAAACGCTGATGAGGCAATGCTCTTTGGGTTCATATGATTGTTCCTTCTCACCATGTGGACATAGAGTGATGTGTCACCATATTGCATTTTAAGTTTTGTAGTTGTCATTACTCAATTATTGTTGTTTTTTAAAAAGTTTCACTACTTTTAATCAATTTGTAGTTTGTAATATAAAATGAGTCAGCTATATAGACATTTCGTTTGTTAAGAGCATTTCAGGAATAAACTGATAATATTCTCTTGCCATTTAATTTATTTAATCTCTGTAGTCTTGTGAGCCTGACCAACTAGCTAGGGGTTAGGCCAGAACACAGAGTAACTGATCAAATACGTTATCACTAGTCAGATCGAGGAGATGCCAAGAGATTGCAAATTTACAAGAAATGTTGCACCTGAGAATACTGATTAATTTATTATTTGTGTTGATTATGTAGTACAAAATAAAATGGAGTTTCCCACATGAAATAGAAGATGCATGTTGTATTACTATTAACTAGAGACACTACTGTTTGTTCATGTGATTGAAACTCTCTTATAACCATTTTCAAACAGAAGTTAATTTTTAAGTTTGTCATGCTTTTAATTATTGCTCTGTTTGGTTTGGATGGAAAGGAAAGAAAGCACAGAAACCGACGAATCAATTTGAATTAAGGTGCAATTCAAATTCATTTCCCAAATTTCGTGTTTTCTTTACTTTTAATATATATTTGGAAATATGGTTTGTTTTTAAGTTATATTGTCATTTTGAAAATACCTATAAAATTAAGAGTGGAAAAACCTCCTAATTAGTTATTTATGGTAGAAGTTAGTGACAATAATTTGTTGTAGAAGTCACTGGGTGTAACTTTTGAATTGAACATGATTAATTATGTAATTTTATAATTGAATTTCTTGATATTTTTTGTTTTAACTATAACTATCATTGATTAAGGCAATTTTGTTTGAATTTGGTGTGGTGATGACCGAAGCCTAAAAGGTCTTTTTAAGAGCATAACTCCTAAGAATCAAACTCTCAAACTTAGGGGTACAATCAACCACTTTTAATAATTGCGACCGGCATTCATTGATTTTCACAATATTAGTTAATAAAATTATTTTTTTCATTAATGTGGACAAACATAAATCACTTCATTTTCAACTCACATTTATAAAAAAAAATTATTCCGAATCAATTGGGACATGCGTTAATCCAAATAGGCATAATTCTAGAATCAAAATCAACTCGAAAGAGCTTTGAGTAACTTCTGATTGATAGAATTGATTTTAAGAGAAGATAAATTAATCCAAACATGGGAAAATGACTTTAAGTTAAGCTACTTCCAATAATAGTGACCAAAAAAAAAGCTACTTCCAATAAATGCGTGGAAAGTTTAATGCGGAATAACTCATGCTATTAATATATGAGCTTAATTAGAGTGTTTAGGTTGGAAATTGAGATAAGAACATTTCTAAAGTAATGGAGAGAAAGGGGAGCATTGCAGGTTTCCTCTGCCAGAGGATCTCAGGAACTCGAGATTCTTAGAGACTACAATAGTATTCTAATATTATTTTCTAGCTGGCCAGTACAATGAAAGTTATCACCAACTTACTTAAAAAAAGAATAAGTCAATGGAGATTTTGATTTTGCTTTGACCAGAATCTGCATGCTGCTTCATTTTAGGCTACTTTTCCAGATTCAAAGAATAAAATATTAAAATTACACAGAAAATCAGAAAAAATTGGCAGAGAAGAGATAACTATAACCCAGAAGCAAAGGTAGAGAAAAACTGACACTTGAAAAAGGAAAAGGAAGCAATGTGCATGTACTACAATAATTACAATGGGAATAATAACATTTAAAAGTGAAACTCTTCAGGGGAGTAGTATTATGAAGAAGTTCATATCATGACATTAAAGTGGGTGAACCCTTTTTTTCTTCCTTTCTTTTTTTCACTTTCTGATCACTGTGATACTGTACCACCCCTGACATAAAAAAGTGGATTCGATTGTAATCGCAGCAGTAATTTTTGCTATGGACCCAAAATAATCGTTGCAGTTACAGTAATTTGCATCCATTTTGATGCTGAATCACTCAACTCTTGAGCTGATTCTCCATTTTGGTAACTTGTCTGTCATGCCAATTCTATCAAAGCTGACAATGATGGCTCAGCTTCAAATTTTCAAAAGGAACAAGATTCTATTTATTACCACCAAGCTACATAATTCATATACTCAAAACATGCATAGATAGATAGATAAATAAATACACAGCAGCAGTAGTAACCTTTTTAGAGTACTTAACCCTGAAAAATTACAAGAGATTCCAACCCAACCCAAAAGAAAAAACCAGAAAATTCATGGTTGAGCACAGAGGAAAAGGAAAAGTCCTAACCCAAAAAAGGTAAATTAACAGAGAAAATGAATCATAGACATGAGTTGGGACAGGAAAATGGACATTGGTGGGTCTATGTTTCAGGCATCAATCAATTAGTGCTCACAGCTCAGCATTTCACATTTGAACACTGTCTTCTCAGTTCTCAACCCCACAACAATTCACTTTTTTTTCTTCTAGCTTTCCTTTTCTGATAATGGGTATGAATTGAAATTAAAATTAAAAACTACCAAAAAAAAAAGCTAGGATGCGAGTTGAGTTGAGTTCAGCTGAGTTGAATCAGTGAGTCGCCACCGAATTAGAAGCGAGTTGCCACGCAGAGGTGGCAATCAATGGCCTAGTGTGCCAACCAAGAGTAAGACACCCATTATTCTCCTCCACTCTGTAACCGTCGCCGCCGGCGAAAAGCGCCAACAACATGCTAGCTTGCTTGAACGCGTTGGACCCGAGGTGAACCGGAGAGAGTCCAGCCGAGTTGAACCGGGTTCGCCACTGAGTCAGTGTCTCGTGCCGTTCGATCCGGTCGGAACCCTCGCACGCCACCACGTTGCAGATTTGCTTCCCCAGGTAGATCTCCGTCATGGCCTTGTCCTGCGACTCGACGGCGGAGGAGCCTTCGAGCGAGTCGAAGAGGGCTGAGTAGTAGTGGAGCGACTCAGTGAACCGGTCTAGGAAACTAGCGCCGTTGTGGCCAGCTTCCTGCTCCACGACGGTGAGAATCTCCGGCTGGACTTGCCGGATGACAGAGAAGACCTTCTCGAGCGCGCCGGGGCGCGCGAGCAGCTTGTGGAGCTCGAAGACGGAGTTGACGGCCACGGATTCTTCCTCCGGCGGACGGAGATCGAGCATGGAGGCGTCGAGATCGGCGAGGCTGTTGGCGACGAAGCCGCGATACTCGAACTGGACGTGGATGGTTTCCGCCAGCTGAGCGAGCTTCCACCCAACCTGCTGGAGGTGGTCGGAGTTGTCTGGTGCCGGAGGTCCGATTCCGGTGAGTCGGAACGCGGGAGGACCACCGGGGCGAAGCGCGAGGGCTTGCATCAACGCCGGCCACTGCATCCCTTGGTTGATGGCGAAATCGATGACGTGAACACGATCCTTTCCCTGAAACGCTTCGAGGATTGCTTGATTGGCGGTGAAGTGAGCGAATTTGAGGTAAGGGCAAGTCTCGTAGAAATGGATCTGGAGCGAATCGGAGAAGAAATGCTGCTGCTGCTGCGGCTGAGGAGGGTAAACGCCGTAGATTCTTCTCGCAAGGCCTTCGGCGAAATAGGTAGCGACCTTCCTCATCGCGCCTTCTTGCGACGCGGCGAGGTGTCCGATCTGCTTCACCAGCGCCTCCGCGACGGCGAGGTTGCTCCGGTCGACAGCCTCCGCGCAGGCCATGAGTGAGTGCACGAGCCGGATCCCGTTCTCCTGGGAATCCACAACCACGACGGAGCGAGTTGACGACTCGGCGTAGGGGGAGGAAGAGGAGGAGGTTTTGGTGCGTTTGCTGGAGGAAGGGGAATCAGGAGCGTAGATTGCTCTTCCCGGAATGGCTTTGAGGTCGTCGTAATCGGAGGTGGTGGTGGTTGCCGGAGTGGGGTCGAAATTGGAATTGGAGAGCATGGTTTCAAGCCATGTGCCGATGTCGGCGGGGTTGAAGTGGATGGTATCTGATGAGAGGTGGTGAGCGATGGTGTCATCGGACATGGCTTCTTCTAGTTGCTCAAGCTTCTGAGCAACTTCCGCCATGTCTGATGACCTCACCTTGTAACCCACCACCGCGAGAAGCTCGTCTTCCTCCTCCCAAACACCGCCGCCTCCCATCCAGCTCTTCCCACTCACTTGCTCGTGCTCTCTCTTCATCTTCTTCTTCTCTCTCTCTCTCTGCCACCAATTTTCCTGCGGATTTCTTTTTCCTTCTTTCTTTTGTGTTTTTCACAAGTGAGTGCGGCTTTTTCTTCAGTCTTCACGCACACCACACCAAATAGGCCAATAATATATATATATATCCTAATTTCTTAATTTTTTTCTACAAATATATATATATTTTTTATTTTTCTTTTGAGGAGATTAAAAAATAAAAACAGAGAGAAAAATAATGTATGTGTAAAAAGAAAAGAAGGAAACGCTCGTGACAGGCTCGAGCCCCAATCAAACAACAGTCTCATAACAGCTCTAACAGATAAGATCCAAATCATACATTTTTGTGTTTTTTTTTTAATTATAATCCATGATGTGAAGTTTTTAATTTAATGTTAAATTCAACTAATTTATTATATTATTTGATTTAGCCACAACGACCGACCGACCGATAAGAATGACTAATTTATTTGTCACGGGTGTTCGCATTAAGCGGTAGAGCGGCAATTTTTTATGGTAACAAGAAAGTGAAGAAGGTACAGTATGGTAAAAAAGGAGGTACAGTATGGGAAAGGGGTGTGAGTACTGAGGGGTTACTTTTTGAGTTCATGCCATTGTTATGAGTGGCTTCATTTATTTGATTCGGGACTCAATTGACTAGGCTGTTATTGTGGTTAATTGCTTTACTGCCACTTAATGGTGAAATTAATTACGGCGGAATGAGGCTAAGATTTAACTATGTTGCTCTGTTATGTTGCTAGGTTATGGGTAGGTGAGGTGAGTGTGTAGCGGTGAAAGAACAAGGATTAGGAGCTGCATTCATTGTTGTTGATACATAAACATCCATTGCCTATATTTACAGAAAAATTAAAACTAATTCAGAAGTTAGTAGTTACAAATAATATGTAAGAATTTGAAACACGTGTTTTCATAGGAAAAATGTTTTAATTTTTTTTGGCGATACATGTCAATGAAGTAAAGGGGATTTTGGTTGAATTATTTTAAATATTAAATTGATTAATTAGATAAAAATGTATGAAAGAGCTTATAAAAAATCTACAAAATTTAATGTGATCTCTAAGTATTAAAGAATTAGTCTTATAATTACCGGCTCTAAACATACTTTGAGCATCTCCAATTATGAGACATTATTTTGAGTTTTTAACACTATTTATGTGACCCCAAAGTGCTACACAGGATCTAAGGAATTCATACGATTCTGATAAACATTTCGCTCTAGCCATAAGTTCTTATTTTACTTTTAGTTTGGCCTTATAATATCACATATATTTATATTTTTAAATTTCACATACGTTTGGTATAATACCACAAGAATGACTAAGAAGGAATGAAAGAGAAAAAATAGTTCTTAATCTAAGATCCCGAAAAGCAAAGTTTCTTATGGAAGGAATGAACCTTAAATTTAAGGTATTAGACTATGTCATATCATTTGCTCCAATGAGCATTTGATAATAAAGAACATTTCTTAAGTTAAGGAATTGCTTGAGGTACAAGGGTTGGAGATGCTTTTGGAGAAAGAAAAAAAAAATATACAAAATTGGAATGAAAATATTAATTATTTTTTATAAGAGTTGTTTGGATGACTGTAGGTAAAGTTTGAGTTTAATCACTCTAATCTTAGGTGGAGCATTGATATTTAAAGTAAATAAGCCTTAAATTTCACTTATGTTAAATATCATTGGTTCACCAAAGACTATGATTATTTAACTTAAATTTTAACTAAGGTTTTTCAGACAACTCATTCTTTAAATTATGTATTAGTTATATAGAAAAATATTATTAAAGGAATGATAAATATTCATGGGTAGTACTTCATGTATTGCACAAGCAAGTTTTAAACATATGTCTAACATTTTCATGCAATTTAAATCTTTCGACCAGGGGTGTCAAAGCGAGCAAGACTCATAGCTCAACCCAAGAAATTCGCAAAAACTGAGCGAGACAAGCCACAAAAAATGAACTCGCAGATAATGCAACCTGCGTTGCGCCATGTAAGACCTGGATTTTCAGAACAAGCTAATTTCCGACTCACGCGTAGAATCAGTGTAAGCGTGACAGGAGTTTGATATTTGAGAAAGATTTATGAAGAAGAAAGTTCAGGGATTGTTTGAGGAATGTTGCGTAGTTGCTTTCGGAGTTAGTGCGAGTCGTCTGCGCACTTGACTTATGGCGAGCGTGTCCAGAATAGGCTAATTCACCCTTAGAATAACGTTTTAAGTGAGATTTCGAACTCTTGGAAAATTTAAAGATTCTATTTATTTTTCCATCGACCAGCGTTTCATTTCGGAACTCTGGACTGTACGCACGATGGGTTTCACTTTCCGGAAGCTCGACGACGCTAATTTCTTTGCTTCGAAATCTTAGTTTTGAGCGATGGATGAAGACTTTTTCTATTCGGGACTTCTAACGAAGATTCCGTCCGCGCTGCCATATTTGTTTCGACATTTCCAATCTTTCTCCAGTACAAAGTTTTGTCGTTTGAGCATCACAGCAAAAAGTAGTTTTTCGGGACAGACTAACTTACACCGCTTTTGGCGTTTTGGATATCGTTTTTCCCAAATCTTAGATATTTGTTTTGAGTTCTGGAATTCTGACGCCAGAATCTCTCTTAGAATTCTTCGGTGAACGTGCTGCAAAAATCAGAATCGCGAAATTATCATTTTCCCGCGATTTCACCCGCCTATAAATAGCGCGAAAAAGCAAAATCCTCTCATTTTGCACCATTGGAGCCGCGAGTTCTTGGGAGAGAAGGGAGGAGGAGATTTTCGTGAAACCTTGACCAATCTTCGTGCAGTTCGTCCCTACTTCTAGGTATCGAGGTAACTAACACGATTCCTATCTCTGATTGTTGTTTCTGTTGCGTTTCTGAAGTCGTTTCTGTGCTCACAGTTTTGAGCTTTTTCTAAAATTGTCTGATTTCTTCAATTTCTTGCTTGGGTTATGTTCTCTAGGTTCCCATGAGCCTAAAACCTCTGTCAGTAAACTCTGATTGTGATCCAGTTGACAGGGATCTGAAAAACTGATTCAAAATCCTTTTGTCTCACATTTCGAAACTTTATTGTCGAAAAGCTATAATCTGACTTCGTGCCTTTAGGATTTGTTGTCACGGATGTCATGAGGATCGTTGCTGTCAAATTTGTTTTCAGAACTGATAACTTTGAAGTTTTGAGCCTTTATTTTGGACCAAAATGCCCCTGGATAGCCGTATTTCGGCCCGATTGTCCGAAAATTGTTCTGACAGTTTCTTTGCCTTAGTTTTACCCTAAAACTACCTTGTAAACTGATTTGATCGAAGAAAAAGAGCCGAAGCCCTTTTTCCTTTGAGGCCGTGGGTTATTACCTTTAGGGGGGAGTTTTTCGTTTTCGAAAACTTGTCTTTTCGTAACCGGAAGTCGTATTCTGAAGCTTTAATGCTTTGTCTATCGTTTATGTATTGTTTTGCGATCGAACTAATCGATTTTGTTTGGATTCTGCTTTGTTTTTCTCCGAGGTTCAGTTGAGGGAACTTTGGAAGACTCAGAGCAATTGTTTGAGGAGAACTTTGTTTGCGAAGCTGGAACAGTTCGAGGTTAGGGCAACTTACATATATATTAGCTATGATTGCATGATAGGCGTCGATAAATTCGACTTATGCTTTGCTATGATATTGATTATGATGATGGTTTATTGTTATGAATGTTTTCATAACTTATGATGTGATGTTGTGTTGGATTGAGCGTTTTGACGCGATTTCGGAGTGGAGATTCATTGATCTGGTGATCTTTGATATCTTGGGTTGGATGAGCAACCCTAGGCAAGTTCAAACGAGGGGTTTGGGACTTAGCCATTTGTTGGTATTTGTTGGTTTACTTAGACTTTCCCCGGGAAACTTCTTTTGGGTGGTTGGTTTTCGGAAAACTTAGAAGGATTAGAATTTCGAAAACTAAAGACTTGGGAAACCTAGATTTTGAGAAATAAACTCATAACCTGACTAATCTGAATTGAAATCATTTTTATTAACGTTTAAGTATAGGAAAACTGAAGGGGAAAATATTTACGAAAGACGGAGAAAAGTCGACCTTTGTTGTGAGTTTGGTTTTGGGGAAAGCCACTGAGGTGAGCTACGGTGATGATTGAAAGTCACCGAGTACTTTACGTACTCTTGTTGATGGGGTTGTGTTGTATTGACCGACACTAATCCCTTGGGTTCTCTTGTTTTTGGAGCGGTGTTGTATTGACCGACACTTAGCGCTCTTGTCGTTTGGGCTGTGTTGTATTGACCGACACTAGACCCTTGTGTATTCTTGTTGGTGGAGTTGTGTTGTATTGACCGACACTTACTCCGAGTTGTGTTGTATTGACCGACACTAACTCATTGGGTTTGTTGAGATTGGGTTGTGAGCATAAACACTTTCGTGGTAAGGACGATTCGTTGTTTGGCTAACCACGTTGCATTCAATCGGGTGAATAACGGGAATGGTTCATCATATGGTGAATAACGGGAATGGTTCACCAAGGATGAATAACGGGAATGGTTCATCCAGGATGGATAACGGGAATGGTCCATCCATAGTGAAGAACGGGAATGCTTCACTTGTGGCGAACGGGAACGCGTCACAAATCCGGATTCATATTGTGCATTTCACGCATACATTCATGCTGACTTGGATTGTGTGCTGTTTGTTTATTGAAGCAATGTTAGAGCCATAACATGCTAGGTTTGTTTATATATGTATATATCAACATATATCTATACCCCATATCACATGTTGAGTGTATATCTACTTATTTCCGTGAGTTGACCCTAGCGCCTTGGCTTTGGTTGCATGTTTGTGTTTGGGCGGTCGGCCTGCTGCCAGATGTCGATGACCGACTGGTGTTCGATGGTCTCTCCCTCGGGGGGGGATCAGATATGAGCTTGTGGATCGTGCTGCCCCCATCGCTTGGGTGATCTATCTTGTGGGTCATCGGGCGACGTACCGGGGAAGGGTCATGGAGGACCGGACTGACGAGCGTGAACATCTGACGAAAGGAGTTCTACGACGCATGGAGCTGAGCTTCAACTTGCCAACTTCAGTTCGCAGTGGACTTGGTACTTGGAGGGTAGGTTTAGGCAGGAGTCATATCTTGTGTAGAGCTCTGATTCGTTTTGCTTTTGGGACAGGGTAGGTTCCCGACGCATGACTTTTTGTGTGATTCTCTTACTGAGGAATCACAGTGAGTCAGTCGGACCATAGGGGTCTTTGCTTAGGTCATTTTGAGGCCGACTTTCTTTCAGTAGATTGTAATTACAACTTTCTCACTCACACTTCGGGATCTGTATATATATTTGCCTACGGGCACACTACTTTGGAGTCACTGCGAGTGCGCGTGACGTGGGAGTGCAGCTGAGGCTGTACATGGTTATATTTGATGTATATTGGTTAGTTTTGTGGTTGGGCTATGTCTTTATTTGCTATTGCTTTATTTAAAAGGAATCAAACGAAAAAAAAAATTACCTGTTTTCCGCGTAGAGTTATTTTTGGTTACTAAAGTGGCACCCGGAAATCGGGGTGTTACACGTCACTAACATGGCGAGACAGGGCGGGGTGAACCAACCTGCTTTTTTGTAATTTACCATGTTTCCCCATATTCTTAGTTTTTTTTTAAGAGTTAAAATGAATTAATGAATAAATTAAATGTGAGACACAAAGGGTGTCCAACCCAGAGAAAGAAAGTTCCCCAACCCATAGTCTTAGTTGTATTTGTGGATACTTGGTCTTAATGTGATCTTAATATGAAGCTTAACTTCTAAATGTTTGTACCAAAAAGATAACATCTTTAAGTTGGCATGAATTATATTAATTTGATTTGTTGGGTCCATGACAATAATTCAATTCCTCTTGTTTTTGTATTTAATTATACTAAAACTAATAACAATTTTGTTATTCGAAGCTGGTGCTTTTGATTTGTGGTTCTTAGTTTCATGCTTGCAACTGAGATCAATTATTGGTCATTATATTTAGTAGAGTATATAAATGAATAATTGATTACTTAAAGATATTTATCATGTTCTTTTGTTTATGAGACAGAAAATTGCTAGTTGCTTTTTCCTTTAGTTTACAAGTCATGTTTAAATGGTTTGTGGCATTTTGAATTTATTTCAATGTAGATTTATCATCACTGATATTTTTTTATATATATTGTGAAAATAGTTTCAAGCACATTGTGTTCTTAAAGTAAAAGTTTTAGGCAAAAACCATCAGATCGATAAAATAATTTTTTATTTTGTGCGGGCAAATCGGCAATCCCACCACTATGTCGACTGAGCTAGACTTTTCCAACCCGCATCAAATGTGGGAGATGCGGGTCAGGTCGTCTGATCCTGTTTTAAGACAAGCTGAGTACGAGACGAAGCGAGTAGTACGCTTTGACGTTCCTACTATCGACAATATGTCTATGCTAGTTACTACAAGATATCATATTATCATATAAACTTTAAGGGTGTTTCTACAAATTGAGCTATGAGTTTGAACCTCGGTCTTTCACCCTACAAGTTCCTTTATTTCTCTTAGCTTGCCAAGTGAAGTACTCTTCCTAGAGGTGCTAATTAAGCCAAGTCATAACCCAAAAAAAAAAAATTATATGTAGGTATATATATTTTACATAGTACTTGTTTTATTCTTAGTTCGGTTTTTCAACATTCCAAACATATCCTTAAGGATTTATCTACCTTAAAAATAAAAAGGTATTTCTCTATTATTCTATTGACCAAATGGCAAGAAGCTCATGTAACACGAGAAATGTAGTATAGTAACAAGTTGCATTGAAAATTGAGCACCTCCAAATCCAATTGATCCACAGAAAAGTCATAATTTAAGGAAAATAATAGGATTAACGTGTAATTAAGTCAAAAGATGTGATAATCTAATAGACATCTATCTATCATCTTTCATTTCAATGTCACTTCATACATGTTGTGTATACTATAGTAGTTGGTTTGTGTTTGTGATGTGTGTGCTGAGGAGATAACAGATAACTAACCAATTTACAGTTAGCTGAAAAAGAAGAAGCGCGTGAGATATCAAATTATGAAAATGTCCCCACAATGAAATGGAAAGAGACCATCACTTTCACTGTCACCAATTCGGCCCCGCCGTCAACATCAACCACCACCTCACCGTCCATCTTTCCATGCTATTATGTATTGACCTAACGCCGTCACTTCACCGGCGGCTCTTGTTTATTCCAATTCTATTTTTTTGTTACACCTTCAAATTTTGATTAAATCATATAACATTAAAAATCAGATTGTGACCTGCCATTTTAATGAAATATAATTGACTGTTTGTTGGTGCAGAGAGTTTTTACTTTTTACCCTAACCCTAACAATGTATATCCATCTCCCTATGTCTTGTCTATGCCAATTTAGCACTCTCTTCATAGATATGCCAATTATTTAAAATATATTGAACCAATTATAAGTTGAAAAAAATATATTCCTTTCATTGTTTAAAAAAAAAAATACATTAAATTGAACCACTTGTTATATAAGGTTGATTTTTATAAGAGTCTAGAAATATGCAAGAAACTATTTTACACATACAAGATACAACCAATCATATTTTACTAAATTGTCAAACCATAATATGATTTTTACTATAATTTAATTTGGATATACAAATCTCACACTGAAAAATAATGATACTCCATTACCGTTTAAGCATCACAAAAGTAATAAATTATACATGAATTTATGGAACGAGTTGGGGCCAGTTATGCTTGACTTTCACTTTCACTCGACCATAAATATCTGATCATGTTAATTTCTAAACCTGAACACATCTCTAAACTCGAAGAAACACAATAATGTGTGGATTTAAAGAAGACCGGACCCTATATTATATTATTTGTATTAAATTTGTACGATACAATATTTTAATCTAACTATACGATGAGATACATTTTTTGCCAGAGTCTTCGTGTGATAAGTTGAGAAGAATTTTGTTTGTCTTTCATCCAACCCTAAATATTGATTGGGTTAGTTTTTTGAATTCAAAGTTGTCCGTAGACCCGAAGAAACTCAATAAAGTGCGGATTGAATTGAATGAAGTCGGTCAGGAGGGGTCAATGGACAAGGTCGCAATTCCTATATACACCAACCTAAACCAGTGAATCGCTCAACAATCAATCAAACTAATCGCACACAGATCAATATCTGACGGTCACAATTACCACTAACACAACACAAAACTCATTTTTCCCTCACAACCAGATCGCTTCCACGCCGTGCGAGACTCGCGATCCTCCCTCACCCTCCATATTCCGCCGCCGCTGACACCTCTCCTCCCCCGTCCCCATCACCAACCAAAATCGCAGATCTGAAAAGATTCAAGGGCGTGTGTGTGGATTACCTTACCTCAGCTCAACGCCAGAACCACAAACGCCATTTATAGGTATAATCAGAAATCATCTTAATACCAATCGCTATTCTTCAATTCATTGTATATCAATGGTTAATGGTTAAGTGTTTCATAGATTTTGATCCTGAAATCAATTTGTTTTTTGCAGTTGTGGATTGAAGAGATGAATTGGGTTCAGCGCAAAATTCACCTTTACAATGTCACTTTTGGTCTTTATATGTTGGATTGGTGGGAGCGTTGTACTTTCAGTATCCTTTATTATTCTTCTCTAATAATGTAATTTTATTTCCTATTAGAACAATTTCTTGAATTCACATGCTATATATATATATATATATATGTCTTGTTGGAGTTCCTAAACTTTTATAGATGTT
Source organism: Lotus japonicus (assembly GCF_012489685.1). Taxonomy (NCBI): domain Eukaryota; kingdom Viridiplantae; phylum Streptophyta; class Magnoliopsida; order Fabales; family Fabaceae; genus Lotus; species Lotus japonicus. The sequence continues at coordinate 73,793,973 of NC_080044.1, read as the reverse complement.
GTGGTCATTGTACTAATGTGGTTCGTGTTGCGATACATTACCCAATTCTTCAAGAGGTACTGCATTGCATTTCCTCCTTTCAACATAATTTGTGACCCATGTCTTAAAATGTATCTAGTTTACTTTAATGGATTATAGTTATGTATATGCTACAATTGTTGTTTGTCTTTACTGACTGCAGCCACTATAGTGATAGGCTTAGCACTAGAGTTACACCTCCAATGAGGAAGGTATATGTTAGGCGCCAAAACAGAAATAACTAACTGACATGCAGTTAGTGTATTTTGTTAGTATAAATAAGAGGCGATACCAATTCTATCCCTGGTATCAGAGCACCAATCTGGTGCTGCCCTGAAAACCACGATTCTTGAACAGAACTCTGAGGATTGGAATCAAGAATGGGAGTTACAAACTCATCCAATCATCATTCTTATTGATTGTGGAGGGTAACACAATTTTATTTCTAAGGAGCTGGTGGAGAGGTTACAATTGACAGTGCAAGACACTCCTTACATGGTGGAAGTGGGTGATGGACATAAAATCAGATGTAGGGTAAAATGCAAAAGAATTGTTGATTCAGATAAAGACTTTAAAAATTAAACAGGATTTTATCTGTTCAGTTTGAGTGGGGTTGATATAGTTATGGGACTTCATTGGCTAGCTAGTCTTGGTGAGATAAAAGCTGATTTTGGGAGGCTGGAACTTACTTTGAAAAAAGGGGATGTTGTGCATAAGATCATTGGAGATCCTGCTATGACAAAGTCAGAGTTGAATTTTGGTGCTCTCATGCATGTTTTAAAAGAAGAGGGTGAAGGGCTGTTGATTCATTGTGTGAGGCTGAACAAGTAAAACTAGAACCAGTAGTTAATATTCCTGCTAGAATTTCAATACTGTTAACAGAATTTGGAGAATTATTTCACAACCCTACTAGTCTCCCACCTAATAGGAGACATGATCATACCATTCATCTTAAGGAAGGGGTTGAAATTCCTAATCTCAGGCCTTAAATTTATCCTCACCTCGCTAAAAAAAATTGAGTTAGAGAAGTTAGTGCTAGAAAATGCTGGAAGCAGGGCTAATAAGGCCAAGTATCAGCTCATACTCAAGCCATATAATTTTGGTAAAGACGAAAGATGGAGGAGTAGAACTAGCCCTCCAATAAGGAAGGTATATGTTAGGCGCCAAAACAGAAATAACTAACTGACTTGCAGTTAGTGTATTTTGTTAGTATAAATAAGAGCTGAATGCACCTCTGTTAGTCAGTGTTTTGGGAAGTTAGGAGTTGGCTGGGCTGGTTGTTGGAACCAGTTGTTTCTTTCAGAAACTGTTCTCTTTCTCTAGGAGTAATATCTTTTTCTGTTTCTAGAATCACTTCGATTCTGTGAGTGAAGAGCTTCTATACCCTGTTTTGCTAGTTTTTCTTATTCTTTTGAATACGAGTTCTATCATATAGTCTACGTGTAAATTAAGAAAAAGTGGCACATATTTAATATCTTTACAAACTTCTACAATGGTCTGATGATCATTAAAAAGCACGCATGAAGATGAGACTTCCAATCATTCCATACACTCCACTTGTTGTAAATTAGAGATCCAAGCCTAAATAAGCACAGTAACATAACAGTTCTCAGGGGCATTATATTCTTGACATCCAATTTAGCTAGTGTAAATTCTTTGCAGTACAGCAACATACCGTTTCTACTTTCTAGAGTCCTTTATATCTTCAATTCCCATCCAATTTAGTTTCTGTTTCCAATTCTGAATATGCAAGTAAAAGTAGAGCAGTTGATAATTAGATTCTTTATAGGCGCTACTTGACTACTTCCTCAGCCTGTCAATAAAGTTACATTCAAAATACAAATGCTCAGGATCTTAATTAATCTATTGCTTGCTGTACATAGATTGCAATTTAGCACTAGCAGCCATTTGCTAGTTTCTTTCAATACCATAGTATTTTTTTATAGCTGAACCGGACCAGCATGGAAATGGTACCTTGATTCTTTTAAAAATTGTTATCCTGCAACTGCAAGAGAATATCTGTATATTGCAATTGAAATTATCTTATCAGGTTTGCATTTTTTCCTTTCTAAAGTGTATATGTATTTTTAAATTTCAGGTATGTTTGGGAAGCAAAATTATTCTGACTGGAAGATGGCAATGTTGATCGCCGCATAGGGATTTAAAATTATTTGCAGTTGGAGAATTCGTTATGTGGCTGCCAGAAAAATTGCGCTTTTCTTACACCTTTGATACACCATCATGAATCTCATTTGAGCATTTGTTTGTTTATAAGCTTGTATGGGATGCCAATTGGAATGTTTTGCATTGTAATATTTTATTGGGAATGTTAGCTACTACGTTCTGACTTCTGAGCACTTCAAAGTGAGTACCTCTCCAGAACACTATCAAAGGTTTAATTTAAAAGGTGATTTTGACAAAAGAATTCGGGGATTATAGAAACTGATTATATGTGAGACTGAAGCCAATGAAACTTACTTTAATCTCTTTAGATTGTTTGTTTTTCTAAATTGAAGAGCATATTGAGAGAAAAACTGAAGGGAAATGGACAGTTTTTATTTATTCTATAATGTTATTTAAGTACTCATGGTTAAATGTTAAATACTAAAATATATTCTTAACATTAACTTACTTTAATCCCTTGAGTGATTTTATTTCTTATCCGAGTACACTTGACGAAAAAATGGTTCAACACTTGGTTTAGAGTTTGAAGTTGCATATTGTAGAATATGGGTTTTCTGTTGCTTTGATGCTAATTACTTCAAAAATATTATCAAATGTACCCAAATTTAACCCAAGTTGTTAATGGTGCTATTATAACGGAAGGAGGAGTGAGTTCATATCTAACAAATGTTAAAGATAGAGAAAATAATTTAATCAAAAATAATAAAATTAGAAGGGAAACAAAATTAAACCAAACGTGAATAAAATAGAATCTAATCCAAACATGCAGCTAAATGTGTTGCAAACTTTGATGGCGTTTAGAGATTGTTTAGTTCAATTTTTAGCCAAAATATATGCATTAAAGCTACTAAGAACTAACACAATAGTGCCAAACACGAATATTATCATGCAGTGCAGGGATTGTAGAAATAGTAATTATATATAACTTCTACTAAAGATATGCATGTCAGCCAAATTATTTACAGAGGAAGTTTTCTGTCATGTCCAACGAAAATCGTTGTCTTGCGGAAGAAACAGGCAGAATATCAGAAAAAACTAGCATGTCGATTTTTATAAGTTATAACTAAGCGCGGGCCAAAAAATAATCCACCACAAAAAATATACCAACTAAGTATCATTCACATCATGAACAACCTAGGGCCTTCAAACCCTAGGTTGATGTGCTCGGTTCTACCTTGTAACCCCCTAAGTTAGAAGCAGCTGCAGATAAATCATAAATCTCAGGAGACCGAAACTCCTCACAGTCTGTGGAGCCATTTTTGGTGAAGAATGCAATAAGAGTGTTCATCATCCTACGAACAGCTTCCTGGAAATCTTTTTGGCTTTTAGGTATAGAATCATCACTCTTGCTCTGAAGCAGATTATGAACAACTGATCCAACTGGAGCCCCCTCAGTATATAATTGACATGCTGTCAGTATGAAATAAGCTCGATTTCGATAATGCCCCGCAATGAAGTCCTCAAAGTGCTGCAGATGAAGGGAGGAATGTTAAAATAAAATGACAAATGTTTTTTAATTTAGACATCTCTTCAAGCTCCTAAATATGCATATCCACATACATCACTGTAAAGTGTTTCGGTGTGTTTATGAGACCAGAAAACCATGTAAAACTAGAACCCTAGATCCAAAAAATAAGCTCACAAACCAACTCAAGTGAGCTTAATTTAAGAATGCTACAAAATACAAATTAATTCAAGGGAGAAAACAAAACAAAAATTCTAGTTATAATTCACATGTACTTCACATTTCCAGTTTATTCAGCTATTAACAAGTCATAATTTCCCCAAAATCTCAAATAATAGTTAGTAACATGAAATCCACATTATTTCCGTCTCCTCAATGAAAGTGCAAGCTTTCATGTACTATGGTGCCTTTAATAGTTTTTAGCCGGTAGCCAATACATTCCCAGTCATGATTAGCTTTTATTTGGAGCTTCTGCACTTTTATTAAAAAGCAATATTACTACTATATTAGCAACACAAAGATTACATAGCAAAATCATATAGGCTCACTACAAACACCCATTACTTTTTATGCCATGGTATCCTCTCTACTTTGTTTTTTAAATGGCCAAACCATTTTGCACAATATTTATTTTGTGCCCTACTTTCTAGTATTTACCAATGTAACCACCGCACATCCATCCTAGCATTCTGATTTTCAAAGTACCTTTTCTATATGTAATTTCTTGATATACCTTTTTATTCCTCTATTTCTTCTGCATTATGTGGCAATTTGACTCTTTAATTTTTGAACTACAAAATTATACAGTTTTGAATATGAAGAATGAAAATCATTCACAATTTGTTATGTTTTAAGAGATTAATTTCTATACACTGACAGGGTAAAAAGTTTTACACAGTCATTCAATCACAATTTGACACTCTTTTTTCAACACTCTCTTACTCGTTGGTTGAAAATCATGCGGATCCCACTAAATTGGAAGTGATACTCATACTTATAGTGGACCCGACATGAATTTCAACCCATCAATGAAAGTGTTGGAAAGAGTATTAAAGTGATTGTTGCTAGCATTTTTCTAAAAATAATTAGATAAACCATTATCCAGAGAAATATAATTTTTTCTACAGTAGATCACAATTGTGTACGCCTTGGTCTCCTACTCCTATGTAGCTGATATGTGAATAAAATTTGCAAATCAAACAGTCTGTTTACTTTGACTGTAAGTGAAGGATTAAGAAGATAACCACTAACCAAGCCCATATAATAATTAAGTTTGATTAAATGGCTAACCCTACATCCATGAGAAACCAAGCACAGACAAAACCACTTGGAAAATGAGATATAGTTTTATTTTAGTGGAAAAATAAAACCATTAAAGTCATTAAGACAAAACTACATGCAAAGAATGTGAATTAGATATTAGATATAGTTTTAGTGGTCGAACCTTTGGTGGTTTACGCATTGTATACATCATTGTCTTCAAGGATAAAATAAATGTACTGTCATTGTATTCCTTAGATCTTCTTTGCCCCTCTACACCAGTATATGATGATGCATACCCAGGCTCATTAAAAAAGGGCTTCTCATTCAGAATCAGAGCTTGTATAGAAATCAAGACTTGTAGCATGGTTGATTTATCTGGAACCCAGTTTTCGTTCTGCTTACCATGCCAAGTGCCCAAAAGACTAAGGCAGACTTTTCCACAATTATATAAATTTGGATTTAGCCTTAGGCCACCTGAGTGATAGTAAACTTTCTGCAGAAAAAAAGTTCAGTTTTGTTAATACACAACACAATACACATTAGACAACACATCAATCAATGATGATACATACTGGTGGACCTGCAGGGTAGGTAGGAGGAAAAAGGCAGTCGAAGAAGAAAAGACCATCATGGTATGGAGTGCCTTGCGGTCCAATGATGACAGCCCTTAGAAGTTCCATTCTAGACTCACAAACTCTCACAAAAATAGTTTCTGTAAAACATAAAGTTTGTGAGATATATAACAGCAACGATGACTGAAAATGAAACTAAATAATCATAAATGATGAATTTCATATTTCACAACAGACAATGGTAAAAGGTTGGATGGTAATAAAAGATGTTGGATGATGATTCACCTTTCCCCCAATTAAGACTTTAAAGATGGAAATTCTTATTGGCAAAACTAGAAAATTAAAATAAGGTAGGCTCTTCAAAACAAACATTTGGACAGGTTCATAACAGCAAGACATATAATCTTGTAGATAAGGGATAGTGGATTTCATCTTTTGAGGGGAGTGAGCAGAGATTGGGAGAGGAATTTTACCTGGCAAATTTTCCTCCAAGATTTTCCACTCTTCCTGGATTTTTTTGGCCCAATTCTTTGGTCGCTGTACATAACATTTAATTAAGACCGTGATTCTATTAAAACTAATGCTTGAAAATAAAGGTGCTGCTTATAAAAGGTTTCTCATTATATTATACCTGTTTCTCTGAAGAGCCCTCCTTATCATAGTGATGATCAGGAAAAGAATCAACAGTATCAAATTTCTTAAATTGTTGAAACTTTTGCATGACCACATCTTTTGATTCATCAACTGTGCCTTTAGAACTGGATCCAGCTTCAGCATGGGCAAAAGCAACAGCTGACTTGCATTCACTAGAAGCAATGCCCTTCAACCAGGGCAGTGAAGCCTCTACTCCAGGAGGCAAATCCACATTGTCAAATTGATCCAGCATATTTGAATAGTCATCTTCAAAGATGTCCTCATCATCGTAATAAAGATCAGTGTCATAACCAGGATCTTCATCTGCATCATCATCATCATCATCATCTTCAACCATATCCTCATCATCGTCCTGACATGAATTATCAAAATTGGAACCATTTGGATTGTTTGAATTCAGTGATCCTGAGGTAGAACTCTTGCAGAGATCACCAGTATCACCACTCCCTGATGATTCTCCCACACTCACAGAATTTCCATGATCACTGATCAAAGCATCCTGGCAAAGAGGAAAGACAAACAGAAGTTAAAATCCACATAAAGCTAAAGGACATGTTGATTGCTAAGCATTGGATTCATCATCAAGCAAAAAGTGGGGATAACTTAATACACTCTCCCACCAATTTCAACTAATTCATGACACCCCCCCAAGATATTGTAATCTCTTCTATTTCAAACTCAAAATTAACCTATCATTGTATATAATGGCATATTGATATATTATGCAGGATTGACATGGGAAGTGACTTTTGCATCATGAGATACATCATTTTCCAACTGCAGGCATGCTGTATCATGAACAAGATGAGCATACCAGCCAGATTGTGGTACTGTTTAGACTTTAGAGGCTCGAGTTACCAAATTTGAAGTTTAGGCCATTGGAAATTATGCTATAGATAACATGATTCAGTTACATGTAGAAATTGGTAAGCTAAAAAAGTAAACTCAACTAGGTAAAAATTGGTAAGCTAAAAAGTAAACTCACAGAAATCTTAATGTTTGTTTTGGCGTTAGAGCCAATGCAAACGTGATTTTCACATATCTCAAGGTATCAACAGAAAAAAAGAATTTGGCACGTTGAGTTTAACATGGATTGAAGCAAGATTTTGACACACTGACTTCAATGTAGATTCAGTTGAGTTCAACCGAAACTCAAACGTACATAGGACCCGTTTGGAGTCTTAAAGAGTGCCTCAAGATGAGAATAACACATCCTGATGCACTTTTAATTAGAAAGTATGAAAATAACACAATTCGGTACACTTTTTGTTGGAGTCTTAAAGTGTCTCGAGATGTGTTATTTCCCGTTTCCATACTATTTAATCGTAAACTAAACGAAACGAATTCCTAGAGAGGGGTTAAAGATAAGGTAATGATGCTATGATCCCCTTTATCCAGTAATTTAACTCTACATTCGACACAGATCATACCCCAAAATGAGCTAGCTAGCTGCCTAGAAGTGTCACTCAAATAAATCTCCATAATCCAGCTCCACAATTTTGATAAAAAAAATATATTATAATAAAATCTTCAATAAAAATCTCCAATTCCCCAAATCATATGCACTAGAAATAGTTCCCTTCTTTTCCAAGTCAAAGTCCTCCCTGGCTACTATTTCCAAACGTGACAGCTGGGTCTTCAGAAAACAAAAGAAAAACCAAATTCCATAGCATATTAAACACCATACCCAACTACATTAACAAACATAGCTCCACAATTTCACGTTTCTACTGTTAGGTTCCAAACATGCAGAAACCATAGACCTAATATAATATTCTAAACCCTAAAATTAGATTAAAAAAACAAAACCAAATCCTTAAAGAAACAACTTGAGTTTTAAGGAATTCGAACGATCACGAATGAAGGTTGAATACCCAGAAGGCTGAAACAAGTTTAAGATGAGAATAAACCTAAAAAGCAACAAACTGTACCATAATCATACATAGAAAAAGCATGATTGAAACCATCGAAATTCTGGGGTGGTACCGAATTTCGAAACAGACGAAGAAGAAGGGGAAAGAGTGGTTTTGACGAGAAAATTGGAGGAAGGGAAGAGGGTACCTCGTCGTCTGGCTTGCGTTTCTTCATCGAAGAATTGTGGGGGTTGGGGTTCCCATGAAGATCCATAGGAAGGAAGCTAAGCGTCAATAGAGTAGAGAGAAGCACTTCTTCACTCCCCTAAACTCTATTATAAATACCTTATTTCCAAAATCAATGTTTGGGCTTGTTTTCCCTATTTATAATGGATTTTGACATTAATCAATTTACTATATCACAAATAGATTCGAATTTAAAATTATTTGAAATAAAAGATTTAGTGGCAATGGGCTCCCGTGGGTGTAGGTTTGGTCATTCCCAAACCCAAACTTAACACCCAAACCCAAATTTAATACGGGTGCAAAAGTTAAACTCAAACCCCTGGGTTTCGTGTTACCCAAATCCAAACCCAAAACCCAATGTGAGCACCGAATCGACTAAAAATCAAAAATATCAATCCAGAAACAACATGTACATAAGAGAACAACATGAACATAAGCTGATTAAACTTCATTATTATTCCAATACAAAGGAAAAAATATAGTTCATGAAGATAAACCTACTTAGTAACTTTAAAAAAAACTCTACTTAGTAGCTTTAATAGTATATATATAAGGGTTGGTAATTACATGCATAAGACTTCGGGTTTGGGTTTGAGCGCGGGTTTAATCAATCCCACACCCAAACCCAAACCTGTTTTAAAATTTGGGTGAAACCCAAACCCAAAGAAATTAGGTTTCGCTCACAATTTTGGGTCGGGTTCGGGTTGGGCCCCGCGAGTTTGGGTTTTCTTGCCATCTCTATATGTATGTATGTGTATTTGAGGCTTAAGCGCTGGGGTGACTCATTCACGGTCAACAATAGTGAATAATTCTTTCGTCGCGAGTGTTTGCATTAAGCGGTAAACATCTGACCACAATGTGTTTCATTCTCATATGGGAAATAGAATTTGTGGCATCGTATTTAAGGTAGGAAGTGAGTTAACCATTATTTCAGATAAAATTATTAATTAGTAATAAATGAAAAAGCTACTTGAAAAAAAACTAAATGCACTCTAAATTATTACTAAATTCTGACAATGAAATACATTTTTATATAAATGGACATTGCACAAAACACAAAGGTTTTTGTACAATGGATATTGTCAACTCAGAGATGCTTCAAAAGCAATTTGAGTTTGTAAACCATTACGAGGAGATTACATAAGATATCTATTATCCTAAGGAAAGAACATGAAGGTGACGCACCATGAACAAATATCTTGTTGGAGACCGACACCGTTATTTGCCATGAAAGGTCACCTAAAAATTGGTTATGTTCGGTCGTTTTCTATATTGCAAATTAGAGTGACATGATTCATAGTCATGAAACTAATAACAGAATGTTGTTATTCAATATTATTCATACATCCTACTTTAGAGAGAGATCACCCATTGTGAAAATAAAGAGACGCACTCCATCACTCCCAAAACACTATTTTTAATCCGATATAATACTATAATAGGATTTGATTTTATTTATAGATACAATATTATATACGCTTGTACATGTGTGTGTCGAAGGAAACATTAGGAAATGTGAATAGGAATGGGAATCCATATCCGCATCCATATCCATATATAGTAGTAAAGTTAAGTTAAAAAAGTATTAATGAAATATTGATTATGATTTTAGGCGTTTTGGAGGAGGGCAGGAGGCTCTGGCGGTCTTCCATGACCTCTCCGAGGCTTGGGATCATGGCATTTGGCAGGTAGTGTGTGAGACTAACTGTGCAAAACTCGTTGCCGCTTTGGAGGAGGTAGTATCAGACAGATTTGTTGCCACAATAACTGAAATTAAAAGCTTCCTCCGGCAGGATGGCAAATTTTATTAGATGGATTCCTAGAGATTGCAATAGAGTTGCTGACTGGCTTGCAAATTTTAGTAGTAGTTTAACTAGGCCTGACTAGGTCATCGTTTAATTCAATCATTCTAGCGAAAAGGTTTACATTAAGCTAGATGATAAATTATTGACAATATTGAATATGTTGGACATTTGTAAGGAAAAGATAAGTTCTTTCATGCACCACCTATCATATCGTACATGCAAAGCTCAATTGCCTCAACTTACGACCAGCTAGAGCACAAGACGCTTGCATTGGATTCCAATGACATTTCCCCTCCAACGGTCAGACATTGAGGAGAAGAACAAGATTCAAACGGCTAGACGAATCATGTGACTAAAAATCGAAGAATGAAGATTGAGGAGCTAAGAAGTTACTGAGTTGCTAAGTTACTGAGTTGCTAAGTTAAAAAAAAAAAAAAAAAAAAAAAAAAAAAAAAAAAAAAAAACTCTACATATTGAATATTCTTTCAGCACTCAAGCTCTCAATTCCTACATTTGTTGCAAAGTTTTCCCGAGTTCTTATAGCCTGAAGAGGCAGTGTCACATACTTGTAACTTTATGAAGTTAGTAGAAATACCCTTAAGGAGTAAGGAGTAACTTTGCAAGCATATAGATACAATGTTCATGTTTATGTGAAGACTCAAGATCAAGTTGCTAATATTTTCACTAAGCCCTTCAAGTTTAAGGATTTAAGAAGATTGAGAACAATATGTAGAAGAGTTTTTTAGATTTGTGAGTTTTTTAGGGAGGGAAGGGAAAAACTACAGGGAAGGGGAGTGGGAAGCAAGTGAGGGGAAGAGGGCAAGTCTTTTCCTGGTTTGCAAGTTCTAAATTCCTCTAAACCCCCCAATTTGGGGGAACTCCACAAAACAACTAAAGGAGATTCATGGGGAGGTCTAGGAGGGCTTCCAAAACTCCACATATCACTCATATTAACAAGCATATGCTTGACCGCTCTACAAATGTTTATATAAACTGCTGAATTTACAGCTCCAAAGATGAGTTGATCACATTAAGTTTGCCAGTTTTGACTGAAAAGGGTGGTATTCACCCTCATTGCAATGAGTTCCCCAAAGCATAAACAATTTTGCAGGTTCACTAATTAAGCAAACAAAAAGTGAGAAACCTAGAAAAGTGTACATACTAAAACAACAGGGGGAAAGTCTTCAATATCTTGTCAATAGTCATTGCAGTATAAAGAGGACCATAATAAAATTTGTATAAAGAAGTTCCCAAAATTTGGCAGCTCAAACACCTGCAAAGAAATTGTCAAAGTTAAAATACATGGGAAGCTTCAAAGTATAAAGACTCTATGACATGGTAAATTGTTTAGGAACCTGACCTTCTGGCTGCCTTTATGGGTCAATTATTAAAGAAGACAATTCTTGTCGAAATGTTGGAATTTTGTCAGCCTCAACAGCCATGACTAATCCCATAGACCTGTAATTCCTCAGCTGTAACAGGCAGAAACATGAACAAATAGTTTATAAGTATTGATGAAAGATATTGCTATCCACTTTTACAAAATCAAATTTAAGCAAGAAATTTCAGATCTATTACATCTCAAATGTAGTAAAATATTTTTGTTTGATTTCCATATTAATCATTTTAAATTCTCAAGTCCTATCTAATCCTAAAATGTAACATAGACCTTTTCTTATTCATCCAACCAAAAATTAAGCAAATTAAAGCTTGTAGCCAAGTCTGATTTTATTCTGTGGCAGTGAAGAGAAATGAGTTATCAAACATATCCTCCAGTACTGAAAATAAAATTCGATTTTGATATGATATTTCTTATTTCTTTGGCTGTTAGATCGAGGCAATAACATTTAAGATGATGTCCAACAATCCTATAGTCTTTCCCTTAACAAGCAACCTTTCTAATATCTCCATAATAGCCAAAGAAAAACAGAGACGAGGAAAAACAATGTCAAACCATAATAGACAAAGAGATAAATGAAACCCATTAGCTGATACCCTCAAGAAATCAAAGAGATCAGTTTTGTCTCCTCTAAGATGGATGGGGTATGGGGAGAAAGTTTCAAACTAAAAAATTTGGGCATTGCATTCTTTTATAGAACACGACATCGCCACAAAAAGACCAATGGCCAATATCCAAAGAAGTAAACAAATAGATTAAATATTTCTCCCACAAAGGTAGCACTATGTATTTTAACTCACTATCAGAAATTGACAAAAAGGAGCAACTTTCAGCAAGTTAGTAAATACATCACAATACAGGTTTATCAAGATTTCAGAGTCGTAAAACTTGCCTCATGAGAATCAACCTGCTGATTTTGCAATGGAAAACAGAAGGACCATGAGCTTAACTGTAAATAATTTTGGAAACTAATAAGTAATCAGGGATAAAATAATTCTAACTGATGCTAGCAAAATATAAATACCTTATGAAAAATTTCATCCTCGGGCTTTACATAAATTATTGGCTCATCACTATCATTGCTCAGTTTTCTTTTCTTTTCTATATTCTTGTTCTGTATGTTTACACGCAAAAAAGAAGTAAAAAGATCACAAAACGATGAAAGTGGAGCAGAAAAAAATGATATTAACCATAAAAGCTGGAGATATTAATCAGAGGAGAACAGGTAAAAAGAAGACACTGCAGCAGCATATTACCTTATAAATTTTGCTAAGAATTAGATAATGATTAAACTTGAAGGAATTCCGAAGGTCCTCTGTTGGCTGGTAAATGGGAAAAATGAAAATATAAGTTCTAAAAATAAAATTAGTCTCCAGCAGTGAAATAGGAACACATATTACACTACCAACATCTAACCTCATCTTCTGTGGCCCATGAAACTTCATCAAAAAGGGCATTATAAAGATGTGGTAAAAGCTGGGGAGGAAGGTTAACAACACGCTGCGATACCAGGAGACCTACGTTACGTGCTTGTTCCCCCAAAAGTAATCTTAATTTGTCAGAAACCCCCTTCTCTTGGCATGCTTTACTGAGGAGAAAGTCCTTGAGTGTTGTAATGCATCTTTGTTCCTAGAAAAGTATTAGTCAAGTTCTTACAACTGTTGAGATGCTAAACCAATCACAAACCAATTTTGCGCATTGCCAACAAAGAATGATTTTAAGACATCAATTAAACTGAAATTTTGGAGATTGAACAAAAAATGAGTTGGTTAAGGTTCAGTTTCCATACAAAACTTTAATATACATTATACAAATGTAATTCCTTTCTTGATTATCAAAAGACTTGCCCATTAGTCCATAACAAATTGCAGACTAGTAAAATTGGATGAGGGGCAGGCAAAGAACTAAACAAATTTTTCCTAAATGAAAATATTTAAACCGTGATCAGGTTTCTTCATATGAAAAATGATATTTCAACCTAACAAAAATACGCAGGTATGACAGTCATGCGACCAAACAGTGCATCCAATGGTATATATATAACTTAGAAGGCCATCACAATGAGGCAAACATATCAGGCAAAACATCATATGTATGACAATGCAACTCACCCTATACCTCCATAAATTAAGCGCAGTGACAACGGCAAAAAGCCCTTCGTCCTCATCATCCTCTATCTTCACAACAGTCCCTACGGTGGTCTGTCCCAAAATCAAGTCCGTAAAGCCACTCAAGTCCCATTCTTGATCATCCAGGTATGTTTGCAGCAAGGTCTTAACTCCATGGAAGTCATCAGGTTTAGGATCAAAAAATGAAAAATCTGCCTGGACAACTCCCTACAACAACAGATACCTCATTTCATTTCAACAAATTTTACTTGCTCAACGATACATACAAGTATCGAAATCAAAACATAGTAACACGAGCGGTATCACGAAAACCATAGTACGAGATGAGGATCTTACATCGAACCCTTCCTCCTCATCAGATGACTCGGACTGTTGTTCCGGTATCTCTTCCAAATTGCCCTTGATAAATCCATTCCCCTTACTATGCAAGGTGGGGGCAGGGTTTTCAATAGTTTGAGAGTGACGCTTAGGCGTCGAAAAAGAGTGCATATGAGCAAGAGCACGAGCAAAAGGAGAGAATGTAATAGGCCATGTTTTGGGTCGTTGGTTATGCCTTCTTGGCTTTCGAGGCATATTGATTAGCTTCACACCACTGCCACTGCAACCATGAATATTCAATCACATCAAGTTCAGTATAGTAGCATTCATTATACTCTTCTGAACTAACAAAACAACAAGTAAGAGCAAAACTAGCATGCTATGGTTCAAGCAAGCATTCAAATGTAAGCTGTAATCTAATGGAATGGTTGAACAGTGAAGAAACATGAAAACTACAACTACACGATTACATAAGCAAGTAATATATGTGTGTGAGATGGATAGGGAACCTGAAGAGAAGAAGCTGAGTGCGATGGAGGGAGGAAACTGCAAGAGGCGGTCAGTGCGGTGCGAAGCTGCGAATAGAGGGGACTGTGCGAGCTGTAGGTGTGGCCGAGGCGGTGTTTTGCGGCGAAGATTTTGACCAAGACGCGGTGGTGCGCAGGAGGCGACGGCGGCACTGGGAACAGCTGCGGCTACAATAGGTTTATTACACCTCCTTCCTTTCCTTTGTCCTCGTTTTTGTGTAATGGGCCAAATTCAGGTTAGATTTACAAAGAAAAAATGTCACTTCGGTCGACCCGCCCGAACCAGGTTGGGCTTGCGGGTTAAATGAGTCGGATTAAAATGACTCGAGATACTTGTAAGCCATATTTTTGCGTTGACAAAAAAAAGATGTTTTTGCCAACTTATTCCATTAGTGAGTCGGGTTGGCTCATGGGTTTCAACTCATATTGGCATCTCTAGTCTAATCATATGTCTAATTAGATTGACTCGACTCCACCCGACCCGACATGATTAGTACGGGTAAATTCTAGCTTATTTGCTAATTAGGTTGAATCTTGAAAAAATCAACTCACACCATTAGTTGTTTTATTAGGCCACGTCCACGTTAAGTGTGCAATTTTCACACATTTGCTTGTTTGATGAACCTTGAACATGTTAAACTCTAATGTTAAGGTTGTAGATCTTTATGTGCACTATCTTGGGCATCAACATCAATAAGTTTGAGACCTACATTTGTTTTTAAATTTGGTAATCTAATTTTAGGTTATTTTGTCGCATCTCATTGAGTATCTTATCTAATTTCTTGGGAGGGCTTTGGTAAAGTAATTTAGTAATGAAGTGTAATTGTTTCATCTATATATTACAAGGCTCTACAATTAGGCATTAGATAAATTATAAGAGATTGAGTGATACTTATTTTTTGGAAACTTACTTCATCAACCCTAAACTTCGTAGACCACTAGTTCTTATAGGTGAAGCAATTCTTCTTGCCCTTTATATTATTTCTAAATTTTCTCTAGGGAAGGGGGAGTTCCTTAAGCAATACACTAGCAGAATGATCTCTAACATTTTCATCCCCTCACTCATCGAAGGCTTGTCAACTGACCATCAAATTAGTAGGATTTTTCATAACTGTAGGTTGTTTAATTTAGATTTCTTTCTCTACAATCTCATTGTCTTCATATGAAGGAACGAACATAACGTTGACCTCAATTTTCTCGAAGAAAATCAATAGCATTTGCAATCGTTGCTTGTACTTGGTTCCATCAAGGTATTCAGTCCTTGAAATTCCAGATACTGAATTTTTGTTTAGTAGAACCACGGATAGATGAAACAACGCAAACAAAAATATTGCTTTTGCATTGGGTAAAAAAGAGTTTTATGTAGTGGAATATTCATAACTCTAAAAGCCAAATTTCGTGGAGGACCTTTGGTCAAACATGACATTTGATTTTGCTCTCAAGGTTTACACAATAATGTGTTCAAACTCGTGCACTCAAAACAATAACACATTGGAGCTTCATATATAATTGACATACCACACAAAAAGACGAAAGAATAAAAAAGGAACCTAGAATAATGAAAAGTAAAAAACATTTAGTTAGCTTAACTCAATCTGGATCATCCAAACCCCACCATGAAAGACATGAAATAACACTTGGCCTCGTGCGTAGAGGAAAAAATTGAACAATTTATAATAAAAAACACTAATGATTTTTTCATTTTTTGCCTTCTCAACATCAAATATTAAGAAATTATATGTTGACAACGATTTAATCTCTACTTATTTACATAAATAGCCCTAATCATCTTTAAAATAAATAATCAATGTAAATGATGTCTCATAAAATCAAAAACCTTTCTCTCAACAATAGCTAAAGTACAAAAACAAATCAATAACTAGTTTAAAAATACTAATACAATGCCATACAGAAAAATAAAATTATGTCTCTATCCTCACATAATTTACTTTAAATAAAATGATACAAGATGTTAATAAAATAAAAGGCACTAAAATATCATCACCACCACACCTTTTAACCTTCAAAATCTGTAGATTACCACAAAGCAAGGGAGGACAGCTTTGGGATTCAAAACACTGAGCTCTTCAATATCTGATTGGCCATTTATCTTTTTCACCAACGAATGATACCCCGAATCATCAATTTCTTGGATCTCTTGCATGGGGTTGTTGATTCTCCCAGCTATTACTCGACACACTATAACACATTTTCTATTGATTGGTACACTAGATGAGCCAATTGAATCAATGGCGTTTTCACATGTAGAATTGGTGATTACCCCAACAAAACCATTGAATTCTTGTTTGGCAGAGAAACCATACCTCATAATTTGACACACACCACATTGGTCTAAAGTGCACAGGCTGGAAGAGTCATTTATTCCAAGAGAGCATGCAATAGTTGTGCCATGAAACCTCATTAGCTCATTTCCATCAACCAGGCATCTGGGGTGCCCATTTTGCATCTCTTCAGCATTAATCTTCACCATTTCTCTACATTTCTCAAACAAAGCAAATGTCTTTTGTGTGCTATGGACTTTCAAGACACATTCAAGCTCTGCTGCCTTTCTTTCAGAATTGAAATAGATTGTTTTGCATATTTTTTCGATAATTTTCCAAGATGAGTCATCTCTATGAAGTGGGGTGACTGCAAAAAAGTACATGTTGATGTTTGACGTCAACGCAAGTTCTTGACAATGTTTCATTTTTAACAAAAGTCTTTGACCCCCAATATAAAAAAAATGCAAATTAAAATAAGACTCATCAGCTAATTTTGGCTAGATATTTATGCAAAAATACTCAGTTTTTTTCTATTATTTCCATGTACAACTAATGCAGAGAAGAAGTTTTGAAGGATAGTTAAACAAAAAAAAAGGAATTTAAGATATTTTATTTGAAAATCAACTTTTTAAATAAAATATTCCCAATTATTTTAGTGCGTGTTTGAATTTAATTGTTTTAAATTTTAAAGTCCTTATTTACATTTTGAGTATAAGAGATTACTTAACTGGCTGGGTTTGTATCTTCCATTTTCTGATTTATTGTGTGAGCTTCTTAGGGTGATGAACATTGCTCCTACCCAAAATCATCACATTTCTTGGGCATTTAGAAGGATTTTGAGTTGGTTTGTTAACATTACAGAATGAGTCCCATTGTCAAGAAATTATTCATTTTTTCAAAACAAGTTAAGTGGTCGGGTTGGTTTCCCTTTAACAGACAACCCTGAAAGAAAATATTCTAGTCTTTTAGTTCTTCAGATAAATATATTAAGAACATACTTTTTAAGGTTCAATGTCGTGCATATGTTCTCTTATTTTACCCTAGCTAGGGTATCACATGTTCTCTCTATACTAGATGTCTAACCTGATTATAATTTTGGAGACCAACTACGAATTGATGTGGGTGAAGGTTAGCTAAATTTCACTTCTTAAGTGCACTTCCATTTTCTTCTTTTTGTTTGTCGTTTGTTAGGATGAGTAGTAATATGGCTACGAATTTCATGGCTAGTTTGGCATATTATAATCCTGACCGTGTTTGGGTTGAAGACGTGCAAGAGGGACTAACTCCAATATTGTTGTCTGATTCTTCTTATTAATGCAATTTTTATTTTACAATAAAAAAATAAAATTACTTCCACAATCAATTTCGATAACACTGGCCAAACACACATTAACTATACTAGAGTATAATGAAGAATCCATATTCATATAATTAGTCTTAACAAGGAACAAAACAACAGTAAATTTACACATGCATTATATGATTCAAATAAGATTAATCACAAGAACAATTGACTCAATAATCACAAGCAACTTAGACTCATACATAAAAAAAATGTTTACCAGAATGCTCAGGGATATCGTGTTCCTCAATTGTGTCAAGAGATTTTTGATGTTTCTTTGCACATTCATGATGACTATTTAATGTTGGAAGATCGCTGGCAAAATCTTTCCGCACCTTTGGCTTTGAGAAGATATGGCATTCATCACAATCAACACACAAAGTTTGCTTCATAGATCTAAGAGAACCATCTATATTTCCATGAGAATAAGGAAAACATGGACAAATCTTAATCTCTCCACTTGTCCTATCAAGAACAATTTCATGACTAATAGGGCTAATCATAAGCATGGCATTGCTTGCTTGGGATCTTGGCTTGGGATCATAAACTTCTGAAGAATGAGGTTTGCACTGAAGTGATTTCTTCAGATAAAGCCAAACTTCCGACATGTTCTTAGTATGTTTACTTTGTGATTTGAAAGACTAATCCTTGACAAGAATTTGTGAGAGAATAATATATACTCCACCAAATAAAAACCAAAAAATTAATGTATATGTATGCACTATTTCCACTGCAAAGGCAAGCAAACACTCAAGGAAACATAGTTAATGTTTTTTAATTATTACATGAATTATTCGTGTGCAAATTATTAATTGTTATAACTAGAAGGAAATAAATATAAGATAAATATAAATACAAGAAATGATATTCTTAAATTTGAAGATTACCTATTGGACACAATTATTTTTACAGGAAAAGGAAATCAATATTACTACTATTTTTATACATAATAATGTCAAAGCCAATATATTTTTTATGGCAGTCAAGGTCAATATTATCCAAACTCTTCTCTAAAACATTTATATGATATATTGTTTTGGTTTGTTTTCATTGGAAATTTTTAAACATATATTCAAATGAATAAAACTATAAATGAATATATATTTAATATTTTTAAATTTTCGGAATATGAATAAATATTTCATTCTCTTGTAAATTAGTTGATATCATTTTAGGAAATTGTATATAAAATTTTATTTTAAAAATTGACTGAATTATATTTTTTAATTACACTATATATTCTTTTTGTTAATAGATTAGTTTAATCCTAAAATTAAAATGATGTACATTTGTGATATATTATATTATAATAATAAAAAAACATACTCTCTTACTCTCTCTGATCTATCTATGTTCAAGAATTAATTTGAAATTATTACTTCAAATTTGTAGAACAAAAAGTATATTATTAAGTTTCTTTCCTTAGCAAAAAAAAGTATATTATTAAATTCTAGAAAAACAAATGAGTTATTTGAAAAATGATAAGTAAATAACAAGTAAAAATGATTAAATATTAGTTATAAATAAAAATATATTATATATAAAATAAAATATTAGTTATCAAAATAACATGATAAGAATGAATGATAATTATTAATGTATGCTAAAATATAAATTATTTATAATTAAATGATATAAAATATCTTATATGTATTAAAATATTCAATATAAAGATTATCAAATTATAACTTATTCATTGATTACTATGAAAATATTGTTAAAATAATAAATTGCACCTACATATTTATTTTAATTGATCATTAAGTTTGTAAGATAGTTCTTAAAATTAACATCTAAATTAACACATTGATCATTAAAATTAGTGGTAATCGAGCTTTGCTGGGAAGAGGATGGAATGTGTATGTTATTCAGGTTACCCAGGAGCGAAATATGGTCGCGGATGCGTTGGCAAAACTTGTTGTTAGTGAAGATTGCGATTGGAAAGTCTATAAGCTCCTCCTACCGTTGTTGTTCCCTTACTGTATCTGGTTGTTTAATGTTCTTGGTTTGTTTATTTTCCTTTATAGAAAAAAATAGTGATAATCAAATGAATTTTTGTTGTAATATCACCCAAAAAAATAGTAGTTATCGGTTTCTACTAAAAATTGAATTAGCTAATGTTATTAAATGACATAGGTATAATGTTTGGTAGGCACGTCTGAATATGACATAATGAAACATCTACACTATGTTTGTGTTGGCTTAATCGCACTTTTGGTCCCCCACGAAAGCGATATATGTCATCGAGGTCCCTAAACTTTAAAAATCTCATTCTGCATCCCCAACGTTCACCTTCGTCAACCCTAAAACAAGTTTTCTATTTCATTTTTTAATTTTCATATTACAATTTTTTAATGTTGAAGAACATCTAATTCGAAAAGCTTTTCTTAAAAATAGTTTTAAATATAATTTTCAAAAAATGCAATCAAACATACCCTAAGATAAGCTCTTCCAAATAGGAACTAAACCAACCCATACTAAAATAGACCAACAAACTCATATACTAATAGCTATAGGTGGAAATACTGTTAGTATTGGATGAATAACTTGACGTCAAAAGCTAAAAATAGAATGTTTGATATGTTAGGGATTAAAAACGGATTTTTTAAAAAAGACTAAAAATGGAAATACGGTATATGATAAGGACCAAAAACATATTTATGCCTTACAATAAAATGGATTTTTTTATACAAGCAACTAAGAGCAACAACAAAACAAAAGAAGGGGGAGGGGAAGTAGGGCCTCAATAAGCTAGTGCAAGCAGCATCTGCTAATAGCAGAGGAACGAGCTCTGGTGGGGGTTACAACAATCTGTAGAAGTTCAATACTTGACGGGCTCCAAAAACATATTTATGCACACGCATTTCATTCCCGAAGTGTATGAAGGAGACAAACCTTCCAAACCCGCTGAATGAGGTCCCTAATATGCCCAACAAGAACAACAAATTCATGAAACACCAAGGGGGGATGGTGAACAAGGGAAAAAGCTAGTTGAGAATATGAATAGCACACGACCCTCCGGAAACCCTTCTCCCAAGTCTCCAACAAGCCACAATAAATCGTCATCAGCTCCATATGCAAGACCGAAGCACTTCGACCAAAGCCCATATACCAAAAAATAAACGTATCTCTGGCATCACGAAGGCAGCCACCATAACCGCTACTATCTAGCTCGGTGTAGCAGGGCCATCACAGCTTAGAGCTACCTCTTGAGGCGCCAGCGGGCTCCAAGACACCCAACGCAGAGGCTTGTGCTACAAGGACACCGGCCAAGCCTGCTGGAACTCTCCCCTAAGCTGGCTAATCCAGGACACCACAACTTCTTCATCCATCTCATGCTGCTCCATAGCCGCTCTATTACGCGCGCTCTAAATGGCCCACAAGGTAGCAAGCGTGGTGGTTTCTGCAGCACAAACATTCCTAACCACCCACTCTAAAGGGTCAGCGACCGTCGCGGTGGTAGTTGGAGAGTGGTTTTCAAGCTGCAACCAAACCTTCCCCGCATAAAAGCAGTCCCGAAGGCAATGGACTGTTGTCTTCGGGTAGAGATGGCACCGAGCGCAATGCGGAGAGGCCGCCATGTTCCACTGGAAGCAAATCTGGTTGGTGGGGAGAGCGTTCCTCCCGATGAGCCACACCAAGAAACAGACTTTGAAAGACGTAGGAAGCTTCCAAATCCAGTTCCATGAACCGGTTCAGGTAGTGGCAGCTCCTCCAACAACTTGGCCTGTCGCTTCCTCAGAAGGAGCCTTGTTCAACAACCAATGGAAACTGGACCTCGCAGAATACTCACCCGATGCGTCACCCTTCCAAGTGAGGCAATCTGGAATTCTATCATTCAACCAAACCGAGGACTTAGAGATCGCAACCCGGAGTTCTAAAGGTAGCAAAGTATAGAATGTGTACGACTACAATATATAAGTTTTATATTGACATTTAATTACAATGTGTCACATAAGACCAAAAATTACATTTCTTTTTAATTTGAGCTAAAATATAAATAATTTTTTGATGTTGTGAAAATCAATTGCATTTATGCGTAAAAAAAGTTTACAGTAGTTGCTATGAATCAA
The DNA here is from genome assembly GCF_012489685.1 of Lotus japonicus. Lineage (NCBI taxonomy): Eukaryota > Viridiplantae > Streptophyta > Magnoliopsida > Fabales > Fabaceae > Lotus > Lotus japonicus. The sequence goes on along the minus strand of NC_080044.1, from coordinate 73,771,843 downwards.
TCATTTTCTCTAGAAAAAAACATACAATTTATTTTTAAATATTTCCAACTTTTATGTGAATGTTGATGTGTGATTTTATGTAAGAACATACGAATAAATCACGAGAATTAAATCTAACTATAATCGGTTCATATTAAAACAAATTAATAGTAATGTGATCACTTAAAAAAATCAAATGAGTTCATACTTTTATATGAACAATTCGTGATTAGATTAAATCGTCGTAATTTATTTTCATTTTTCACATAAAAATATCATTTTCATGAGATACATGAATGAATTATACGGTCTTGTAAGAAAAATCCATGAGTATTTGTATTCATCGAAAAAAGAAAAAAGAAAAATCTGTTAGTAGATAAGGTAACAGACACTCGTAATAATATTCAAAGAAACACGTGTTATGTAGAAGCGAAACTCAATACGTGTTGACAAGTCATTGGATAGAACACGTGCTACTTTCAACACAACTACCCCTTGGCATTACGGTAATTTCGTTAAAAGATCGAGGTCAATTCCATCAAGTCAACTCAATCAAATTTTCCCCTTCTTCTTCTTCTTCTTCTTCTTCTTCTTCTTCTTCCTCCCTCAATTTTCCTTCCATTTTCCATCACTTTCTCTTCCATTTTCCCCAGAGCGAGAGAAAGAAAATTCTCGAAAATTCACTCACTTCTCCAATGGAGGAAAACCACGCCGCCGCAGCATTCGAATCCAACGACCATGGCTGGCAGAAGGTGACCTACGTGAAACGCCAGAGCAAGAAGAAGGCTGCTAATGGTGTTTCTGATTCCCGCGTCAAGGTTGCTCCCAATGGAACGGTTGCCGGCGGAGAGAGTATTTTCCGCTCGCTTGAGCTTGAGTCGGAGGATCGGCGCCGGCGCATTGTTGAGGCGCGGAGGGCGGCCGATGCTGCTGAATTTGATGACGGTTTTGTCAGATCGAAGCTGCGGGCTCGAGATGAGTATGATGATGGGGATTATGATGACGATGAGGATGTGGCTGAGAACGGGAAGGTGGAGGAGGTGAAGAAGGTGAAGGTGAAGAAGCCGAAGAAGCCTAAGGTGACTGTGGCGGAGGCGGCGTCGAAGATTGATGCTTCTGATCTGGAGACATTTCTCGTTGATATATCGGTAGGGGGAATTTGATAATTGAATCGTGCATGTTTAGGTTTGATCTGTTGGATCTATGAAGAAATGGTTTGAAATTTGAATTGTATTTGTGTATGTGTTTTGTGTTATGATAGGCTTCGTTCGAGAATCAGCAGGATATTCAGATGATGCGGTTTGCGGATTATTTTGGACGTGCTTTTTCTGCTGTGAAAGCTTCTGAGTTTCCATGGGTGAAGTTGTTCAGGGAGTCTCCTGTGGCTAAGATTGCTGATGTGAGTTCTGAATTCTTTGTTGATGTTATTGTATTATGATGTGAATGGTGCTGGTAAATGTATGTGTTTGTTGAAGTTTAACTGTGCTATGTGCTTGGGTTTTTGGATGAATCACTGACCATTATACGCTAGGTTGTAATTCAATTTCATTGTTTTAAGGGTGAATTGCCCAATTCCTGCTACAAGATTTGGACTGACGCAATGAAGAGATCTTACATGTTTGTTAGTACCTTTAGTGTTGTGAGGTTCAATTGACATGCATGCATGTTGATGCTAGTTAAAACCATTGGGATGTTGTTTTATGTGATACCATTTCCCATGTTTTGTTTTTTCTGAAATTGGGTAGTGTAAATATGGTTAGTTAAGTAAGACTTTTCCTAGATACTTTCACCTTTTCCCTAATCGTTCCATGTTAAAAATATTTATGTCTCATGGTTTAAAATGTTTTAATACTTGCTGATACTGCAGTGCTGAAATGTTTTTTACATGTTTCTGCCTCTACTGTTTAGCTAATTATGTTGAATCTGTTTTTTTAGTTGTTGTGGTAAATTGATGTTTGAAGAATATTTGATAATTATTTCAGGGTCTACATTCTATCTTATGTTGTTTATCAGAATCTTGGTTCTAGTTTCTGATTTTCTCCTGTGAAGCTTACAACTGAATATATTTTTGCCAGGTGCCTCTTTCTCACATATCTGATGCTGTATATAAGACAGCAGCTGACTGGATTAACCACCGTTCTCCTGAGGCACTTAGTTCCTTTGTGCTCTGGTCCTTAGATAGCATTCTTGCTGACCTGGGGAGCCATCAAACTGTGGCCAAGGGTTCCAAAAAGGCTGTGCAACAAGCAACTTCAAAATCTCAGGTAGCTTAAACTGAGTAGTCTTCTTTGCCATAGAATATTTTGTTTTCTTCTTCTTTTGTTTCTCTGTATAAAATAGTAACTTACATTAGGAGATATTGAGATAAGAATGGACAGAGAATCCTCCTCTAAAATCTAATCTAAAACAAGGCCACCCACCAAGCAGAAACAGAACTAAGCTGAAACAGAAATGTCAATACAGAGAAGCTCTCCTTTCACTCTGCAAATCTATCAGGAGAACTCTCCAGAAGAACCCATGAGCTGAACACCAAAGATAGGCCAAGTAAACAATCTTGTTGCAAGGAGTGATTCACTAATGAATGAGATATTGACATGTTCCTTTATAAATCCAGATATTCCTTTCTTCCTAAATGCATTAAGTGATGCTTGATTTGTGCATGACTCTGATTCTTTGACATATGCAACGATGCAATTGGTAATTTTATTTATTTATTGGGATGCCACTGGATTTCATATGATAAACCTCTTGTTTTACGTGTTCTAGTGGCCAGGATTGTAAAATTTCAAGAGGCTATAGCATTGCAAAGTTTTAGTCTTAGGTAGTCCTTTTTTAATATTTCCATTTTCTGATAAATGAACCAATGAGATAAATGAACTACTGATATGTTTTCTTGAGAAAGGCAGCAGTCAATTCACGAGTGCCTTCCTGACATATATTAAAATGTGCATCACTGGCATATATCCATGTTCTTAGTATTGTAATTGCTATGTTTGGTAGTTCCCAGAGTTGGCAAAATGAGGGCTTGGCTTTCATATTCAATCAATATGGCATTTTTCTCTTGAAATTGAAAGCAGTTGGAAATTAAATGAAATAGAGATGAAAAGCAATGCTTCCATCTCCAGTAGGTTATGTTTGATCTGCAGTTGCTTCGTATGTAGTAGTTTGCTTATCTTCTGATTCATCATCTTGGTTGTGAATATTTTTTTTCATTTGAATTTAGCTTAACATATTTTTGTGACTCTTGGTCCCTCAATCACATTCAACTTTTATATGATTATGTGTAGCTATTCAAATCAAACACAATAGTGACAATACACTTTAATTTTTCCCCTGTTTTTTCAACTGTAAATGGAAATTGATTTTACATGACCTGCAGGTTGCAATATTTGTTGTTTTAGCAATGGTATTGCGTCGGAAACCTGATGCCCTTATTACTGTATTGCCCACACTGAGGGAGAATGCAAAGTATCAAGGACAAGATAAGCTTCCCGTGTTTGCATGGATGGTGGCTCAGGTGAGGTGTAGATGCCAAAATAACTTAAGAGAACTTATTAGACATCCAAAAGAAAAGTTATTTTTGGCTTTTTCAAAAGGATCCCATTTTGCTAATTCTTAATATTTAATTAATATTCACACATTTCTGTGCAGGTTACAGCGGGAGATCTCTCAGTAGGTTTGTATGCTTGGTCACGGAATCTCCTGCCTATAGTGAGTGGAAAAAGTGTTAATCCCCTATCGAGGGATTTGGTTTTGCAGCTAGTGGAAAAGTATGTTAATACATATGCTTTCTTTTATGTCCCTTTCTTGCTATTGCTATTGTTGTCATCATCCTGATTATTTTTTGCGATTTACTGGCAGAATCTTGTCTACCCCTAAAGCACGGCCTGTTTTAGTAAATGGTGCTGTAAGAAAAGGGGAACGGCTGATTCCTCCTTCTGCATTTGAAATTTTGGTCCATGCTACTTTCCCTTCATCTTCAGCTAGAGTAAAGGTAAATATCCAGCTGGCTCTTCTATTTTTGAACATTTGAATTTACTGTAGCTCTAAATCTTCATATTTTTTTGACAACTTGCTGCTTTTATATAGGCTACAGAAAGATTTGAGGCAATATATCCCACACTGAAAGAGGTGGCTCTTGGTGGTTCTCCTGGAAGTAAAGCAATGAAACAAGTTTCGCAGCAGATATTCAGTTTTGCTATCAGAGCAGCAGGAGACAGTATGTAGACCTTATGTTTATAGTTCATTTGTGTTCTCTTTTCTTGATTAGATGAAATATGTGTTTTAGAGGGTAAATTGAAATATATCTGTATTTTTCAGACAATCCTCAGTTATCTAAAGAAGCAGCTGGTATTTTTATTTGGTGTTTACGCCAAAGCACTGAATGCTACAAGCAATGGGTGAGTTATTCCATCTAGACCCATATTGAGTCCATACAAGTTTTTTGCTTATTATATGTGTGTGTTTATATGGAACCAAAAACAAAATTATCATAAGAGAAGAAATTTGTGTATTTAAAAATTGCACATTGATATCGTGAAATTATATTTACTTATTTGGTCTTATTCTTTATTGGATATGGACAGGAAAAAGTTTATGAGGACAACATTGGAGCAAGCGTTTCGGTTCTAAAGAAGCTAACTGATGATTGGAAGGAGCAATCAACAAAATTGTCTCCTCATGAGCCACTGAGGGAAATCCTAAAGAATCTTAGGCCAAAGGTAGTTTTTCATTCATTTGTTTACATGATATATTTTCAGTATAACCTTGGCGCAACAGTAAAAAGTTGTTGCCATCTTGAGGTCACGGGTTCAAGTCACATTCTCTTGTGTTAAAAACAACCCAGCTGCCCTTTTAACTCTGCATCTGGGATCACATACAAATTACCTAGACATGGACTCACTGAACTTTGTTTATTCTATGAAGTAGCAGAATGTTAAACTTCATATCTAATGCTTTAACTATTGTTGGCTATAGAATGAGAAAGCATTGGCTACTGAAACAGATCCAGCTCGTCAAGCCCTCTTCAAGGATGCGGATAAATATTGTAAGATACTCTCAGGAAGAGTTTCTCAAGGCCATGGGTGCAGGACATGTTTGACCTTTACAGTTCTTGTTGTGGCTGTGGGTGCTGTTCTTTTGTCCCCCAACATGGAATCTTTGGACTTCAAGAAGCTCTCTGTAGTTTTCAACTCTCAGTTCTGAGTACTCTGAGATTATTCCGCATTACTGGCATTTGGTTGCATCAAACAGCAATTTGGTTGCATCAATCAAATTGCTTCATTAGGAAGTGCATAATGCGGAGGTTGTACACTTAGCTCAGATCCTCTTTGGATGGCACAGAATAGTTGAGGTCGACAATGCCTTGAGGCTTTACTTTGGTTTGACCCTTCTATAATTTATTTGATGTTCTTGTTTCTGTTGAGCCATAAATTTTAGTTATCTTTATGCCTTTACATCAACCATGCTGGCAAAAATGCCAATGAGTTAACAACACCTGGATTTTGAAGTAAACTTAGTTTAATGTAAGGAATTTTGATGACACCCTGCAGAGTTTTTCTCTAGCTTTTGCACTGTTTTAGTGTCTTCTCTCTGATGCCGATTTTTTTTTCCTTTTAATTGAACGACATTGTTGAGCTTATTAGATGGTCGATACAAAGAAGGAATAGATGATTGCTGTTAGTGAAAAGAAGGGTTGGATAATTGCTTTGAGTGGTCTGCGTCATATGGATAAATTCAACTGAACCCCTCTTAATATTCAAAGCCAGAATAAGGTATAATCCTACATTGAAACACAATGTGGTTGGAGAAAACTGTACTTGAGAAATACAATCGAACATCGAAATCGTTGGTGTTTTGATGGTAACTTCATGGATCATAATCTTCAGGTTCTGCATATGGATACTTGTAGTATGCGTTTTTTATTCTTGAAGGATCTTCAGGTATAGACCACGGGTACTTCATGGATGGATCCCGTGGGAACTTCCTGAAGTTTAGAAATGGTGCCCAAAGAAGGACCCTGCCCGAAAAAGTGTTGGAAAAATTAAGGAAATAACTTCACATAAATCAAAGCTTTCACAAAGTGAAAAATTGTTGAAAAATGAAATATTAATTGCACATTTATATTTCCCTTATAATAAATGTTTTTCATTTTGTATAAAAACTTTAAACCTTTAAATTCTTATCATCATATCAAATGTTGATAGAGCCACTCACCCTGGGAAGAAAATGAAGACAAACATGAATTGGAAATACATCTCCACAAGATTTCTTCTGTACCATCTTCTCCAGATCCAGTTGATGATTATTGGCTGCAATTCACCAAGTTATGCTCACTCAGATATCAGGACTCAGTTTCAGATATACTCAGGTTGCAAATATACAAGGACAGAACTTCAGGAAGTTTTGAGAAACAAGGACTTACAGGAGTTGCAATGAAGTAGAAAAAGAGAACAATCCCCAATTGTATCAAAACCCCGAAGAGTTCTTGTGGGTGGTTTTCACCAGTGACTGCTAATGCTGGGTGCTCAGCCTGTAAAAATAGCCACAATCACCTCTTGTCTATGTTTTCAAAATGAGTGGAAGAAAGAATAGAATTTGTATCTACAAGAATCTCACCAAGGCCAAGAGTGCTCCTATGTGCAATGCCAAACTTGGTTTCTTTATGCTGAGATAATCATTTGTCTTCTGGCTGCAGCATGCAACTATCTGCAATTGGATTAATGGGATCAGGTTAGACAAGCTTTTCAATGAAAAGAGCTAACTAAAACTAATGGAAAATTTGAGGTAAAGCAAAATACATGTAGTGATTGGGAATGACTAGTGTTGTTGAGGGATGATTTCTGTTTGGAAGCAGTGAAGAGAGAAGCAGTCCCCCATGGTGAAGTGGGAATAGGAGGCAGAGCTTTGGGAACATGGAGGCTGAATGAGAAGCTCATTTTGGTTCCTTATCCTTTTCATCAATTCAGTTCCATGGCAAAGGGTGAATGGCCTTCTGTGGAAAAAGATGACAAAATTAAATGTTGATGATGATGACATGTGGATATGAGACTCATCCACCACCACTGCTCTTATGTAACACAAATTGCCTAAACTTTGTAAAAGTCTGTAGTCAACATGAATGTATGGATCTTGTTAAGATTTGGATCCAGTAAAACTTTAGTGGGATGAAAATCAAAACTTGGAATTTTCTGCTCTTAGAAATTTTATCAGCAGTATTTGTAATAGATCATGTATAAATCTGACTCATTTTCTCATTGAGTGAAATGTACAAAATAAATCAGATTGATTTTAATATATTTAAATTAAAATTTGATAATAAATATCTTTTGTATAGGAAATGAAAAAAACCTTGGGAGAGTTAGCCCCACACCTTCACCGCAATGTGAATGTTTCTTACTCGAACATGATTGCTTCTGACGGAGGATACTTGTATTGTATTGTAAGAAGAAAAAAAAACTATAATTTGAAAACTGAAAATTCTGTTATTGAAAAATAATAGTTTTTAAAACTGCAGACAAATAGATTCTAACTAACATTTTCTTTAACCAAAGAGTTTTTATTTTATTTTTTATATGTACTTGGATATTTAATCCAAATTAAAATACAACACCAAATTTTATATACCCCTTGACCATAAAATAATGATGAGGGAAAACAGGTCAGCAATCCACTTGTGATTGAATATTCAGCCTAACTGTAAATCAATGCTTATGATTGCAAAAATGTATAATGACTACTAATACTAGGTGATAATAACTAATTATTATATTAAAAAACAATAAAGTAAAATAAAAAAGAAAATTGAGGCTGAAAAGCCAACGTTGTCGGAGTTTCATTCTTCGATTCGATTCGTTTCTTCTTCTTCTTCGCTCGCTTTTCTCTCTCTTCATCGCCCCAATTTCGCAGAGAAGAGAGAGAGAGAGAGAGAGATCAGCGATTCACCGCAAAAATGGGTACCCTTCAGTCTTGGAGAAGAGCTTACGGTGCCATCAAAGACACCACCAAAGTGGGTCTTGCCCATGTCAACAGCGATTACGCCGTAAAATCCCTTTTCCCCTTTCTTTTCGTTTTCTAAACATAGGGTTTTCCTTTTCCTTCGATTTTGATCCCATTTTCGCGATTTGGGGTTTTTTCTATTGTTAGGATTTGGATGTTGCCATAGTCAAAGCCACCAACCACGTTGAGTGTCCTCCCAAAGAGAGACATCTAAGAAGTGAGTCAATTTTTTGATTCAGATCCGAATTTCATTTCTGGGTTCTTGTTTTTGTGATTTAAGGGTGATTAATTTTGAATCTTTTTTGGTTTTGTTGTAGAGATTCTGTTTGCCACTTCTGCTATTAGGCCTAGGGCTGATGTTGCTTACTGCATTCACGCTCTTTCTCGGCGGTTGGCCAAGACGCGGAATTGGACGGTACTCAATTCTGTTTTTGGCTTCAATTTGTCTGATCTGTTGATTGATAATTTGATATAACTGCAACATACAATTTGATTTTGTTTAGTATGCAATAATTTGTGTTATGTGTATGTATTTTCTTGGACATGGATTCTTACTTTTTACTTGATGGCGCTTCTGAATTTTCTGTGCCTAGATTTCATAATATGGTAGTAGATCCTCACTATCAAATTTGACAGCATTTCCTGTATGGTCATCATATTGTTAAATGAATGTGAGTTGACGTTTTAATGACGGATTGGTGTTCGGTTTATGGCATTTCTGAGTTTTACATGCCATATTATTAGATGAATCATGAATGTAGATCTAATACTTTTTGACTCAACTAGTAAATTGCTATTCACTTTGAAGTAGCTTTTCTTGAAGGTTATTTGGAAAATATTGTCCATGGTAGCTTAAACTTTTGTAATATATAGTTTTAGTGTGACAAAAGCTCAGGAACTCTTTGGCTTGAGAATTTTTTTGGTCTTGGTTTTCTGTTTTAACTTTTAAGGCAATTTCTTTGGTACCCTTTCAAAAGTGGAGGGTTCCATACCTTTTAGTCATGTTTTCTCCATGGTAAACTTTTTAAAATTTACAAATGCGTCCTTTGTATGGTAAAAGATGAACTAAAGGGTATTGTACCCTCTTATTTTTCATGGGTACCGGAGCAACGCCCAACTTTTAATTACAAAAATACAACCTTTTTTTTATACATTTCAAAGATTTTTACACAAAACATTGTAAACAACTTATTATTGTTTGCACTGTACCCTATACATATCCTTGGAAACATACAACAAAATAAAAACATGGTATCATTTTTATAATTAGAAGCAAAAACAGGAAATGAAAAGTTGAAAAAAAAACAATGGCACATATTAAACAGTCCCTAATTATTTAGTAATGATTTCTGGCATGTAGCCTAGATGACACCAGATGACAAAGGGAAATTTCAGTGAAGGATTCAAATATGTTTTGATGAAGTATGTCATAGCTGTCCCAATTATTTGATAATTCTTGTTCTTGCTACTATTGAAGTAGCAACACTTTCCTTTTAAAGTTATGCGCTGGTTTTGATAGACATCTCTTAAAAGATTATTGTATGTCAAAAGAAATTGTAGTTGACTAGTTCGAAAGATGACTAGTTTTATACATGTTACTAGGCTTTCATCATTTTTTTTTCATGAATTATTAGAGGACTGATTATTGGTCTGATAATTTGATTACATCTCTCAGAGGCTGATCCCTTATCACCACCAAGTATGAATAATTTGTTACTTTTGAAAGTTTCCGAGGAGACTTGGAGAAAAGGAAAAAGCCCACTACTAATGGCTGTAACTTTTACTGACTATGACAGAAACTGGATCTTGGTAGGCAGAAAGAAGTTAATCTTTACTAGAGATAACTATCCTACTGTTGAACCGGGTTGGTGTGGATTAGGAACAAGATGAACACTAAAAAAACCTCACAACCTCTCTAGTATTAAATATTAATAGATCAGCACTCTCCTCTAAATGATCTCTTCTCTGAATGGTCCTCATTACAGCCACTTCCTATTTATAGGCAACATGCCTTATTTATTAATCCTACAACTGACTAACTAACTAACTAACTATTATTCTATTAACTAAATATACGAAACATACTCCCCCCCTAAACATCCATCTTAAATGACTAGCCAGCTCTTCCTCTCAATGATCCTAGTTACAACCAAATGACTATCCACCTCACCCCCTCTTCCCATTTATAGTCAATATACCTTATTCAGTAATCCAACTAACTAACTATTATTCTATTAACTAGTTCTATTGACTAACTATACCTAACAGAGTATCACAAACAATGGCTCCAAATTATCACTGAACATCAAGATAAAGATGAAACTGAAAGAAAATATCCTATAGCTCGGCGAACTTAAGATCAAAGCCAAAGGCTGAACACTCCTTCCAACTAACATCCTAACTTCCCCTTCCCACATTCCCCCTCCTATCACCATCTTGCCAAAGATCTCTCCTCCCCACCACATGCATAGCTACCAGCCCTTATACCTCCTCAACAGGTGTCCCATCTCTTCCTTGAATAAATTAAATGGCCCATGACTCAACTGATCAAGGGTATAGTCCATTGAATGGCCTGGTTCTTCCTCTTGACCACCTGGATCTCTAACAGTTTTTCCCTTTATTCCAGTTTTAATGACCAGCTTTCCCTACTGATATAGTTGTATTGTATGACTTAAAGTTAGTTGAAGTTTGGGTCATATGCAGATTATTGGATTATTCTTACAGCATGTTTGGTGCATAGAATGATTCTTCAGAATGAGAATGGAATGAAATTGTCATTACCAGTTCATAGTTTGGTTGTTGCAATGGACTTGGAATGAGTTTGACACATGGAAATGATGGAATAAGTATGCGAAGGAATCAAAGTTGATCTAAAAATAAATTCAGAAAGTTTAATTTATCTCAGATTCTCATGTATATCCTACATAGTGTAGCATGGACGCAAATTCTCATGTGATGGATGTTTAATAGATTAAACAATCCAATAACCAAAAAAAATAGATTAAACAATCCAAGACAAGTGACTGACCTGACTTAACATTCATGTTTGAAAATATTTATTAAAAAAATTGTGTATATTTAATCATATATGAAATTTATAATATGAGTGATCATTGTGCTTAAAATTTATTTATTTTAATATATTATATAATTTTTCCCTCTCAGTTGTTGATTCCTAGATCCACCCGTCTGGACTCTGGAGGGTATAGGAAAACATCCCTTTTTTACTTTAATTATTTGATTTTTGGTTAAAAACATGGTAATTTATTATTTATGGAATGAACGTGAAATGGAAGTTCTGCACGCCAAGTACTAAACAAGATACTATTCATTGCTTAATTATTGTTTACAGGTAGCGTTAAAAACACTGATAGTCATCCATAGGTTATTGAGGGAGGGTGATCCAACTTTTCGAGAAGAACTTCTGAATTTCTCACAGAGAGGACGGATTCTCCAAATTTCAAATTTTAAGGATGATTCTAGTCCAATTGGTAAATTTTTTGACCTTGTGTTCTTTTTATATTGCCGTTTAACTGTCATTTGAGCTCATGCTAGACGTTTTCAACAGTTTCTCTCTGAAAGTGTATAATAATTTTGCATCAACCTTTAAATTAGCTTGTATAATTTGTTTGCCTGTATGATCGCATTTGCTTGCAGCTTGGGATTGTTCTGCCTGGGTACGTACGTATGCATTATTTTTGGAAGAAAGGCTTGAATGTTTTCGGATTCTGAAGTATGATATTGAAGCTGAGCGTCTACCCAAGCCTGCCCCAGGGCAGGAGAAGGTAATTTCTATAACCTGTTATGATAATCTTTATGTGATATCAGGTCAAGTTTCATGTACGTAGCATCTGGTATTTTCTTAAGTGGCTTGAAGAGTGATTGTAAGAAAATGAATAGCCAGCTATAAGCTGACTACTATTTCATGTAACACTTTCCCCTTCTGTGGCTTGATTCATCCAGTTATTAGTTAAAAGCTTAGTATGTTGTCTTGTATATGCATATTCTGTTTATTTTCAGAAACTCTTCATGTTTATTTATTTTCAAGCAGGGTTACAGCCGGACCAGGGATTTGGACAGTGAGGAGCTATTGGAACAGTTGCCTGCTTTGCAGCAGTTGCTATATCGACTTGTTGGTTGCCGGGTAATATTTTAAAACTTGTGGATAACTGGATATTCATTATCTTTTTCTTCGGTTTTCGTAATGTGATCTGTTTGCTGTGGACACTTCAATTTGATTCAAGTGTTTCTATTTTACTACTGCATTTCCTTTAGTATTTTCTCAGATAATTCAAACTGATTGTGTGCTGAATTTGAAATTCACAGCCAGAAGGAGCTGCTGTTAGCAATTATGTGATACAATACGCACTAGCTCTGGTATGTCCTGTATTAACTATTTAGCTAGACACTCTGAATTTACGTATAGATTTATTAGATATTCTGACCAAGACTTCAAATATAGCATACGGTCAGGAAACCTGTGACAGGGGATTCTGTGGTTGACTGAAACTATACTGATTTATTTTCTATGTTATGGATCATTTTCTCTTTCATTTCTATTTATGTGACTTACACCAACAAAAATGTCAATTATTGGGTTTAGAAATAAAGCTTTGAATGGAGAAACTTTCATAGATCTGCGGGCCCATACCATTTACTTATTTATACTTCTTCCATTTAGGATATAACCTACATATTAGGTCGTTGTTAATGTTGAAATTGATTTCAAATTGTCTCCTTCTAATACTCTGTTGAGGGAAGGGAGGGACAGCTGTTATGGTTACAATTTGTTTTCACGGTTAAATGATCACCTACTTGGTTAGTGAAACTTCATATCTATTTCTTATACTTGTAATTAGTATTTGAGGTGTATAGTTTTTACATTAGTTATAATATTACATGCATTTATTTTTGTTATTGATCTGACTATTTTGCTCATTCCAGGTACTGAAAGAGAGCTTCAAGATTTATTGTGCTATCAATGATGGCATTATCAATCTTGTTGATAAGGTAAATTGGCTTTTCAGTATCTATCTGATGAAGATCATGTTTTCAAATAAAATGTGTTTTATGTGAAAGTGATAATTTCCTTGTAGTTTTTTGAGATGCCCAGACATGAAGCTATTAAAGCCCTTGAAGCCTATAAACGTGCGGGTCAGCAGGTGATACTTTTCTTCTTGGATTTCTTTTAGTTAACCACTAGGCTTTTGCATTTAAATTCCATGTTGCTTGTACTAAAAAACCTAAATTGTTGTAGGCATTAAACCTCTCTGATTTCTATGAAGTTTGCAAAGGATTGGAACTTGCTCGGAATTTTCAGTTTCCTGTCTTAAGAGAGGTACGTCTTTGTGATTGTGGCAATATCGTGCTTTGATTTAATGAGTTTTTCCTGTTATTTTTTTAATATGGTGTTCCCCTTGTTTTATTCTTATCTTTTTAGCCTCCACAATCTTTTCTTACAACCATGGAAGAGTACATCAAGGAGGCTCCACGAGTGGTTACAGTTCCAAGTGAGCCAATGGTTAGTGAATCATTTACTGTTTTTATGTATAGCATATTTTCACAGTTACCTTGTAATTTGGGTTTCCTAGAGTTTTGTTAAACTTTGGCGCTTGCAAACCAGTGTATGCTTTTTGATTACTTTCCCTTGAAATACTTATTTTACATTTTAAGTTCTAGATCGTTAATTTCTTGTCTTGTATCAACAGCTTCAGTTGACTTACAGACCCGATGAGGTTCTTGCAATTGAAGACACCAAATCACCTGAAGAAGAGGAGACATCAGTTCCTATTGATAATAATGTTGTGGTCCCCAATTCTGAGCCTGCACCTCCTCCTCCACCAACACTACCTCAAAACAATTTTGACACGGGAGATCTACTGGTAAGTTATTGGATTCAAAGATATCTCAGTTAATGTTGCTTTAAAACTTACCTTATTCGTGTCTTTGGTACAGGGATTGAATGACATAGCACCTAATGCATCAGCTATAGAGGAAAGTAATGCTCTTGCCCTTGCCATCGTTCCCACTGAAAATGGTGAGTTTTTTTTGGGTTTCTTCTCAAACTCCGCCCCTTTGCAAGGTTTAGCGGTTTTTTTCTTCTTATTTATAAATGTATTCCTTTGTGCATATAGGCACTGCATCAACTTTTAACTCAGGTGCTGCTCAAACAAAAGATTTTGATCCAACTGGATGGGAGCTTGCCCTGGTCAGCACTCCAAGTACTGATATTTCTTCAGTCAATGAGAGACAATTGGTATGACCTTCATTTGGCCTTTCTATATTACCTGTATCAATATAAATTGATATCAGTGTAGAACAAAGTAAAGTTATTCAGATTAAAACAATGCACGGAATTCACTGTAGGATTAAAAAATCACATTACTGTGTATAACACACAGGAACTTTTATATTAATAAAAGGCCTTAATAAAAAGTAAGATTGTATTCCACTATTCCAGTATTTGCTCCTAAGATTAATGTGCCATATGATTTTTGAAGTATAATATTTTACTAGTTAGTTTTATACTGGTAAATATTGAATTTATTATGGCATACATGATAAATGCTGAACCAAGGATGACCACATCCTTCTAGAAATTGATAGATGGCATTATCACACTGCATAAACTTCGGGGTTACACTGTTAGTGTTCTATTCTGGCAGACATAAATAAGAATGACTTGTATGAATAAAAAGAATGTATAAGCTATTTACCAGATTTCCAATTATTATTTAGGTCTGCTGAGTAGCTGACCGCTCTCAATCTTTCATCATTAGTCATTTGATCTTATGAACAAATTCTTCTAATAACTGCTAGGGCTGATATTTTAGTGTTCAATATCACAGTGATTGATGAAATTAAGTGTAGTTGGTCTTGAGAAGTTAAGTACAATACAACATAATTCTCCCTAGCTTGAGCTTTATTGATATATTTTTTTCCTTGTCAATGAATTTCAGGCTGGTGGATTAGACTCGCTCACTCTTAACAGCTTATACGACGAGGGTGCATACAGAGCTGCACGACAACCGGTTTATGGAGTACCATCAGCCCCAAATCCATTTGAAGTGCAAGATCCATTTGCTGTATCCAGCAGCATCGCTCCACCAGCCGCCGTCCAAATGGCCGCAATGCAACAACAAGAAGCAAATCCATTTGGTCCTTACCACCAACCGTTTCACCCGCAGCAGCAACAGCAGCATATGTTGATGAACCCGGCAAATCCCTTTGCCGACGGAGGATTCGGGGCATTTCCTGCCAATTCCATTTCTCACCCACAGAACAACAACAACAATCCATTTGGAAGCACAGGCTTGTTGTGAGAATGCCCTTTTTGGAAACGTGTGATGTATTTAATCAATCAATTTGGTTTTGTGCATTTCAGAAGTGAGTAAATAGTTACATGAGCTACTAATTTGTTGTTAGATAGATGTCTTCTGGAATGAAAGGGTTGCCTTGTAAATTCTATATAACACTATGCACTTGATCATTTTATGATATGCACAATGGTGGGATGGCTTTCTTTGAACATTTTACTAATACACGAACACTTCTATACATATTCATATACTCTCTATTGTATGATTTTTATAATAGATAATGTCTCAACCTGTTATTGCTGCATTGTAGGTTTCTAGTTGTGAATATAAAATAAAATAAAATGAATGTTGATGTTATTGTTTGGTCATATCTTAGCATGTCAATGGTAGAAAATTTATTCTCTGTTTTCCTCTCTGGTAGTTGGTAGTGTTTAACACCTTCGTTTGTTTTTTCAATCCAAAACTGTTTATTTTCTAGAAATTGTCACTGAATGAATAGTTAAAATGAACTTTCCCTAAATTTATTTTACCAGCGACTTATGTGTTATGTGTTACTACAATATTAAAGAATTTAACTTATAAGATAGTTATACTATTCAGCAAGTATTGAGAGCTAATCTTTATCAATTACCTGTGGGTATATCATTAAAAAAATCCGGTGTTGGTAGGTACAGCTACAGCCCTGGTGGTATAAGAAAGGGAAAGAAAAGCTGTATTGTCACAAGTTCAATGATCAACCAGTAAGAGCATGCTTGCTGGTAGGACTGTTCATGATTCGGTTCTTTGCTTGAACCGAACTGAACCGAACCTGAACCAAAATTTTGGTTCGATAGAACCGAACCGATATAGTATGGTTCGAACCGAACCGAACCGGTTTCAAATTTTGGTTAACCAGTTCGGTAAAATATGCATATTTATAGATGGTTTGAACCGAACCGAACCGATATACTATGGTTCGAACCGAACCGAACCTGAATTGGTAGTTGATATTTTGGTTCGGTTACCGAACCGGTTTTTCAATTTAGGTTCGAGTTCGGTTCGGTTCTTGAACGGTTCGATTTTCGGTTCGGTTCTTGGTTAGCTTCGGTTCTCAAAGAACCATGAACAGTCCTTCTTGCTGACTAGTGCCTAACTAGTACTTAGAGCACATGCATGAACTTAATAGTTTTCAATATCTACCATAAGGTGCATATGCATGTATTACTTTTATTCGTGCATGTGTATATTTGGTGGTAATTAAGACATCAAGTACCTTTCCTCTTGTAACAAAAAAAAATTAAGACATCAAGTGGGAAGAGAGAAAGAGATAGGTTTTAAAAGATAAAGAGAGGGTAGCTAATTAAGGGAATGATGAATGAGGGGAAAAAGCATGGTGAATAGAGAAAACCTTGTCCCACATGCACCAACACTTTGATGTCATCATCATTATCACCACATTGATCCCTTCATGAAACTTAGATTTCGCATCACTTTGAGTTTAATTTATTTAATCTTAATATTTCTTGGTTAAGGAATCATGAGTGGTATCCTATTATTAGCCAAAACGTCCATGATTCTTACTTTCTCTCTTATATTTTCTATGATAACAGGATCCTAAGTTTTAAATTGAAAGAAAAGTAAAAGTTAGAATTCCTAACGTACCTTGCTTCCCTAAAGACGAATTAAAATAGCAGTTAGAATCTTTGCTAAAACCTAAGTATATCTATTTGCTTTTGTGTGTTCGTTATCACCACAATAAATCTCGGTAACAGTCAAAGGTCATTAGAAAGTAGAAACTTATCGACGGAATAGTCCATCAATAAGTTACCCACAGTCTATGCTTTTGGTATGGACCAGAACAATTCTGTGGATGAAAATGTCACATTGGTGAAAATAACTAACATCTTTTAATTCATTATGTCATTCGAGACAACACAAAATTGCAACCTACATTCATCTGAGTTTTATATGTGTGTGATAAGATGTGAGAGATAGAAATCAAAATAAAGTGCATGTCGGGTGCTACATTGTTTAATTAACTGATTTAATTTGATGCTCTATCTAAGCATTCATTTGAGCTTAACTCAGCCTCTAAACGATTGGAGATGAGGTTTGGATTAAAGTTTGTACGTATCCAAAATAAAATCATCACTTATTTTTGTTCCTGAGAAATGCATTGAAGGTTTTCGATTGTTTTGATTGCATTTCCATTTCTCTCAACAAACACCTCAACTAATTACAACCTCTTAGTTCTTAAAAAAAAACCTTAGTTTGGACAATTTTTGTCCCATCTAAGTGATCTGACATTTAAAATGCTTGCTGTTTGTTGGTTTGAACTTTGAAGAGCTAATTTCACTTTTAAAATGATTAAGGAATAAAAATGGTATCGGAGGAATTAGCAGGAGACTATAAAAGTGGTGTCAGATTCATTCCCCAACTCTAAGATTTATAATAAATTCAAAAAGGTTAAAATGACATGTAATCACCATATCTCATTTCACTCCTTTGGGATGGTGTAAAGATACAATGTCGGTATCATTCTAATCCGTACATTTGGTGTCTGCCATCATCAAAAGTGTAGGTTTATTGGTTAGATTGTTCTGACTTAAGTAAATGTTTTGAATTTGAGTTCTATAAATACAGTTATGTCAAATTTTGATAAAGAGAATTCTGAGTGAAGACTCACTTCCATAACAAAATTTATTCATTCTTGTGATTAATTTTATTTGTAAAGAAAAATTATTTTCCCCATTCTTATCTTGGAACCAGAGATTTGGACATTCAAACCATCAACAATCCTTATCAACATATCCATGATACTGATAGGACATTGGTACTTTGTTAAAGAACTAGTTAAATAGAATGAAAGAGATACATAACAGTCCAATTATTGTAGGCTATATATGTCTCGATGAGAGAAAAATTGAGAGAAAATGAGTGAATTATGTTATTGTTTGGATGAAGAGAAAACAGAAAAAAAATTGTCGAAATTTGTTTGATTAGCTGAAAAAGTTAGAAGAAAGAAAATGGTATTTTACAATAAAGATATATTTTTGTCTCGGTAATTAGAAATTTAGATTTTTTTCTCAAGATATACTTATGATAAAAATATATTTTTCCCTCTCTTATTTCGAATCCCTTCTAAGCAAGGATACTTACACAGTTATACCTTTTGTACTTCAAATCTATGTCCCATTCTCCTTCACTCCAAAATTCTTGCAAAACAAACAAACAAATACTAGTGCTTATCTTTTCTAAGCCATCTTACCATTACGGCTCCAGATAAAAGGACATAACTAATACTAGTATGTTTGGAAGTGATGATTTTGATAAAAAAGGTGGCTTCTTCATGCTATTAGTGCTCAAGTAGAACTAATGCTGCCTATCTCTGCTCTATTCCCATTCTCAATACTGATTCTCATGACAAAAGTATGTCTTCTATCTCCTCTTCTCTATTCTTTAATTTCCCCTCTTCCCAACTAGAGCTACTATAATAATCTTACATGCATATATCATAGTCTAGTTTTATTCAAAGTCATATGTTTTCTTGAGAATTGGAGATTAGATTTCCATTTTCCAGCTGTAGGAACCCTCCATTAGGCTCCAGTTTAGGAACAATTGTACTTGGAAATTGGATGGAAAGGACCCACTTTGGGTCAACACTGATTTGGATGTTCGGAACAACTTTGATCAATTTATCAATTCACACTTTTGGAGTATGTAGTTTAGGCCTCCGATTCATTGTATATACATCAAATAGTGAAATTAAAATCTGTTCATTCATGATTAGATTAACATATATATATTCAGTTGTCTGTGGTGTGCATTCACACATGGTCTTCATTCTGCTCTCTTGTAAGTAAGCCATTAATAAATAGCTTATTCTGTTTGAACTTTGAAGGAGCATGTCAGCAAGATACTAGCATGAAATTAGGATTCAAGAAGATTAATTACAAATTTGAAAATCCATGTTTAACCATTAATGAGTATTCTCTTTGCAAATCCTAGGATAAAAAGAATGACATATTACTTAATGTAGCAAATCCAGTATGACACTTTAACCTTCAACCTGGGCTAATATTGATGCAGCATCTGATTTTGCATTGGTTGACTTAATATTGCACACCTAAAAGGTGTAAACGTTGCTGTTATAAATGGTAAAAGAAACTGCTATTCATTCTTCATTTTTTATGGATTCTCAAATGCAGATGGACAAGAGTTATGAAGTTCTTTGCAAAATATTTAGGGATGAAGCTAATGCTGTTTTGGAGAACTGAGAGCACCATTGGATTGGGTCGGGTTTCCGGGTTCAGCTGTTTGTTTGAGGTTGTGTGCGGGTGTGGGTACGGGTCGGGTGAACCCGAAACCCAATGGGTTCGGGTGTGGGTTTAAGTTCACCACCCATTTCGGGTTCGGGTGCGGGTGTGGGTTTTTGATTTCGGGTTTGGGTTTGGGTTTGGCAAAACCCGCACCCTACCCGACCCATTGCCATCCCTATATGGTATAAGTATTACTATTGGATTGTTTAGATTTTGATCACTCTTGTGCTATCAAACACATCTTCTAATTCTATTCAGTACTCACTATCTATATATATATATTTTTTTTTTTTTGAAAGAAACATAGATCTCATAAATCAGACAGGCATGGAAGCCATAGCATCAGAGGTTACAAAAGCATCAAGGCCAGGAGGTCCCTCCTCTATCCAAACCAAAAAAGAGGATGCCCCCCGGGCTAAAAAGTCAGCGGCTCGGTTGCCGGAACGACGAACAAACAAAACATCAATGTTTGCAAAAGATAAAGCTAAAGTACGACAATCAGAAATAATCAAATCAAGGTAAGA
The DNA here is from genome assembly GCF_012489685.1 of Lotus japonicus. Classification (NCBI taxonomy): domain Eukaryota; kingdom Viridiplantae; phylum Streptophyta; class Magnoliopsida; order Fabales; family Fabaceae; genus Lotus; species Lotus japonicus. The sequence goes on along the minus strand of NC_080044.1, from coordinate 73,751,725 downwards.
AGAGCCTCTAGTTCGACGACGCCACCACTGATAAAGCTGAAAGGAATCCGTCTCGAAGCAAACTGAGAAGAAGCCAAGATCAATAGCAAGCCTCATCGCCCACCGCAAGCAAAGTGCCTCTGCTAGTCCCGCTGATTGCATCATCACCGGAGCTAAAGTTGCAGCTGCCAGGAGAGCACCTTCCTCATCCCTCGCCACCATCCCAAATCCCGCCATAGCACGCCGCACGGAAGCATCAACATTTACCTTAATCCACCCCACCGCTGGGCGCGACCATGCCGCCGCTTCCGCCCTAGGGGAGCGCTGCAAAGCTCCTGGCCGAGGCAAAGCCTCAAGAGACGCGACCCGAGCAAGGACATGGTCAAGGGATAACTCACGGTTCTGAAACAACAACGCATTCCGAGCCTCCCAAATCACGTACACCACCGTAATGAATTTGTCCACCACCGTCTCACACACCCCATCCCACATTCGGGCCACCACCACATGGAGTGGAGCATCCTCCGTGACCCCAAGCCCCATGATAGCAAACCAGATACGCTGAATCACAGGACAAGAGAGAAGAACATGTACCTCAGTTTCTTCCTCTAATCCACACCATGGACACGACGGATCCACGTCCAGACCCCGACGACGAAGTGCTGTCCTCACAGGAAGATAACCCGCACAAGCTCTCCACATCACCTCTTTGCAACGAGGTAGTGAGTGAGCCTTCCAAACCTGCGTCCAAAACGGACCTGGCACCACAGCAGCTGTAGACGACGATGCCAACAAAGATCTATTCTCCAACCTGAGAAACTCATAGCCACTTTTAGAGGTATACCACCCATCAGGAGAACCTGGCCAGAAAAGACGATCAACACAGCTCTGAATAGGCAAAGGGACCGCTAGAATAACCGCTGTAGAGGCTGGGTTAAAAACCATCTCTACCAACCTCACATTCCATCGACCATTCACTAACAAATCTGACACCATTTTTAAGTGTAATTCCTCAAAAAGATCCTGACGATAAACCAAAGGTGCACCGTTTGGGAGCCATGCATCATGCAAAATATTCACCGACTGTCCATTCCCAAGTCTCCATCTTCCACCCCTCTCAAAGATCCTACTTGATTTCAAGATACTAGACCAAGCATAGCTGGGCCGATATCCTCTCTTAGCCCCTCTCAGCTCTCCACTAGGAAAATATACTGCCTTGAAAACACGGCTAAACAAGGAATTTGGAAAATGATAAATCCTCCACCAGTTCTTTGCTACAAGAGCCAAGTTAAAAGATTTAAAATCCCGAAAACCAAGTCCACCCTCATCTTTTGCGCGACATAATTTGTCCCATGAAACCCAATGGAGACTCCTTTTAGAAACATCTCCCCCCCAATAGAATTTACTAATCATTCCCTCAATCTGATCACAAAGCCCATCCGGCAGAACAAAGCAGGACATCACATACGCCGGAATAGCTTGAACCACCGCTTTCACAAGTACCTCACGACCCGCTCTCGACAAAGACCTCTCTTTCCACCCTTTGAGCTTCTTCCAAACTCTTTCCTTAACAAAATGAAATATCTGAGACTTCGACTTTCCAATGATAGTCGGTAACCCCAAATACTTATCAAAGCTTTCCACTGCCTTTACTCCTAACAACTGTCTTAGCTCATGGAAAAAATTTTGTGGCACGTTGCGGCTAACTGAAAGCATTGATTTATCAAGATTAATAGCTTGGCCTGAAGCCCTCTCATAGGAAGAGAGAATATTACGAATACACTCCGCCTCTTGCACATCTGCTCTAGCAAAAATAACACTGTCGTCTGCAAATAATAAATGTGAGATCACAGGAGCTGATCTAGAAATTTTAACCCCATGCAAAGAGGAATTTAAAACAGCTTTATTAATCATAGCAGAAAATACTTCCCCACACAAAATAAAAAGGTAGGGCGATAGAGGGTCACCTTGTCGCAACCCTCGATGAGGAGCAAAAGGTGCCTGTCTATTCCCGTTAAGCAAAATAGAGAAACTCACAGAGGATACACATCGCATAATTAGGTTCACCCAACAAAGTGGGAAGCCCATAGAAGTCATAACAGACTGAAGAAAAGGCCACTCAACCCGGTCGTATGCTTTAGACATATCCAGTTTGAGTGCCATAATGCCATTCCGGCTCTGAATTCTCTTTTTCATAAAGTGAAAGCATTCAAAGGCAATTAACGCATTATCCGTTATAAGCCTACCAGGGACAAAAACACTTTGCGACTCACAAATTAAATCAGGCAAAATAATCTTCAACCTATTTGCAATGCACTTTGTGATAATCTTAAAGATAACATTACAAAGGCTAATGGGCCTGAATTGGCTAGCATGCTCAGGTATTTTAATTTTAGGAATTAAAACAAGCAAGGTTTGATTCACAATACCTGGATCAATGTTACCCTGAAGCACCTGCAAGCAAAAGTGGGAGACATCATCTCCAATTATAGCCCAAAATTTTTGATAGAATAAAGCTGGTAATCCATCCACCCCTGGTGCCTTGGTTGGGTGCATCTGAAAAAGAGCCTCCTCTATATCCTCACGGGAGAAAGCTGCCAGAAGCGTCTCCCGATGAGCCGGGGAGACTCTATTAGCGACTAAGGCCACAGCCTCCTCAATCCCGGACGGGTTTGAGCAAGTGAAAAGATCCTGAAAATAAGAAATAAGCACATGAGCAATCTCCTCATCCGTCTCCACTTCCCTCCCATTTGCATCCTGAATGCATTCAATCATATTACGTCGTCTCCTTTGGGAAGCTTTCTGATGGAAAAAAACGAGAATTACGGTCCCCATGGCGAAGCCACGTCGCTCTCGATCTCTGACTCCACATAATCTCCTCATGCTCCAAAAGCACATCAAGCTCTCGCTCCGTCGCCCTGATCTCGTCGAGAACCTCTTGAGTCGGAACCCGTCTTTGGAGACGTTGGAGAAGAACTCTCGCCTCCGAAATCTTCTTTGGAATATCCCCAAAAATGTCTCTCCCCCAACTGTCCAAAGCCTCACCCACCGCAGTAATTTTCTGGGTGATCCCCAATGATGGCCTCCCCCACACCCCATCCACAACCTCCCTACACGCCTCCCCCTGTTGTAACCACAACTCCTCAAATCTGAATCTCCTCTCCCTCTTCTTCTCAACCCTCTTCTTACGATTCCCACAATACACCAAAATCGGGCTATGGTCAGATTTGTACCTCGTTCTATTATAAACTGAAGTCACTGGCCACAATTCTTCCCACGCCTTGTTGACTATGGCATAATCAAGACGCTCCTCTATGTTACCCGGATGCCTGTTATTAGACCATGTAAAACGGTTCCCTGAGTAATTCACCTCATGTAATCCACACTCCCTACGAAGCAAAGCGTGTTCTTGAAGTCTCCCCACATCCGGCGGATCCCCTCCAAGTTTATCATCAGGGGATAAGATATCATTAAAGTCACCAAAGCAGCACCAAGGAATAGAGTCCGCCGGTTTTAGTCTCTGAATCATTTCCCATGTCCTCCGTTTATTGCGCTCGTCTGGAAAACCATACACCGCCACACATTCCATATAGGCATGTGAGTCCGCATCAGTCACGGAAAAACGAATGTGATTCAAAGAGGAGCTAATGATCCCCACATCAATACCATCACGCCAAAACAAACACAACCCGCCAGCTCTAGAATGTCTGGCACCAGCACACTGAACTGGAAATATATTAAAGAGGCCTCCCGCCCCCCTCTGCCGTAACATCTCTGCTGTAAACAAACGAGTCTCTGAAATAAAACAAACATCAGGAGCTTCTGAGTGGACACACTTGTGTTTTTTTGCATGCAATAAATGCATTAAATCATAAAAGCTCACATACTTTTATATTAAATACATTAAAAAATAAATAATTTAATAAATTAAAAACTGAAAAAATTTGTATTATAAAAAACTATTCAACTACTTATATTAAATAACAACATTCATAGACTTAATATTGACTTGAGCTTTGCATTCAACAAATTTAAAAAATCAAAATTAAAAACAAAATAATATTTATTAATAATTAATTTAGATAAAATACTTTAAAAATAAAAAAATTCTATATATGTATATATCTATATACATATGTAAAATAGACTTGAAAAAATAACATTAAACACATAAAAAATAGTAAATTTATTTTGAATTAAAAAAATTAAATTAAAAAATTGAAAACTAAAATAAAAACTACATCAACTTTACTATTCATTATATTAATTATTAATTGTTAAACTTTTCAATTTCTCGTATTTAAAAGTAATTATTAAAATTTAAACCTTTTCAATTTCTCTTATTTAAAATGAAATATTTAAATTTTAATTATTCATTACAACTTGAGGTGAATTTTTAAAAAATAATAATAATTGAAATTGACTACCTTACATTAATGACAATAATAGATTGTTAATAATAATTTGTTTATATTCTTTACATTATTGTTAATAATAGTTATAAATCTTATTAGTTATTAATCACTAGTATTTTTGACCCGTGCGATGCACGGGGGATATTCATTTTTATTTATTTTGTCTATTTTTATTATTTGTGTGTTATTTTTTAAAAGATATTTTTGGTATTAAAATAATAAATGTTTATTATATCAAGAAATTTATAAGTTTTGTTTTGTGATAAATGTGTTTGCTTTTATAAATGGTACATTGTTTTAAAGTTTTTTTTTTTATGATGAACGTGTTTGTTTTTGTCTTGTAAGAGCAAAATTATTAATTTATTTGTGGTTTTCCTCATTGTTGACCCATGCAACGGGATATTATTTTTTATTGATAGCCTGTAATTTTTTAAAATGTGTTATTTTTTATGCTTATTAAAAGAAAGTTTAAAATAAAAAAAATTAATTTTAGATATAACAAAACATAAACTTGAAAGTTTTTTTTACGATGAATGTGTTTGATTTTTATTTAGAAGCACAATAGTTATATTTATTTGAGTTTTTTTATTTGTTTGTCTAAATGTTTGCATTATTTAAATTATTTAATATAAAAATTTAATAGTTTATTAAGATAAAGTGACATATATAAGCTTAAAATAGTCACTGAGTAAATCGTCATATAAGTTTTTTTTTATGATGAACGTGTTTGTTTTTGTCTTGTAAGAGCAAAATTATTAATTTATTTGTGGTTTTCATCATTGTTGACCCATGCAACGGGATAGTATTTTTTATTGATAGCCTGTAATTTTTTAAAATGTATTATTTTTTATGCTTATTAAAATAAAGTTTAAAATAAAAAAATTAAATTAAATTTAGATATAACAAAACATAAAGTTGAAAGTTTTTTTTACGATGAATGTGTTCGATTTTATTTAGAAGCAAAATAGTTATATTTATTTGAGTTTTTTTATTTTTTTTATCTAAATGTTTGCATTATTTAAATTATTTAATATAAAATTTAATAGTTTATTAAGATAAAGTGACATATACAAGCTTAAAATAGTCACTGAGTAAATTGTCATATATATTTTTTCCCCTCACGATAATAAAATTGAGAATAAAACTGGGAATTATGTTTTTCCAAGCACTTTTAATATTGTACAATCCTTTTAAATTTAATTTTGCTTATATTACAACTTAATATTAATTAAATTTTAATTTTTTTTAAGTTTTTTTTAAAACCACGTCATCATCATTTATCCAATCATCATGCCATTTCATCACTCACCGAAGCCCGGAGCTCCGGCTAGGATTGGCTCCATACGTTTTTCATTCGTGAGGACCTTTTGTACAAATATTTTCGGTCAGGGACCTACCTCAGACGGCGACACAAAGACATGGACTAATATGAGGTTTAAGCCTAATTTTGACAATTTATTACTTCTCTAACTCTACCTATACTTCAAATTGTAGGTAATAAATTTTTGTCCTCTAGTGCCTTATAGATGACATAGTAGAAGTTCCCTAAAAAAATATGATTTATATAAAAAAAGGTTTAAAATTAAATTTAATAAATATGTACGGTCAATGTAAAATAATTAACATCCAATTACATTATGCGATCTAGAAAATGCCTAGTGGTATCTCTCATGAGGGAAGCAAATGCCTTGTTATTTACGTGTCTGCCTTTTTTAACCTTATGTTCATAGTTCATACACATGTAAAATTTTAAAGAGTAAGGTTGTGACTAATAAGAAGAGGACATGGGTTCATCTATTTCTATGGGATCCATGATTAACCACGACAATCCCACACAATGACACTATCCCAGATGATAAAATAACATGACAATCATTTGTTCAAAACAGTCATTTGTGTAAATGATATTAATGGAATTAGTACCTAGCATACATAATTTTAAAAATCTTGGCAGGTTCTAAATTCATAATAACAATCATTCAAATTCTGACATAAATTGGCTTAAAGTGTATTTTACTCACCTCTTTAATTGAAATTCTGTAACTGGTAAATAACTATTCAAAACAATTTATTATCCACTTGCATGAGTCTACTAATAGAGTGATCTATACATACACTTTTCATATGGTCAGCAGTCACACACTTAAGCATTCTGCTGCAACGGTTCCTCTCAGTTTAACCGTCATGCTTGCAAAGAGGAGTGTTTACTTGAAGAAGCTTTCACATGAAAGGTCTACCTAACATGTACAGTATTTCATGAGCTAAGATTAAAGAAGGGATTTGATCTTAATGTTCATGTCAAGGAGCCTCAGTTATGTCATCTTTCTTTTTCTGCAGAAGAAAAAATAGAAAGCTTAATCTACTAAAGGTAGGCTTGTAGTAAAAAGCTTAATTGTTTTGCTAGAAATTATATATATGTTCAAACTATGTGTTATAGATGTAGAGAAAAATAAAAGGTGAAAGAAAGTCACTAACCGGGATAGATCACATTCTACCAATTGTGATACTACATATGCATTAACATTCACTATAATTAGCTCCTGGTTTGTGCAGTTTCTAGTCCTCAAATTATGGCCAGTTAAGAGAAATAAGTGATAGACCAAGTATATGAAGAATCCATTCATTCACTGTTCAAAAGAAACGCAACAGCAAGCAAATATTGTATTAATTTGAATTTTAACATGTCCAAGCAAGCAGGTTGGAATCAACAACTCAAATTCCTCAACCCGTTAATGGAGACTACCTCATCTTTCTTACTTTCAGCAGGCTGCAACATATCAGTTATGAACTTCTGACATAATGATTGTTTTCTTCCTGCTGCTGCATTCATCTTCCTGGTGCCTGCTGTTGGCTTCTTGGCAGCAGACTTTCTTCACTCAACAGTTCAAAAAGATATGGACCTGCTCAAATGAGATGTATTTAATAGAACATCCCACAAATTCTTTAAGAGGGCGTTGAGCTCTAGAAAGAAACAACAATTCTAATACGCATCGTTGTGCTAAAAATTCTTGACCGAAACAATTAGTCCTAAGACAAAGGGAAGATGCAAAGCAAATATTTTTTGCACATATGTAACAGATTCTGATTCAGAGTTGCCAACAGGACAACAATTTCAATTTTTTATGATAAGTGTAAAGGATGATGCCATACAATGCATAATGCTGCTTCAATTCTTACTCTCCAAAAAGCTCTGAGTTAGGACATAAAAACTCCATATATTAATTTAATATTTAAAGCAAATATATGGGCAATGGAGCCTTGTGGAAGTTCACAAAAACTTATCCATGTCGTATAACAAATTCTTCTTGGATGATAAAAGGGAAATGAAAAGATTGAATCACACTAAGCAAATTAATTAGTTGGCTACCTTGAGATGCACTACTTTTCTAATGGCTAACAGCAAGCCTGGCATGAGACAGTTGACATCCATGATATCATGCCTTATGGAGTAGATCTATAACAGCAATTGACCTCATATGAGAAGATACACTTTTTAGAAAACAAAGACTCAAAATTTGTTCACGCAGTACATACATCTCATGGATCATAAAAGTTAAGTATTGAAATTTTGTACCTGAGGGAAGCCGTGGAAGGACCAAGCTATGCACACGAATTCAATTTCCCAATATTTGACCCCTTGCCAATTGATTGTAAGAAATATCACAACTATAGACAAAGATAATAAGAATTATGATTAAGGATAAAAGAACTATACCTTACTGTAGCAGTACCACTACAACTCTGCATAATGAGGTGGAGTCCATAGCTGCTGCAGTAGTGCTGAAAGGAGCTGTGACCGGAAACCAATAGGGGAGCAAAGGAAAGAGTATATTCAACAATAGCATATACAATATAAGAGAAACATTGAAATTTAAGAACACAATCGACAAAACTTACGACTGAATTCCTAGCAGAACACAGTTCTACTTCGTCCCCAATTCGTTCCTCTTACACAAAGCTTATGCGACCGAATTCCTAGAAGAACATAGTCGACAAAACAACACATTGTGTAAGAACAAAGTAGTAAAAAAGCAAGGAGAACAAAGAAGGAAAAGGTGAGAAAAATCAATATGTAGCCTTAAAAATAGTCACTTCGAGCAAAGGTGAGCAGTAAAGTGTCAAATAGAGAAGAAAAATAGGCAAATCACCACATCAAGGTATAGGCCAATTTAGAAAGCTCTGCTAGCGTTCTGCAAGACATGTGCTTGTCAACCAACATAATTAAAGAGGCAAATGGAAAGAAAACTATGTAATAACAATAAAAAGCATCAGGTTTATATCAGACCTTCAAAGGCTTGCACATGTCAAGTGCATATATCATTCTTGTTTGACACACCCATGCTTCTAGTCATAATTAGACAACAAAACTATTACATAAAAATCAGTATGTAGCCTTAAAATTAATCACTTTGAGCAATGTGCAACATGCATAAAGTGCCACATAAAGAAGGAAGAAAAGATAAATAACACCTCAGCATGGTCTAGACAAATTTGAGAAACACCGCTATTGACCACTATAATGTTGCCAAATCCAAATTCGAACTCTAAATCATGCTCTTGATAAACGTCCTCGTCATCTCTAAGTCACTGAACATAATAGGAACATCAATACGGATTTCAATTTCAGTAATTAATAGATGACATTCAGCAATGAGAATGAGGAGGCTTGTGACAACATGTTTCACTCCAGAGAAAATCCTAATGCTAATATTTAAAAATTAATAATAAATTAACTGAAAGTGGGGGGAATTGGTTGTCATCCATCTCTTTTCATTTCCAATCAATTAATAGAAGCAAAGTAAGCACATTGGGGCAAGGATAAAGTATCCTTAATAGCAGGGGGGAAATCATAATAAAGAAAAGCAAAGAAACCAAGAATGGTAGGAGTATAGCAGGGTAGCCAAATCTAAATCTCATTAGCAAACATGGATGCTAATATTAAGCCAAAGAAAGAAAGGATTGACAATTCCTTAGGCCAAGGGATCAGCAAGCCTGAATCCAGACCAGCATCAAGGTTGTGTAGAAGCCACCATAATCTAACAAAAATGTCAAACTCAAATCATTCCCACATAATGACAGACAGAGAACAAAACATGCAATGGTATTGGGTGAAAGCAAAAATTAGCAAAACGAAAACAACAAACATGGAAATAGAACATTGGAAGGAAGAATGTCCTGACCAAATCCTGATGATCGAAAGAGCGGCAGACCTATGGAGGTGATGCAAAGCAACACCCTAAATCCCAGATCATTTCACCACCGTCTGCAAGAAGCAAACAACTCCCTTAAAAAAAACAACAATCAGAGACTCACAAAGCTCAGAAGACGAAAGGAAATAACCAAAATTTAAGAAAATGAGAACCTGGGCTGGGAGATGAAGAATCAGGAAAGAGAAGGGAAGGAAGAAGAGTAGATCGCAGCACCACCGCCTGCAAAAAGCAAACAACAATCAGAGATTCACAAAGCCCAGAAGATGAAAAATACAAAACATAACAACTGAAATTTAAGAAAAGGAGAACCTGAGTTTGGAGATGGAAGAATCAGCAAAGAGAAGGGAATGAATAAGAAGGAAAAGGGAATGAAGCGCCACACAACACGAACCCAAAGCCGCAGCAACACCACAACCTACGAACCTCCTCCGAGTCTTCCACGTCGCCTCCTTCACCTCCGCTAAGAGGCTTGGCCTCACCGGTGCTCTCTTCTACCGCTGACGGTGGCCGCTCAACGTCTGTCGCCTCCAATCTCATCCTCCCTCTCTCTCTCTCTCTCTCTCTCTCTCTCTCTCTCGATTTCTCTCTATTTGACGTGGTAGATTTTGGGAACCGTCGAATGGGAAGATGGGAAGGAAAAGGGAAGTGAAACGGAGCACAGCGAGAAACTTGAACGTTCAGACTTCAGAGGGAAACCTTTCTCCATTATGAAAACGGATGAAAATTGAGAAACGCAAACGATTTCTGGAGGATTTCAACGGTATAGATTTGATCTGTAACTAATAATTTATTGTGAATCAATGGCTGAGATTCAATCCAAATGAAATAAAAGACATTTTTACGAAAATATCCATGGTCAAGCTTCATAATCTTTAAAATTATATATTGATTGACATATTTACCCCAAGGTTGCAAAAACTCTTCCTTTATAGAGTTTATAGATAAGTAGAGAAATTTTAAAAAAATAAAAAAATAAAACTTATTACTATTTATTACTTATAAAAAAATATTTATTAATAATTAATATCGAAAAAATAGTTGAAAATTAAAAAAAATGTCTCTATAAGATATTATTATTACTGTATCGAATGTGTATATTATTTGAAAAAAAAATTAATATGATTTTTGATCTATTATATAGAAGTAAAAATAACTTGAGGAAGCATAACAGAGAAAAATAATTATAACAAAAGTTGAATAAATTTAAATTTACTGAATAATATTTTACGATACTAAAATTATAACTTATTATAATTTTTAAGTTAAAATTATTTCAAGTTCAAAAAAAAGTTAAAATTATTTTATTGTTGATAAAAAAGTATAAAAAAATATGTTATTATAACTTATAATAAAACCTTATTACTTGATTTAAAATATTTTAAATTCATTTAAGGATTTTTCAAATTATTAAATTGGTTTTTAAAGATTAGTTATGATTGAAAAATATAATAACATATGAGGACAATAATTGAGTATCAATGTTTACAACCGGATATATGATAAATCAGCACCTCTGCAATTGAAACCACAATAATAAATCTAAAAACAGAGAACCTAAATCAATAAAATATATTACAACAAAAGTTTTTAAAATTTATTTAATACTAATACAAAAGAAATTTAATTACACTGTAATAATTTTTATACTATATTAAAAAAAATAGTGTAAATAAACCCGTGCAACGCACGGGTATTATTTCTAGTAGTACATATTTACAACTTCTTCCTTTAATTTGTTTTTTTAAGTAATAATGCTAATTATACTTCTCTAAACCTCTGCTCTTCTCAGTTCTCCACTAAACAACCCAAAAGTAGAGACAAATAGCAGGACGTTATTTTCATGATATAGCTTAGAACAAGGTTTTAATGGCTATCATTGGAAACAATAGGGCCCAGTTGTATGATTAATGTGCAGGATTAAGCAAAATAATACAACATTCATTAAATGATATCTTATTATTCAAATTTCATTGCGTTGATGCCTTTGTACCCACGCAAGCCGTTTAGATGCAGCCTACAGGGTCCCAATCTGTTTGAGCAATTTGATAATAACAAGTGCAATTCTTGGATTTATTTTCTGAGTGAATTCGCCAAATTTGAAATTTTCAATTAAGCATTATTAGGAGCTATTTAGCCCCTAAATTAGACTATTCGAACAAGGAGTGGACCAATATAGCCTAATCTTTTTTGCATATACTATTCTCAGACACATGGTTTGTTAACTTTATTTTAATCAAATTTCTCGATCATGTCGTGTGCCAAAGTTGAAGGAAAATAACATTTTTTTTTCAGCTGTACTTTGTTTAATGCACTTTAGATTGTTCACAATATTTGATCAGAATTGGGAAAACTTGGGATTGATAGGAGCACTAGGGAGGACTCCAAACATAAACAATGACAGGTTCTGATCCCACATTGTGAATGGTTGATTGTCTTTTGGTCAGAATAAAGAGGAAATTGGGATTGAGAAGCGCAATTGAGGGTTCCCACAAGTAATTAACTTTAATTAAGTTTAGCTTTAAAGTTCCTTCCACGAATCACCCATAAATCATAAACTTGCATCAATTTTTTTTATAGTTTTGGATGTTATTATTGAAGTACAAGGGTAAATAAAGAAATATCAGTAAAAGTAAGGATAAAATCATATGTATATAAGTGAAATGACTCATTCACTCATTATCTTAAAATTTTATGATGGAAGTATGTGGATGTCATCTTAATCTTAATACAATGTGAACGGTGGACTCTTAGTCTTTTACGAGCACATACTCATTGTACTAGTATGGTGTTTCTGTGCGCTAAAGTTTTTTGTATTCAAATAATATTATTGAAGTTTCTTAGATTTCTTTTGAGCTGGCATATTAGTACTGATTAAATTTCATAATGGGAGCCTAATTTAAAGTGATTAGCATTGGTGGATGGGGAGGTATGAGCTCAATTATAACCAGTAGGACCAAATAAAACACTGAAAAACTTATGTGCAGACTTGACTAAAGCAAAAGCAATTTTGGAGGGCCAAAGCACAACATTCACATTGCTAGTTGTAGATTCCTTTCATGAAAAAAGAGATATGAAAATGTAGATATTATTTTGGAAAGTACATATGAATGTGATAGTATGGGAACAATTTTTGAATTGTCATCCCATTATTTTAGAAAACATGGGGAGCCATAGCAATAGGTCGGTGAGGGGCGGTGCATCCCTAACCCAAAAGCCAAATTCATCCTTGTTGGAGCCAACAACTCATATCACTTCATAGGCCTTTGGGGATCACCTAACTAGTGACTCATTTTATTGTTCATCCAACATGGAGATGATTGGAAAAAGACAAAAAATACAGTAAAATTAAAAGAGTTAAATAAATTATTTACAGAAGCAAGCTGATTTTTGCATAGAGCTGAAATTTGGATACACTGCAGCTATATTCTCTGTTGCAAATTCTCAGCCCTTCACAAATCGTTTATATTGATTCATATAAAAAGTTAAATTGGTTAATACTTTTAAACATTTATATTTTGTTGTTGCTAAGTCTGCAGAATGTCCAAAGTATAAAAGTAAAATACAAGCACAAAAATAACTTTTTGCCCTATTATTGTGAATCAGACTTAAATCAGCTAACTACTAATGAATAATACATGTTTAATTCTCCTTAAATTTAGTTTTGGGTTGGAAGAGTTAATCCTACTAGAACGTAAATGTTCCTACTCAAATAGAATTATTCTCGACCCTGTATTAGAAAGAAAAAAAGTTTAGTTAGTAGTACTCTTGATTGATAAAAACTAAAGAAAATACTTTTTCTTTTAATATGTCTTACCAATTGTTGAAGTTATTTATCATCTTTCTGACTTTCTTCCTCCAGGTGTCACCTGAGTATAAACTTGGCACACAACATGCTTGTCAACAAAGTAAAATATATTAAGTTTTAAGCAGCAGTTTTGCAAAACAAGTTTGATTTAATACATGTTGGAAGGAGGGTATATTAATTTAATCATATGAAAACACAAAGTTTCTTAAGAAGCATACCCACATAATGAACTCAAGCATCTGCAGCCGTATAAGGTCCCACTCCCTCTACTTTGGGACTGGTCCACCAGCTCATGTGTGTGGTTTGGTAGGCCATTCCATTTGCTGCCTCAATAGAAAATTTGAAAGTGGAGCTGGCAGGATTATCAAAATAACATTTTTAGCCAATAGCAAAAGAGAATTCTAGACCTTGGAAATAAATAAGTACAAATCCAAACAATTAATCCACATAAAGGGGCAGCCATTACATAAGGAAAGGTTCACATTTTGTATAAAAAATTGCTCAATTTAATAATATTATAGATTTGTGCTAATGAAACTAACATGAAGTGTAGCGTTTTGATTGTTCATTTTATCTCTGAATTGTGAAGTTGAAAATTAAATCTTTGTTCATGATAATGAATCACATTTCATGATCAGCTACTTACCGCTTAGTACAAACACCTGTAACGAGCATCGTGTTGTATACCTAGCCTCAAACAAAATTGAAGTGTTATGTTCATTTTTGTCAAAAATTATGCTTGTTAGTTTTTAATTTTCTCTGACTCAAGAAAATTTCTTTCCCCCTCAGCTCTGTCTTGTTTGGTTTTTCATTCTATTCTATCCAAACCACCTATTTTCTTAGTCTAAATAAAACAACTTTCTCTCTACTTATGTTCTACTCTTTCTTTCTCTCTCTCTCTCTCTCTCACTCATAGACACACCAAAAATACAGTTTTGACATCTTGTCTGAAAACTGTGTCTTCAGAACTTCTTCCCTGTCTCTCCTTCTATACTTTCTTTTGCTCCAATCTGATATTCTTGATAAACCCTTTTTTTTTCTATTGTACATAGCAAAAACAGAGCATCAACAATGGCTGCCAACAAGTTTGCAACCATGTTGCACAGAAACACCAACAAAATCACCCTTGTTCTAGTCTATGCCATCCTTGAATGGATTCTGATCATCCTTCTCCTTATAAATTCTCTGTTTTCTTATCTGATCATAAAGTTTGCTGATTACTTTGGCCTCAAGAGACCCTGCATATGGTGCACCAGAATTGATCACATCATAGAGCCTGGAAAAATCGAAAACTCTTGCAAAGATCTTGTGTGTGAAGCTCATGCTTTTGAGATTTCCAAGCTTGGTTTCTGCTCTGATCATCACAAACTTGCTGAATCAAAGGACATGTGTGAGGATTGCTCATCCTCATCACAGCCAAATTATGTTAAATTGCCTCGGAGTTTTGGTTTCTTTCCATGGATGAAGCAAATTGGGATGATTCATGATGCTGATGATAAGAAAATTGAGAAAGTGGAAGTGGATTTGAAGTGTTCTTGCTGTGGTGTGAACATAGAAAGGAGATTTTGCTCTCCTTGCATTCTTCTCAAGCCTTCTCTGGAGGATTTGGATGATGAAAAAAAGCAGAATTTGATCACAGAAGGTGGGGTTGATGCAGAGATTGAAGATTGTGATCACTTAGATCAGAGAGGATCAGATTTTGTGCTTGATCATCATGAAGAAGAACAGAACACTGAAGAAAACAGGGGAAAAAACAGGGGAAGTCACATGTTGTTTGAGGTTCAACAAGGTTCAGGTAGAAGAGAAGAAGAAGAGGCAGATGAGAGTTGTGCTTGTTCTGTATGTGATGGTGGCATGGAGCTTGTTACTGATGAAATTTACAAGTTTGATTTGGCTGCTGAGAAAGGGAAAGAAACTTTGAAAGATGAAACTTTGAATGTCCTAAAGCTTGAGAATGATGATCATGATGACCAACCTTGTGGGCAGAACCCTTCTCCAGTTGAAAGCACTAATGGGATAAATGTGGAAATTCCACCCAAGCATCTGGATTTTTTCATTCATGGTGATGATTGCCAACTGATTCCTGTTGAATTGGTTGATTCCCCAATCACAGAAAATGGAAATCAAAGTAGATATAATATGGGGGGTGAAGAAGATTTTATTCTGGATTTTGATAAGAGTGCTGAGGCAGAAGCTGAACCAGTTATTGAGAATTGGCATGTTTCTGGGGATACTTTGATAGACTTCTCATCTCATGAGAATAAAGATGTCTTCAAGGCCAATACTGTTGAATCAACTCAATTATGGACAAGAGGGTTACAAGAAGAAGAAAATTTAATGCAGAATTATCAAAATGTGCGATTTTCTCAAACAGCTGAAGACCTGTCTAAGGATGATGATTTTGAAGTAAATGTGGAAAGAAGAGATGCAGAACTGTGTTCCAATGTTTCTCAAGGTTGTAATTATTTTCTTCCCCAACAATTCCACTTGGTTCTTTATTATTGTTCTTTTTCTTGATTTTCTATATGCAAAGATCTAATACTTTTTTTTTCTTTTTTATTCCTGCAGCCTCTGAAGATACATCACAAATGCTGGGTGAGGAATTGGAGGCAGAAGTCTCAATAGGGACTGAAATTCCTGATCAAGTGGATGATGACTACCAAAGCTACGATTTCCTTTCAGATGCGAATCAACGAACTCAAGAAGATTCATCTAGTACAGACAGATTTCATGTCCAAGATGATAGTGGTAAAGACTAGTTTCTTATCCTAAAAACTTTCTGATAACTTGAGCTGAATTTTCCCCCTTTTATTAATGTACAAATTTTGGAACAAATGATTACAGGTCATGACAAAGGACAAGAATTTTTAGAGTTCAATACCATGTCATTTGAATTGAGAATGCCAACAGTAAACAACCACTTGTCATCATCATCTTTGGATGTTAATGAGAATGAGGAGGAAAAAGTTCCTGACACACCCACTTCTTTGGAGAGTCTTCACAGTCTACACAAGAAACTGCTTTTTCTGGATAGAAAAGAATCAGGAACAGAAGATTCATTGGATGGAAGTGTCTTGAGTGATATAGAATGCGGTGAGCTTACAGTTGAGAATTTAAAGTCAGCATTGAAATCTGAAAGGAAGGCTTTAAAGACTCTATATGCAGAACTAGAAGAAGAGAGAAATGCATCTGCTGTAGCAGCAAATCAAACAATGGCAATGATTAACAGGCTTCAGGAAGAGAAAGCAGCAATGCAGATGGAGGCATTGCAGTACCAGAGAATGATGGATGAACAATCTGAGTATGATCAAGAGGCTGTGCAGCTTCTGAATGAGCTTATGATGAAGAGGGAGAAAGAGAAGCAAGAGGTGGAAAAGGAGCTTGAAGTGTATAGAAAAAGGGTTCATGAGTATGAGGTAAGAGAAAAGATGATGATGTCAAGAAGAGATGGTAGCAACAATAGCATGAGAAGCAGAACTTCATCTCCTTCTTGTAGCAATGCTGAAGATAGTGACGAGTTGTCGCTTGATTTGAATCACGAATCGAAGGAAGAAAATGGATCTTATAGCCATCAAGAAAGTAGCAACCAGAACACACCGGTGGATGCGGCCTTATATTTGGAGGAATCATTGGCAAACTTTGAGGAAGAGAGGCTATCAATTCTAGAACAGCTCAAATTACTTGAAGAAAAGCTAGTTATATTGAGTTATGAAGAAGAACATAGCTTTGAATTTGATGATACTAATTCAAATGAACATCTTTGTGAAGAGAATGGGAATGGATATCATCATGACCATGATGATGATCACAAAGGTCATGTAAATGGGTTTGCAAATGGTAATGGAAAGCATCATCAAGGGAGGAAAATCATGGCTGCAAAAGCCAAGAGGCTTCTCCCACTTTTTGATGCAATCAGCACAGAAGAAGAATCAGAAGATGTAGAGTTGAGTGGAGATGAAAAGGAGTTAGATTTTCCCCATTTGCAAAATGGTTCAGCAGAAAAGGTTCATTTGGATAAGGAAAGGCTTGGTTTAGAAGAGGAGGTGAATCATGTTTATGAGAGACTACAGCTTCTGGAGGCAGATAGAGAGTTTCTAAAGCACTGTGTCAGCTCCTTGAGAAAAGGGGACAAAGGGTTGGATCTTCTCCAAGAAATTTTGCAACATCTTCGTGATCTGAGGAATGTGGAACTCAGAGTTAAGAACATGGAAGATCTTGCAGTATAAGAAGTCTATGCTCTACCTGTACCTGAGAGATGATAGGTAAAATGCTGATCTTGCTGTATTAGAAATGATATTCTCTTAGCTTAACTTCATTTTTGGTCCCTTAGTTTATGATTTTGGTCCCTATAGTTTTTTCGAGCTAATGAAGTCTCTCTACTTATAAAACTAAGCAAGTTTGGGCATTCTCTCAATGTTCATATGCAGAAAATCATTAAATCTTTATTTTATTTTCAGAAGAGTTTACACATGAATTCGAATATACGACACAATTTTATTTTGATAAATATCGAAGGATTTGTAGGATATGTGATTAGGGTTTAAAGGGATGGAAAATTGGGCTTTTTTTATTTTTGATTGAAATGTAATATTTGAATTAGTGTGTTTTGATGGTAATAATTCCTGAGTATTAAATTGATTCAATTTGTGAATATTTGTCTTAGAAAATGAGAATTTTGAGTGTTTGAAGTAGAATAATAATGATAGAGAGACTTGATTTACAACAATTAAAAAGTTAATAGTGTAAATGTGCTTAAAAAAATTAAGTGACTAAAATAACATATAATCTAAACTAGGGAAACCAAAAGTGCATGTTCTGATCTTTTTAAACTGGGATATCATTATGCATTTACTGAGGTCTTCCTAAATGCAGATTTGTTATATTGGAATTGATCTACAAGCTACAAATCAAGCATCCATGAGCACCACTACAGGGCTCTACACATGCACATGACAGCAATGCATCACTTCAATTTTAACAAAGAGTAAGTGGAAAATCCCTAATGGAGAGGGGAGAGTCCTTGTTTGATACAATGGTGGACAGCAAAACTGAAGTCTACCTTTTATCTTGTTTCTTTTTTTCATTTTCTTGCTTGTTTTGTCCAAGCAAGCCCAAATTTTTGTGGGTTGTGTCCATCATCACCTTTGTGGAAAAAGGAGGATGATGAGTGTATGTGTGTGTAGGCTAGTGAGATGAAGCCAACCTGGCTTGCAAAGCTGGACAGAGAAAGAGATCCAAAAAAGATTCCAGTGCCAGGTACATAACATTAGTTTATTAGACAGACAGAATTAGGGCCACTAGTTTTGTCATCTCTTTCATTCTTTTTTTTTTCCTAAGGGTAAAGATTGAGGTAAGTAGCCTCTTTCTTCATCTTCTTTTGCATTATTGCATCCTATGAGGTTTGTTTCTTTCTGAGGGGAAAAAGGTGAGTCACTTGTATACTACATGTATTCATTTGTAATTAATATAAAAAAGTGAGTGTTTGTTTATACTGCTTGGAATTAACTTGGTTATTGTTATTTTTTAAAGCTTTTGACCAAAATGGATTCCATGGAGTTGGGAATCCTTACATTCATGCTGTCACATAATCTGAGTCAGACAATTTAAATTTTAAGATATGTTTACTGTTCAATTTCGATGAAACATATGAGCCAATTGATTTTAATCATACAGTCTAAATATCATGACTGCGTGAATTTAGTGTATCTCTAGCTCAGGTTACCCAAATCCTGCTTTGGACTGAGATATATGTTCAAAATCAATTAAAAATAAGAAGCAAAAACTGCTTTTTCAATTGATTGTGCTTTAAGCAAAATGCAGCGTGAAAGAAATACAAGTAAACTAAAAGAATTATTAATATACTGCACTGAAAGCAATAGGGCAGCTCATAGATATTACTGAAAAAGACATAAGTCTATTGATAAAGTTATGACAGTCACAAATTCTTACAGAAGTATTAATAGCAGCTAGATAATAGTTGCCACCAAAGCAAAAAACATCCTCAAATGTATACTGGATCAATCACCTGCCACCTTCCAGGCTTGCTGTATTGAAGATATTTAAGATTCTGATTCAAATATTCAGAAGAAATTAGTTTCTAATGCTTGAGAATTCATAATACACAGCACTCATGATTTCTTCTTATTGATGCTGTTAATTAATAGGCTTAATTGCACTTTTGGTCCCCAAACTTTGGCCTTCCTGTGAAAATCGTCCCCAAACTTCAAAATTAGCAAAAAACATCCCTAACGTTTACACCCGTTTGCAAAATTGGTTTTCCGTCCAACTTCCGTCCAAAATCTAACAGATTGCTGACGTGGTATTATTTAATAATATTTTAATTTAAAAAAAATTAATAATTTAATTAAGAAATATATTTTTTTATTTTTAGGACTAGTGACGGAGATAATCGGTCACAATTTTTTATTTGCATGTGCATTCCCGTCCCTAAGCATCCGCACCTTTTGTTTCTTCTTCTTTTCTTTACTTTTCTTCCCTAAATTTCATCTCCTTTCTTCTCCATCCTCTCTTCTTCTTCACCACCCCCAACCCCAACAACCACCACCATCAATAGACTCCATTACCAAGCCTTCCTTCGCCATCTTCAACGTTCATCTTCTTCGTTTCATTTCCTGTTTGAGATCTGGGTCTGTGTTCTTTAATTTTCTGGATTATGGGTTTTCGATGTGGGCTGGGGTTGAGGTTCTGGGTTATTCTGGGTTTATGGTTCTGGAAGATGATAATAAAAAAATGGCAGTACAAAAGTTCGATTAAGTTGCTGGGTTCTTCGATTTCAGATCTGGGTTTTTTGGGGTTCAGATCTGGATTTTTGGGATTCAGATATGAGTTTTTTTTATTCATATCCCTGAAGTTCTGGGTTATTCTTTGATTCAGATTTTTGGGATTCCAATATAAGCTCTTGCAAACATGAAAGATCATGCCCCTGAAGTTTAACGAAGCAGGAATTATCATTAGAAATTTCAAATCATTACATGGCCCATTCATCTATTTCACTGTAATTTACGTGTTTTTGTAATCAAAGAATAGGCAACATAGAAACATATGAAGCATATCTGTTTATACACTCTACACTCATCAAAGAATAGGCCACATGTGAAACATATTTGGGTTTCTTAATTAGATTAGGCTTAATTTTGTTAATTTTCCTAACATTTTCATCACCTTCATCCTCAAAATTTGGTGGTGTTGGGTGAGGGGGTTGGCGGTCGTGGTGCTGCAGGGAGGGGGGTTTGATGAAGATGAACAATAATTGATGAAAATGGAGACGGGAAGATTTTAATTTTAGTAGTTATAAATTTGCTGGGTTTGTATTGATGAAGATGGAGAAAGTGAGGAATGAGGAGAGGAAAAGGAGTGGTGGTTATAGAGTGGGGGACTAAAAATGCAACTGATTAAATGTTATTTAATTAAAAAAAAAAATTCAGTTAAAATTAATTTAGAAATGCCACGTCAGCAATCTGTTAGATTTTGGACGGAAAACCAATTTTGCAACCGGGTGTAAACGTTAGGGATGTTTTTTTGCTAATTTTGAAGTTTGGGGACGATTTTCGCAGAAAGGCTAAAGTTGGGGGACCAAAAGTGCAATTAAGCCTAATTAATATAATTAGTTAATGTTGGGGAAAATTCTGGTGCTAATATTGAAGTTCTGAAGAGAATATTCCTTTCTTTTGGTGATCCTAGAGAGACTTAGGTGCAATGTGTAAAGTATTGTTAAAATCAAGCTCAAGCAAGTCTTAATTTTGTTGCAGAAGCTCTAACTACTCAGGGACAGAGTAGGTACCTTAGAAATGACTTAATCCTGAGATGTTAGAATCCAGTTTGAAATGTGATGCATGTTGTTGTCCAATTTTGAAGAGAAAAGAAAATATAAGAATCCAATACTTTTATGAATTCTCATTATGTCTAAGATACTCATTATTATAGAAACTAGAAAGACAAATGATCATTTTCTGTTGTAATTTTTAAGAGACAAAAAAAAGTAGGAATTCCAACTATTCCTTTTCCATTTCAATTTCCACATATCCCTATCAATATTGAAACCTACAACCTCAAAATTTTAATACCATAACTGCAACGAAATTGTGATGTGCTAAATTGTATATTTAATAAATAAAAAAGGAAAATGAATTCAGATAACCTGCTCCCTGTGAAAAGTCCATCAAAGGTGACAGATTATGTATCAAACTTAGGTATCAAAGAGGGTCAGGTTAATAAGATAAACGTTCTCATCTTCAGGGGTGGCCTAGAGGGCAGGGTAAGCTAACTGTCTATAGAAACTCCAAACCGAAGGGGTCTATTTTGCAATAAAGACTCGTTTCAGTTTTCTTCTGAGTCCATGGGTCATTGGAACATTGACCCTTACACTAACAGACTTGTTTGCTTGCACCATGCCAAATGACAACCACGCACATCTTTTGATTATCCTTTTTCCTCTTTTCATCATCTTTGTTTTATTTAGCAGATCAACAATCATCCATATGTCACGGTAAAAAACACCTACTAAGGAGAATGAGAAACCTCTCTAAAAGAAGGAGATAACCCCAAAGGTGGTGACAACATGCTTTGTAACTCTCATTGTGCTAGGGCACATGCATTCTGCATTCATATGACATTTGGGCTTGCAAAGTTTGAAAATTAAGTGTGACCAACGAAGTTGCACATATAATAGAAATGATAAGTCAAGAGGAAATAAATCATGAGTCCACTATCTTAAATCTTGAGATGATGTTATTATTGTTATATTAACTATCAACGAAACATGCACACCCAAACATAAACCAAAACAAAACCCCTTTATTTAAACTTTATGAAGGAAGTCGTGAGAGAATTTCGTACATGTCTTTGGTCTTTGGCAGATCAATAATTAGCTCGAAAATATCTTCTTTTCTCATTCATGCATAGAGTAAAATTTTGAGTAATTAACAAACAACTTTGCCTTGTTGAATCTTGCTCTACTATATATAGCTAAGTACAGCGCAACTTGAGGTTGACTTGACAAATGAAATTGGTAACTAACTAACGTTGAATGTTCTTGTTTACATTACATACAAGGCTTAGCTACAATACAACTTTAAGCGCGTTCTGCATTTATGACTCAACAACTCATGCCCATGTCCATGTCCATGACCATGAGGATCGAAGAAGAGGGGGAAATGGGAATGAAATGAATGCATTATTTATCTTCTTTTTTATGACATCAGAGAATAGAGATCTTACCTCGTGACTTGTGAGTTGGATCGTCATAAATCATATATAGTTATCAACGTGGTCTCTAATTTCCGTACGTACTACGTTGTAAAATTATCTAGAAATATTTTTCGTGTCAACATCAAATAGATTAGTGCATTACAGAAGCAGTGACGATATTTCTCATTGACTTTAGGCAGATTGAAGAACAATGATTTTGCAGTGCAGTGAGGTTAATTTTACTGTGTATATATAATATATTCCTCTGCAATTCGCCAATGTTCCATGGGGAGATTTGAGTTCGAGGCGTTTCTGAAAAGCAGAGAGAAGCCCATGATGAATCATCCAGAACAGAGGTTCTCTAGTTTCAACAGTTTCCTATTACACAATTATAGGAACCTGATTTTTTTATAATAAGTAGCTATAATTAATCCGAATAAAAAATATGTTTTTTTTTGAATAAAAAGAGTGTTATTAAATTAAGAATAATGTTTGTAACAAAAAATAAATAAAAATTAAGAATAATGTTTTGTACAAAGTGATGGGATAGAAATAAAACATAAATTAAAATGATAAAATAAGTGAAAATAAGATTTAAGAGAAAGCAGAGTGTGAATGAATCAATAATTTAAATGTCTAATGGTGATGAGTTTAATGGATATGCATTATTCTTAAAATAAATAAAAAAATTGTTTGGAGGCTATGTCCTATTCTTCTGCTGTGGCTCATGGTTATCTTTGTGGCATATCCCTTCCATTTAAGCAAAAAAAAAAAAAGTGTACAGATTTAATTTAAACGGTTAAAACCAACATGCAATTTATAGGTAATATTTCCCATTCACATAATGTCTCATGTTGGAAGAATTAGAAAGTTTTGAGCAATATATAGGTAAAAATTTCCAATTTCACCTAATGTCGTAAGATTTTTATAAAAGATATGATGTCTAATCAACTTATGATTTACTCTTATTAATCTGATATGGAAATCCCCCTAATCTCAAACACCTCTTTTATCCTGCATATTTTCATAACCATAATACAAAATTAAGGTTTTTCTTTTTTATTTCTTAGTGTCTACTGTCTAGATGTGCCAAAAAAGTTTCTTTGTGTGCAGTAAAAGAATAGGATGGTTGCCAAGTCAAGCAGGGGTCAGTAGGTCAACAAGACCAACACGTTTCATATTTCTAGTATTTGATTTGATTTTCCAGATATTCTATTCTATGTTACCTTATGATATTGTTTTCTCTTTGCTTATTGCTTATCAAACAAACAAAATCTCACTTTCTCTGCTTCATCTCTCATTTCCCCCAAAAATCCACTTTCAATTCCCAAAAAAGATCACAAACTTTGCTTCAACAATCCTTCTTTTTCTTTCTGTTTCTCTTCCATGGGCTGGTTCTGCTCTTTGAACTGGAAACTGTAGACAGACACCGCCATGGAAAAATCCAAAAGCTTTCTCCATAGTCTTGCTAATCACTTCAAATTTGGTTCCAACAGAGGTAATCCAACAATACCCTGAATTTTATTTTCTGGTTGATGAGGTTGTTGAGTTGTCTGAATATAGTTAGCAGGGTTCTCAGTTCTGTTTTTCTCTGTTTCTGTTCTGTTTTGTGTTTGATCAGAGCGAAGCAATGAAGCTGACATTCAGAGAATAACTGCACAGGAGCAGAAGATCTTTGCCTATGACACCTTGCTTGCTGCCACCAAGAATTTTAACCCTGTTCATAAGCTAGGTGAGGGAGGTTTTGGTCCTGTTTTCAAGGTAAAATAAAATCAATCAGCAATTTTCATAGTTTACATGTTTTCTGAAAATGAATTTTCATGATGTTGAACTCTAGAAAGCTCTCTCTTCCAAATGAACTCAAGAACTTGATTACTTTTCCACTTGGTCCCCCCACCACCTGGCAGAAAAGTCCTCAAAAGTAAAAAATTGATGCCTTTTTGGTTTTACTTGATTAACAAAAAAACTCTAGATGTAATATAATAAGTGAGTGGGATTTGGTTTCTGATTTGCACCCTTTTTCACTTTCAGGGGAAGTTGAGTGATGGTAGAGAAATTGCAGTGAAGAAGTTATCTCTCACATCAAAGCAAGGGAAGAAGGAGTTCATCAATGAGGCCAAGTTGTTGGCTCGTGTGCAGCATCGGAATGTGGTGAATTTATGGGGTTACTGCGTCTATGGTGCAGAAAAGCTGCTTGTTTATGAGTATGTGCCTCATGAGAGCCTTGACAAACTTCTATTCAGTGAGTGCTTCTTTATTCTATTCAATAAAATCATAGATTAGTGGAAGCCACTTACATACTTTAAGAAGTTCCTGCTTTAATTATGATTTTCTTTTTCTAAACCATGCTTTGAGTTAGTTAAGCACATACCTTTAAAAAAATATATATGGCCTGCAGGAAATAAAATTGATGATAATTATTCGTCAAACATGTTTGAATCAACTTCTCTTTTCTCGGAATCAATTCTAATACCCAGAAGTTACTCACTGATCCTTTTCCCAAGATTGATTTTGAATTCAGAATCAATTTTAGAAGAATTGTGATGAAATCTTTAATGTTCTAGCTAATTCTTTTCCATGTCTAATATTTAGAACCCTAACAGCTTGAATTTGAATTATGAGGTTTTCAACTTTAACTTTATCATCTCTCCTAAGACCGTGAACCACCATCCTTTCTCCAGATATAAAATTGTTTTCTTTGTCTTGACTCCAGAAGGAGATCAGCCTCTGAAAGAGACTGCACTTTAGACCCTTGACCTTAACAAATATAAAATTATAATTCATTTACTGGTTCCATTGGATGCGTAGACTAGACAACTTCATATTTACAATCAGAACTCCTCATCTTATATCCATCTTAGCAAAGCAGTGACGCCTTCTGTTGGAATAACAATCCTACCATTTTTTATTTTCCTTGTCAATTAAGCACATGGACTAGTTAATAAATAAAAAGTAGTGGGGTCTTAGAACCAAAAATTCAAGTTTGGAGAATGATTCTACTTCCTAAATTGTCCTTTTTTATATTTCTTTGTTATCGTGGAATAGCCACTAATTCCACTATTTAATGGAGGTATGATAGTTATGTGAGGCATCTTGTTTTTATCATAAACAACTAATGCTACTGACACAATTGATAGAAGAACTCATTATTCTCTCATACTCACCAAAAGAAAGTAAATTCACGGATCAATCCTTCAAAATGTTAAAGATCACACAAACTTA
Organism: Lotus japonicus; assembly: GCF_012489685.1. Classification (NCBI taxonomy): domain Eukaryota; kingdom Viridiplantae; phylum Streptophyta; class Magnoliopsida; order Fabales; family Fabaceae; genus Lotus; species Lotus japonicus. The sequence goes on along the minus strand of NC_080044.1, from coordinate 73,725,887 downwards.
TCATATTTAAATTTTGTATCTATCTCTCTTCATACCTAGTGCATGCACTGAATAGGTGAGATCTTGTGAACATTTATGAAAGAGTGAAATAGACACATATTTGAATATGACAACATTGTGAAATGAGAAATCCATTGCTACTCGTATAAGCTTCTCGTCATAATTGATTCTAATTTTAGAATCAACAGCAGAAGAAATTTCAAACATGCACTTTTTCGTGGGTGGCGTTGCTCTTTTTTATGACAGTAAGTTTATAATGGATGGTTGCAGATCCTCATAAGAGAGAGCAGCTAGATTGGAAACGCAGGTTTGGCATAATCACGGGTGTAGCGAAAGGCTTGCTCTATCTCCATGAAGATTCGCATGATTGCATCATCCATCGTGACATAAAAGCTAGTAACATATTGCTTGATGATAAATGGACACCCAAGATTGCTGACTTTGGCATGGCCCGTCTCTTCCCTGAAGATCAAACCCAGGTCAATACACGTGTGGCTGGAACCAAGTAAGTAAAATAGTTCCTTTTTTTTTGTGTGCCAACAAATAGTTTGATAGAGCGCCCTAATTTTTGTTCATACTAAAAATGCTTTAGAACTATACAGTGGGTACATGGCACCAGAGTATATGATGCATGGAAAGCTCTCTGTGAAGGCAGACGTGTTCAGTTACGGGGTTTTGGTGTTGGAGTTGATCACCGGACAGCGAAACTCATCGTTTAATTTGGACGTGGACGCACTGAGTCTTCTCGACTGGGTAACATTTTTTAATCTCAAACAAATGCACTCTTATTCATATAAAACATTCTTAACTAAGGATGCTTTGTGCTAATTGTTTTCTATCTCTTGTTGATGATTATAGGCATACAAGATGTACAAGAAAGGGAAGAGCTTAGACATTGTAGACCCTTCATTAGCATCAACGATGGAAGCAGAGCAAGTATCAACATGTATTCAGCTGGCTCTGCTGTGCACTCAGGGCGATCCACAGCTACGCCCGACAATGAGGCGTGTGGTGGTGATGCTGTCAAGGAAGCCAGGCCACAACCACGTGGAAGAACCGACGAGACCGGGAGTGCCCGGTAGCCGGTATAGAAGACCTCGCCGGCACTCAGCGTTGTCTTCCACCGGTGGTACCTCTGGTTCACACTCTTCTGACTCAAGCTACAATAGTACCTCTGGTACTGTTACTGCAACGGGAACAAGCTCAGCCACTGCAAATATAGTAGACTCAAGAGGTAAAAGTCCAATTCTGGGTTAGGAAGGTTCATTATGTTTTGCCACGTGATGAGGCTTGTTTATTCTTTTTGTAATGTAATTTATATAAGTATGTGATTTGAACTGATTAGAGTGTAGATATGAAGAGGGTTAGGTTAGGAATGGCCACATTGTAAGAGGTCGAGTCTTATTCAGTTATTCTTTAATATTTTTAACAGAAAAATGAGTTGAAATTCTTCTAATCTCAATTCTCAAGTGAGTCATGTCATCTTTCTTCAACAAAATTCTAGTGATAAGGAAAAGTTTCTATTACCTATACTCTAAAAGAATACTAAGTTTCTAGCATACATAAACACACTTCACAATTTTATTATCCAAAGTTAATATAAGTCAAAATGCAAATGACATGTTATTTGCAACTTTATCATACTTTATGACTAGCTATGTTAAAATGTATTCTGTAAAACAATATGGGATAAACATACTTCTTCATCTCATCTATCTTCTTGATATATTCTAGCTCTGCTTCTTCAGTACTAGTAACATTGAATAAATAGAAAGGCTTTCATTTACAACAATATCACCATATCCAGATCGAGTAGCTTCATTTTCAGTGATTACCTATGAATCATATCATCAGTAATACAATCAAGTGAAGTGAACCATTTCAACTCAGCATCCACAGTGAACGCTGTCAAATTCATTGCCTCATTGCCAAAAGGATTGATTATTCATACAAATTTTTCTTTTTTCGCAACAAGAGACAACCAAGTGCATATGCATGAGAATAGTGCATTCCCTTTCCTACAATCACTAGAAAAGAGACGAGGCTAGTTAAAATGTTCTAAAAGAAAATATACCTCGACTTTAATTCCCTTTCCTTACTTTCATGCCCGATCCATTAAGTTAGTTCCAACTTCCTTGCCATCATTGAGCATCCCCTTATAAACAATTCCAAAGCCATCATGGCCAATCACAATTTTTGACTTTTTGAGTAGTCCAAGTCAAACATTTTAACTTTTTTTTTGGTACAAAAAAAAAGCCAATGATCAACTCCTAAGAGTTAACACTCTAGCATAATCACTTGTAGAAGGCTCCTAAAAAACCCGCAAACAAGTCGTAGAAGACAAACCCAACTTGGCGAGAAAGTCTACAGACGCATTCCCCTCCCGCAAAGCATGCATAATGGCAACATCCTAAGTCCTATGCAAATAGGAGCAAATCGTGCTCACCACGACAACGTAAGCGTGCAGAGATGGCCTAACATCTCGGATGAGGCTAATAGCCAAAAACGAGTCCAAAAGGAGCACAATACGCCGATAACCCAAATCTCAACAAAGGCGGAGACCCTAGAAAATAGCTCAAAGCTCCACTTGAAGAACATCTGAATCTCCAAAGAACACAGCAAAACCAACAAGCTAGCGACCACTATCATCCCAAACCAGACCACCATAACCACTAGGCCCCAGATTTCCACGAAAGCTACCGTCAACGCTTAGACCTACCCAGCTAGCCTGAAGGGGGAAGTTGCCACGCAACCCATCGCTTCGGCCGCGGGCTGGAGGCCTCAAGAGCACCTCGACCTCGTTGTACATTTTTAACTAAATATGTTTTTAAAAAAGTGTTAACTTTATCTATTTATGAATTTGGTTGGGCATATACCACAAGTGATTCTAAAATCAAAATCAATGAAAAAAACTTAATTAAAAAAACTTTTATGAGTAGCTCTCGAGTTATAAGAAGAAAAATAAGTTATGAAAATATATTTAGTCTTCTCCCCTATTTCCATCGTGAGGAGTGAACTCGGAACCCTAGTGAGTGAGTGCGAGCGAGCCAAAAATGAGACGAACTCTGCTCAGAAATGCTTCTCTCCTCTATACTCGGAATCTTCTTCTTCACTCTTCTTCCACCACCGCCGCCACCACCACAACCACCACCGTCGCCACCTCACTCGCCGCCGTCACAAATCGTTTCCGGCCCAGGCTCTTCTCCTCCGATGAAACCCCCAAAAGCCCCGTTCCTCAAGAACCCGAAGAAATCAAGGACGTCGATAACAAAGGTTCGATCTCTTCTTCACATTTCACACCACGATTTGATGAGATTCAAATGAACCTGTTCATGAAATTCGATCCTGCGTTTTGAATTTTGTGTTTGCAGAGTTCAAAAAGATGATTGATCAATACCTCAAGGGCGACGAGGAGGTTCTTCCGTTGATACAGGAGGCGATTCTGATACGGAGGTTATCGGGGAAGCATGATGACACTGATGACGAGATGATGGATGAGCTCCGCATGGGGCCTCTGGATGATGTCAGTGACAGGGAGTTCGAGGAGGATTTCGAGGAGGCGCATCAGACCGATGAGGAGATCGATGATCTGTATAATGCTAGGGATGTGGTGCAGAAGAGGATGGTTCATGATGAGTACTTCAACATGGATCCCAAGAAGTGGGATGAAATTGTTCAGGATGGGGTCAACCATGGTTTTCTTAAGGATACCAAGGAGTGTGAGGAGATTCTTGAGGATATGCTCAGCTGGGACAAGCTCCTCCCAGGTAATAATAACTAGCATTCTTCATTCTACTAGTAGTTTTTTCTTGTGTATTTGGTCATGGTAATTGTCAACTGAAAACTAAATGCATTGGGGAAATGTAACATTGATTGGTTTCACCTCCATTGCTAAAATTTTGTGATGTTCCTGGTATTTTATTGTGATCGATTGATATGATGTCCCCTGGTGTAGTCAGTAGTAATTTAAGGCTAGAGGAAAATATGAGGGAGTAGTACTACTTAATATCTTTAAATTATTGTTGTCATAGATGGATTTAGCATCTCTAAAATGATTTAGAGGGTAAAGAAAGGAGTTGTTGCCATTGAATGGAAATTCAAGGCTTGACATCGTATATGCACATTGCAATAACAATTTATGAAGCTGTTTGAATGATTGAATCTTAAACTATCAATTTTCCAACTATTGGCTACAATGCCTTGATTTTTATTTTTTGGTTTTCCGAGGTATCTGTACAACCCGCAACCGTGAGACTAATCCCCCGAGGCTCTGAGATCACTTTAAGTGGGCATGCCTCTCCCAACAAATCCTTCTCCATACGCATTGCCCGGGGATCATACCCTGAACTAGATGCTTAAGGAGCTCAAGTATCTATCAATTGTGCTAGACCTTGTCGATTACAATATCTTGATTTTCGACCACTTTGAAGCCTTGATTTTTATTTTTTGGTTTTCCGAGGTATCTGTACAACCCGCAACCGTGAGACTAATCCCCCGAGGCTCTGAGATCACTTTAAGTGGGCATGCCTCTCCCAACAAATCCTTCTCCATATGCATTGCCCGGGGATCATACCCTGAACTAGATGCTTAAGGAGCTCAAGTATCTATCAATTGTGCTAGACCTTGTCGATTACAATATCTTGATTTTCGACCACTTTGAATCTCTCATGTTACATGAGCTAAATCCATAATAAATACATTCAATAAGATTTTTTCCTAGCTCTGAGTTGACTCTTACTTTCATTTAATTGTAATTGGTCCAGTTCAATGTGGAAGGATGTCATTTAAGTATTTAGTGTACTTCATATATTAATCTTAGGTGATGCTAGATCTTATTCTGGCCTTTGCTTGGCATTTATTGCACGTTCCAGCAAAAAATCCCTGATCATGAGCTTTATGTGCATTTGATATGATTCTCGATGCATGTTTGAGTTTAAGTGTAGTCATCAATTACAATTTACGACTTTAATATAGTGATTTGAGTCGCGTTGTGCTGATTCTGATGAATTCTCTTTGTAATGTCTTATCTAGATGAGATAAAACAGAAGGTGGAGATAAAATTTAATGAGCTAGGCGACATGTGTGAAAGAGGGGAACTTGAACCTGAAGCAGCTTATGAACAGTTTAAGAAGTTTGAGGATGAGATGGTCATGGAGTACATGAAGATTATGGAGAAAGAGGAGGCCCCGCAGTCGGATGACACTGCTGTCCCAGACAAGAAAAAAGAGTCAGATGACCCACCAGGTGAAGGTCCAATTCTCCGCTGGGTAACCCGGGCAGTATTTGCTCCCGGTGGCGATGCATGGCATCCAAAGAACAGGAAAGTTAAACTATCTGTTACGGTGAAAGAGCTTGGACTTTCAAAATACCAATTTCGCCGTCTCAGAGAATTGGTTGGAAAACGTTATCATCCAGGGAGAGATGAGCTTACAATAACTAGTGAGAGGTATATTGCTAGATGCATAAAAGTTCATTCATGTATTATTCAATTATATAACCTTTTGTCTCTTGGGCTTTTCCTCAAATCCTGAAAGCAGTTACATTTTTATCTAAAATCTTATTTTTCACATTGTGAAGGTATGAACATCGTGAAGAAAACAGAAAGGATTGTCTAAGGACTCTTCTCTCTCTCATTGAGGAGGCTGGAAAAGCTAATAAACTAGTGGATAATGCCCGGACTTCATATGCCAAAGAAAGACTCCGAGCAAATCCAGCTTTCATGGCCAGACTGCATGCTAAATCCATGAGAGTACGAGAATCTAATCAGATTCCTGCTTAAGGTTTCCAGGTCTGATGTATGAATGTTGGAACATTCACTTGCCTTAATTTGTTATTGCTCCCAGATTTTGTTTCTTTTATGAATTGTTGGCTTTTATATTGAGTTGGATCATGAGTCATAGTTGCAGAAACTACCTCACTGCATAAAGGTGTAAGGCTGCGTACATCTGATCCTCGTCCACAATGATAGGAGACTCCACTGGGCCGACCTTTAGTCATATCTTTCTTATTTAGTGCTCGGCATCAAGGATAGATTTTCACCTTGAGCTAATATTGTATGCTAGCTAACCTTTAGACATGCTTGGGTATTTGCTACTTCACCATCACCAATAATATGATTTAATGTAGATAAGTGATTGTCAATGTGACGTTGTTCCTTGAGCACATGCTCAGTTGATCAGTTTATTGAATTGCACAATGAATACCGATACTAAACGTGTAAGAAGAACGTGGAAAAATTAAATTTTCAAAATAACAGTTTTGCTTCTAGCGTATGGAAATTGCAAAGCATTGGATTCTTGGCTTGTTTGAGTATATATTCGTTAATGATAAAAAGTGAGAAACTGAAGAAACAGGAAACAAAAACATGCCCTTTTAAAAACTTAGTACTGTTGAACTGCGAAGCAAACATCGAACTTCATCTCAAAAACCATTCACCAGATTTTCATGCAAATGTTAACACAGCCCTTGCTGCATAATCAAAGGGTATGCTCGTGTGAACTTCCTCAACAACGATTGCAAGACTCAACGCTAACTGCAGAAAGCAAACAACAAATTTTTGATGGTGTTGTCGTGGCTGATGCTGTAAAATGGGTAGCAAACTGGGTCTTGAAGACTCAAAATTTTCAATGGCAAAAGGCATCACTGCATGATTTCAAGACCTGACAAGCCTTGTTCATGTTCTGGTTCGAGATGCAGAGAAAAATTGGTTGAGTTTCTTTGTAGTTGTTGTTTGCTATGTGTCTGTTGTCCACTAGCCACCGTTTATTGTTGCATCAAGCTACCATGCAGATTCCTTCATAAAGCACTGAGGATTGCGTGGCAGTGGGCTTGTTATGGATCAAGGAATAGGATTTTTGCAGACTATTCTTCGTTTTCTGACATTGATTCTGATGTTACGTTTGGTAAGGTTAAGCCTAGTGTTGCTGAAGATAGATTTCACAGTTTGATGCGTGAGTAAGATGCAGCTCCATGAAGCTTGGTTTTAGTTCCTAAAGAATAGACCAAGATTTATATTGTTTTGATGGAGCATAGTTGCAAAAAGGTAATATTTTGTATGGAGATTAATAAATGTTGCAAAAAGAACAAAACTCTTGTCAAGAATGGGATTTGAACCCATGCCCTTTCGGACCAGTACCTGAAACTGGCGCCTTAGACCAACTCGGCCATCTTGACTTGTTTGATGTTCTTTGCTTAACGTTGTATTAGTACATTAGTTTAGATAAATCAGCATGATAAACGAGAGAAGGGTAACTTAGGTTCATGTGTTCCAGTTTTTGCAAGGGAATCATCATATATAATTTGTCATTTTCCACACATAGCTCAGTTCTTGGCACAACAAAGCTCTCCCACTTTATATTATCCCCTTTACTTGTAAGGAACTACTAAATTAAAGATATTCACAGTAATAATTGTGGGTTTGGGTAATCAAGTTAATTCATTGAGCGTTTACCACTTTATCGCTTATTAATGAGTTAATTTGAGAAATTTAATGAAATCAGCTGAAAATAAGTTATACATAAGTTTAAATTCTTATTCGTTACCTGATTTGAACAACTTATGAACAAACTAAAAACAACATATGTCCATTATAAACTATTTACATAATTTATTACAAATACCTGCATATAAACGTTTATGTTATAACATAAGCTCAAACAAATTCTTCTATATACGATTAGTTTGTATTTTTAATCATAGTCATTTAAGAGTAGAGATACATGAACTACGGTAAGTGTTTGGATATCCACTTTTGTGGCAGTTTCAGATCGCCACAAAGTGGTAAGTATGGAAAAAAATTATGGCGAATTACGATCCCCATAAATATTAGTGTTCAAGGTGTTTGCCGTAGTAGAATGTTCCACAGATAATGATTTTTGGCCATGTAAAGACATGCATTTTAGAAAATAGAAGTTGTGATGATTAGACATGTAGAAATTGTTCTTCTAATGAAGTTTAAATTGTGGAAGCTAACATGGCCTGCAGGTATGTCTAGATATTTAATTGGTGGCAGCCGTTCCTTGGATTCCCACAGACAAATCTTGTGACTCACTTTTCAACTAGTCTAAAATTGGCAATCATGGCTAGGTTAAAAGGATAGGTTAATTATGTACTGAGGGATGTCACAACTAGTATGATACTTTCATTATAAAGTAATTATTACTGAGAATATTATATTAAAGTGCATATATTACTCCATGTTTGGATCCACCTCTAATTTTGCCAGAATCACAGTTAGAAATAATAATATAAAAATATTCATGTGATTTTTATTCTAAAACTTAATATTTTAAAATATTTAATTCTTGACATGATATCAATACTTTTATGAAAACGGACAGCTTAAATTTTTTGAATTATTGGTTCTTCACATTATCATCCCACAAAAGCTACTTATCAAGAAAGGTATAAGTATGAACACTTCACTTGAGTTAAATTCCACATTGAATCCAACAAGGTTAGGAAATAGTTTGTTGGTTCTTTGAAATGCAAAAGAAAAATAGATAAAATGATAGATTTCATATTGAAAAGTAAAAAAAAAAAAAAAGACCATCGATCATCCCTCTCTATGTACATATCATAGCAACTGCACATTTTTCACGCTACATGACCATCGAGCAGTAACGAATTAATCTTAATATATAGATCATGACATTTTTCATAGAATTTACAGTTGACACTAAGGTCAGAGATCAGTGAATCCATATCAGAATTATGAGGTCTTCTTTTCCTTCACTGGTCCTCTGGGAATTTTGTTGACATATGTCTTCTTAAACCTTCTATATTTTTTCCTCAGATCCACTATGATATGTCCAAACAGATTGTTAATTTCTTCCTCATGTCGATCATACACAATTGGCAGTGTTTGAATACAAAGAAAACCTTGTCAATGAAAAGAGGACAACTTAGTGTACTTATTAGTCAGTAAAAAAAGTCAAATCATAGACAAATTAAGAGAAACAACAAGTATAAAAAGTTCTTAATACCAATATATAGCAGATTGACAAAGCTGAAGAAGGTTCCAATCACTGACAATACATAGAGGGAAACAACAATCTGAAAATATTTTTACAAATGAGATGTTAAGTTTTAATTGGTTGAGAACTAGAGTTTAATGAAGTACAATCAATGTTAGTGTTAATTACCAGAAGAAAGGTAGGTAGATCTGTTCCACTTGAAATGTGGAGAAGCAATCTTAATATCTGGTTCAATCTTCTGTGCAAGATGAAACCAAGATCTTGGAACAAAGATTCCTGTAAAATATTTTCCAGGAACTGGGGACCATCCCTGAAGATATATTTATCAGACCACTTGATTTTTAAGTGCTTATATTTAATGACTTTTTGAAACAGATAAGATATATAACATGTTAGGAAATTCTCCTATAATCGATTCTAAAGCTGAAATCAATTTTGAAACTTTTGTGAGTAACTTTCATGTGTCGGAATTGATTCAGCTGATTCAAACATAGGAACTTAAAATGGGTACCGTTTCAAGATATCTGCAGCTATTGACCACAGGTAGAGTGCAAGCATTGATGTGATTGCAAAGTGACAAAGAAGGGTCACAAGATTGTACTCAGCAACCTCAAATAGAAACCATATTGCTGTCATCCCAAGCAAAAGTGCAGCTGATACATTTCTGTCCCTCCATAATAACACATCTGCCACTGCAAAATTATTAACCAAATTATCATAATCAATTCATTGGGGCAACATGAAAAAAGTGAGTATACATTTATGAATAAAAAAATATTTTTGTAGGGCTATATTATAAATCATGTTGTAAAACCTTACAATTGATTAAAACTATTTTTTCTAACTTTTAGCAGAATTGATCCTGTGGCTGAAATTAGTTCTTTAAAACAACTCCCTAACAATTATATAATCGTTCAAAATTAATTTACTCTATCAAAATTGATTTTGAGGTTCTCCAATAAGAAATCAAATTAAAGGCACATTAGTTGTAGCCTATTCTAATTTCATAATCTTCACTTCCCTACTAATACTACTATTTTTGTTTGTGGGGCTATCCATTATCCAAATGAATTTCATAAAATAAAATGCACAGGAAGTAACCAAGCTGAAGTAATGGTACCTTTTCCTCCTCCAAGAATTTCATGTATTGGCTTGTCACGAGTTAAGATCGTGGCTTGTGTTTTGGAAATTTCATCATCAGAATCAGACAATATTAATGCATTGTGTTTGTGTGCCATGCTTTCTTCTTGATGGATAATGATTGTTGTATTGTTCTGACATTTATGCAACCACTTTTTTATATATTATTGTTGCATAAGCAGGGGATTTCATGCTCAATAGTGAAGTTAGGAATGACTTGGGGTTTAACTTGAGTATCGCTTTAATTTGCATATTCTCTACACTCTGAAGTAAGTAATATGTCCCCTGAATCAGGATGAGTATGTTATGTGGGCATGTAATTGTATAGATTTTACATGCAATCCACATAAGATTCTTTATTTTCATTCACATCAAATTGGTAGGGCAATTAAAAAAAGTCGTATAAATTATAATAAAGCAAATTAAAACAAGATGAAAAAGAAAAGAAAAAAATAAACTGAAAGCCTTATTGTATTCAATATTAATTAATTAGTTAAACCTGATTATTAACGGAAAACCAAATGTTACTTTACATCGCAAAACCGCCGCAAATATGTATATCGGTTGGGTGTCGTGGGATTTTTGTATGTGCGCCTGTTCTTATTGTTCAATCAATTATAATCATTCACAGGATTTTTCCAAAATAAAAAAATCTTACAAAACCATGTTTTGTTGTCGTTTTGAATTTTTTATTTCAATTAAAATTTGAGTGAGCTCGACTTCGGTCATCATCGCAGATCATGACTCGTCGTTAAGACCATAAGTTCTTTGGAGAGATACTTATACATTTTTTGATTTTCCAAGGTATCTCACATCCAGCAGTTGTGAGACTAATCATTGAGGTTAGAAAATCACATTAAATGTGTAAACCTCTCACTCCCTACGCACTGTCCATGGTTTGAACCCTGAACTTGATACTTAATAAAGAAATATGGATACATACCGTTTACTAATACAACAATCTTACCGTACTGAAAGTGAAAACCAAACAAAAAAAATGGTTTATCCTTATCAATGGAATCAACAATGTGTTTTCACTTTGGGGTGAACGATGGTGTATTTCGGGGATACATTCACTCTGTCCTTTAGGCACTGCGAAGAGATCATGTTGTGGAAGTGTTACTAATAATTTATTTCAATCCTAAACCAAAAAGTAAACAAATCTGACGTTAATGCCAAAGTGGGGGTGTGGTCTGTGTTGTGGGGACTATTAATTCAAGTATCAAACAAACATAATGATGTCCTATCTAGACTAAAATATTATCACTTCATTGTCAATTTGTCATTAGCATATTTAAATACAGTAGTTAATTAATAAATGTCATTTGAACTTTTTTACTTGCATTTATATTCCTTGTAATTACTTGACTTTGGTGAACTGATACAGTATTACTTAGCCATATAATACCGACAGATTAAATCTAGCAGTTAGTATATGTTTGGAAACGGATAAATTTTCCTGTTGTGAAATTTTTGAAGAACCAGAATTGATTGGCTTGGTTTTTTTTTTTTTTATAAGCGATCAATTAGCGTGGATACCTATTTATAAAATTCAGAATTGATTTCTATTGTTAAAAACAATATTTTTATGCTTGAACGATTTTTTTTATTATTGATTCTAGCTTCAAGAAGTAAGGGATGAAAGCACCAAATTTAGCTATTTATGAGATTTCAATGTTGAATTTCATAATATTATCCTATAAAATTCATATATGTTTGCTTCAAATGTTCAACTTTGGTAGAAGTTAAGAAGCTACTCACATATATATGTATATATATGCATTGTATTATATGTTTGAATTTTATTTCAGAATTGAGGAGTTAATAATATTGTATCAAATAACGAGCTATTAAACAAAAAAATAGCACATCTCAATACATTTTTTTCTTCATAAAAATAACTTAAACACACATAATGAACAATAAAAAGGACAATCAAACTTCTAGTAAACTAATTTCATAGAAAAAAACGAAGATACTAGTAGGAAGAGGCTCAACTCAATGTCAGGCAGAAAAGACAAAACATACGAGGTCTGATATACTGCTATATAAATAGACAATAACCTCAATCGGTGAAAGCAACGTTTTTCTTTCGGAACTTTCTCAAGAAAATGATTTGTACACATCCATCATAAGTGTTGAGATTGAAAAATGATAGAAATAAAAGATAAATGTGATATACAATACGTTAAAAATAAAGATAGAAATTAAAGAATGTATTTCAAAATGTTATTACTGATTTGACGTATATAAATCTAGACTCTTTTCAATATTCACAAATGTTCTTTCTAAAAGAGCGTGATTTGTGCCTCTTTTGTAAAGACGTCTCATGAGCGTTTTTCAAACTTGATTTTGGAGTAATACAGAAGATAATAATGTATTTTACTAATTCTGGTATACCAAATTTTTTTAACTGGAGTATCCTTATAGATACTTTCTAAACTAAATTATATTAACAGACAAAAATTTCTATGATTCTAGAAAACATTTTCAATCTGTAATCAGTTTTCTATTTTTTTTTAAAGAAAACATATAAAGATAGTGACAGAAACAAGTCATCTAAACTCTTTTATTAGAAGTGAAAATAATAAGCACAATAGCAGGATGAGTCTCCAAAAATAAAAATGGATGTTGTTGCCCATAAGCCAACTTTACCAATTTATCTGTCACTATGTTGTAACTTCTAAATGCATTAATCAATAAATCATTTCAATCTAGGTGTTAAAGCGGAAGGATCACAACTATATTTGCACTATAATCGGGAACCACATCTACATCATCATTACGATCATTACGAAGGATGTGAACAACCTTAAAACAATTTGACTCATACTCAGCCTTCCAGAAATCTTTCTACAACGAGGAGAGATGCCTTGTTTTATGGCCACAATCTCTGCTAATGGAACACCTTCATCACCCAATTGAAAAGCAAACATGAAGAGTGAGGATCCATAAATGTTCCTCGTAACTCCACCAGTAGAGCACGCACATGATAAATGGAGGGTACTTATCATCTATATTCAATTTAATTAATTTTGCTTTAATTGATATCTATATGCAATTTGAAGTATAAAAACCATTAATTATATTTGACATTTTAAAATGAAATAATAAACTAATTTCATAAAAAAGAATTAGAAAAAAAACTAATATAAAAAAAAAAATTAACCCAACCTTAGAAAGAAAAGACAAACATAAAAGGCATGAAGCACCTTTGTTCCAAATATAGAATTCCATCAGAAGAACAATGACCCAGCAATTTCACTCATGCCGTTGAGGAATTCAGACCCAACAATTCAAAGTTTCTATCTTTTTAACAATCGCCCCATCACTGTTATTGTTCCTCAACGGCATAGCTTTGTACCTAGTTTTGTAGTGTGATGAATTTGGGGCTATGAGGTTTTGGAGAAACAAGATAAAGAAACCCTAAAACCCCAAATCAAGCACCACCATCATCACACTGAACTCTCTTCAACAGAATCTTCGTCGTCTCCGCCCTTGGTGAAGGATTGCATGCTCTCTGGCCCCTCTGCTCTGTGTTTGTTTTTTGTTGGGTCACTAACCATGAAAGAGAAAAAAGAGGGAGATACAATGGTGGTGGAGATCCATCCATGGAAATCAACAAGCAAGAAGCGTTGCTGCAGAAAGTCGAAAATGGGAGAATAGAAATCGAAGTCGGGGATCAAAAGCAGAGGTTGAAATTGTAGATCAAAAATCAAAAATCAAAAATCAAAAATCAAAAATCAAAAATTAGAGATCCAAAATTAGAGGTCAAAGATCAGAGAAGAATAGACGAGAAACATATATGGAAGAAGCTTGGGTAAAACCAACGTATGTGGTGGTGACGGTAGCCGGCGATGTAGATGAGGAATTGGAACAGTACAACCCACAACTTAATGGGGTAGACCGGTTATGGGTGTTTTAGTAAAACCGATAAATTATTTTTTAAATGTCAATTGATCTCATCCATGAATTAAAAAAAGCATTAAATTCAACGGTGGGAAATTAACTGTAGCACCGTGCGTCAGTTACACGGTAGATGAAACCTCTTCGGCTTCTCATTTTCCTGAATTCTCAATGTCATGTTTCAAACTCTAACCTGTTACACAACACTCCACTCATCACCAATGGACTCAACTTCATTCCTCTCCTCTGCTCCTACCCTTTTCACCTCCACCACACACAACTCCATTTCCATCACACCCACCTTCTCCTTTCCCAGAAACTCTCTTCCTTTCACCAAAATCATGGCTTCATCAGCTACTACATCATCAACAGCACAACCCATCGTGTTTGGTTTCAAGACTTTGATGGAAACCTTCACTGTTGATGTGCACAGAGCAGAGAACAGGCCATTGAATGTGCCCTTGATTGCTCCTTTCACCATCGCTTCTTCCAGGTTGGACAAGGTGGAGAACGTTGCTATCAGAGTTGAGCTGAAGAACGGTGCTGTTGGGTGGGGTGAGGCGCCGGTTTTGCCTTTTGTTACTGCAGAGGATCAACCTACTGCCATGGCTAAAGCTTCTGAGGCGTGTGCGTTCTTGTATAAGTGTCCTGCACTCACTCTGGGTTCTTTGTTGGGGGAGATTGGTGCTATTCTTCCAGGGCATCAGTTTGCTTCAGTGAGTGACACTAATCTCATACCATTTTTGGAAAATTTCTACAATTGGTTTTAATGTCAAAATCAAGTATTGGAAGAAGTTTTTTAGTAGCTTATGGAAACCAGAATTGATTTTGAAAAAATTAAGCTGATCCACACTTGTTTTGAGTTCATCTTTGATCAGTGCTTTTGTTGCTATTACTTCAGTATCTCACTCTCTCACTTCTTCTACTTTTGAACTTGACATCTGATATGATGATCCTTTACTATACAAATTCCTTGAATTTTGGATGATAGCTATGATTTACTACTTGGTAACTAAGGATGTGAAAGGGTAGTACCAGATTATGAGAAAATTTAATTCTTCCATTTAGGATCTAATTTTGCAATATTGGTTGACTTTTCCATGTGTCATGTGTGTCACTTTTTTATTTTGGGCCTCTCTGCTAAATGCTTTGGTTCTTTTCTTTGCTAAACTCTTTTGTTGTTACATTTGTTTAGAAGTTTTTTTGGGATCAATGTTAAGATAATTAAAATACAAGAAGGGAAGAGTCTTTTCTTAATGCTCTCTTAGTGAATTGTACTGATCATGCTCATTAAGGTTGTTCTGAGAGCCCAGAACTGGGCCTAAGATTGTGACAATGTTGAGAATCAAGTTGTTATTTGTTTAAATTCTATGTTTCTGCAGCTTGGTTGTAATTAAAGATCTTCCTAATGAACTGGCTTCACTGGTAAATGAATTAGACAGTATTTACCAGCTTCAAAAGGATTTAATAGAAATCCATGTTACTCTGATATTTAACTTTAATTTTCTTGAAGGAACAATGGGCTAATAAATGATTAGGGTTGTAAACTTATTGCAGGAAACTACTTCTTTTAGGCATTACAAATCCTCATTTTTTTCTATTGTTTTATGGGATTTCCTTGACAACTGTGGTCCTAATTATTAATTTTTTAAAATTCTCATGGGATCTATGGAACATTGAAGGTTAGGGCTGGGGTAGAGATGGCAATAATTGATGCTGTTGCAAATAGTATTCGTGTGCCATTGTGGAAGCTTTTTGGTGGGGCTTCAAATACCATAACGACAGATATAACAGTTAAGTTCTATTTGATCTCGAAGAAATTCTTAGTTATAACACTCAATTAGTAAAAAAATCTAAGCCAACCTATATGTGCAGATCCCAATTGTTTCTCCATCTGAAGCAGCTAAATTGGCTTCTAAGTACTATAAAGAAGGATTTGAGACTTTGAAGCTGAAAGTTGGAAAGAATCTGAATGCAGATATAGAAGTGCTCCAAGCTATACGTGCTGCCCACCCTACATGTCAGTTTATTCTCGATGCTAACGAGGGGTATAACTCTGAAGAAGCAGTGGAAGTTCTTGAGAAATTACATGGTTAAAAATCTACATGTTTAAAGTTTTGCCTCCAATCTCCATATATGATCCAAATGATTGTCATTGTCATACAAGAAAATGCACACATGCACCGACATACTTGTTCAACTTCATTGCACTATTTTAGGAAATTTGGCTAAAGAACTCAGATTGGCTTTCTATTTCAGAAATGGGGTTGACCCCGGTTCTATTTGAGCAACCGGTTCATAGAGATGATTGGGACGGTCTTGGATATGTCAGTAGTATAGCAAGAGAAAGATATGGAGTATCTGTTGCAGCTGATGAGAGCTGCAGAGGTTTAACTGATGTTTACAAAATAGCAGAAGGGAATCTTTTAGATGTCATTAACATTAAGCTCGCCAAAGTTGGAGTAATGGGCGCGTTGGATATTATAGATAAGGCGAAAGTAGCAGGATTAGATTTGATGATTGGTGGTATGGTTGAGACAAGATTGGCTATGGGTTTCGCTGGTCACCTTGCTGCTGGTCTTGGGTGTTTTAAGTAAGTGTTTCAAATTTGGTCCTTTTTTTGTAAGCGTGTATAACTTCATATTGTTTTCCTTCTATTTTGGTCAATTTTTTCATTAATCCATTTAAATGTTGCAAACTCTTTTGTAGGTTCATTGACCTAGACACACCACTTCTACTTGCAGATGATCCTGTTCTTGAAGGCTATGAAGGTATACTCTGCATAATATCCATATGTTGCTCCTAAATTCTAGGTTTTCAGGAAAAGATTGGTTTGATTGATGTCTTTGCATTGTGATGACACTAAGGTGTTTCTTTGAACAGTGTCAGGTGCCACATATAAGTTCACAAATGCTAGGGGTCATGGTGGATTCCTTCACTGGGACAATGTTGCTTAGTAAGTGATGATTTTCTTTCCTAATACAACTCCAGTTAATCCTGATTCATAGGATTACGAATGATTTATAAGTTGAAAACAATTTAAGTTGTCCAAGCCTTATGCTTTGTTGGAAAGTAAAATAATTGTTGAAGGTATTAAATCAATCTCGGCCCTTCACCTAATAGCTTAAACTCTTAGGAGATTGAGTTCTTCAGAAGGCAATCAAATCATTCCCTATTCATAGTTGAATTTCTGCACAATGTGAAGTGGATCTGTTAGTCCACCCTTCAAGCTCAAGCAAGCTCTTGCATGATGAGACATGTTAGAGATATAAAATCAATCTTAAGCCTTCACCTAATAGAGTAAGTTTACAGAAAATTTGCTCTTGCAAATAATGAGCCTAAGTGGAAAATGATGTTTCCTAGTAATCCACCTTCTTCATAGCTTGTAAAACCAAAATTTATCTCTAATGACAAAGTACTTCTTTTAGCCGGAATAGGGAAAGCAATGTTTTGAAATTTTGGACACTTCTTGTATACATTGAAAATGTTCTTCATCCGAATGAATCAAATTAAATGTTTATTTGTCATGTATACCAATCACGAAAATATTTGTTCTTTTCAGCATAAAGGTTGGAGTCATAATCTTACTTAGATGACCACCCATCATGACTTTTCACATGTATAGTTCCTTCACTCATGTCTTTATTAAATTATTTGCAGAAGTTAGAATTTTGCCAACCCATGAATCTGCAAAAGCCTAAATGGACAAGTTGGTCAGAAGTTCAGACTCCACAAAGAACTGTGGAGCAAGTGAATAATAGTGCAGAGGGCCTTCTGCATGAAAATAAGGTGTGGAGTTGTGACATTTGCAGGCGGTAATAACAATAGTAGCCATAAGTAGAGAATTCTTGAGCAGCATGAGTAGCTAGCTAGCATTTGACAATTGCTGTGTTTTGCTTCTTTCACTGCTCATCATTTTCTGGAAAAAAACTGTTCTTCTGGTCTTGTAGCAAATTGTAACTAGTTTTCAATGGATACAACTTATATTTTCACATTTGCTAATTAGAATCATGGTCTAATATATTTATAACCAAGGTTGATCCTAATGATATAAGGGATTTAACACCATACTTGTGGTATTCCACAATCATCAATGTTTTTTATATTGTGATTAAAGTCACAGAACTCTGAGGGGTCATGAGAGCTAACACTGTTTTAACAAATTAACTAGTCCATGGTCCTTTTTAAAAAAAATTCTCCTACAACAGGAAAACAAAGCATTTGTTCCATTTTTAGCTGGTCCAATCTTATAAATGTTCATGTAGCTTGTAACTGCATACGTGAGCGCGGTCTTTACAATTAAAAAGCATTTTCAGTATAGTAAACCTGCTATCTTTTTTTTTGATAAAAAGGGGGGGGGGGGTCAACGCCCAGAAACAAACAGAACAGACTAATGAACCAAACGGGGGAAGGACACCCCAATAACATCATCCCTCAAGAAAGGAAAAAGAGAGGGAGGAACATGATCCTGGTCAAATTCTTCTCCTATCAGATTGTGGCCCATCCGAGCTAGGTGGTCAGCGCATCGGTTGGCTTCTCTATAGATGAATCTGAACTGAACATTCCTATTAAGAGAGGCTAAGAACTGGATGTCCTTAATGAGATCAGTGCACGGGTGGGCATGAGGGCATCTGACTGTGATCAAGTCATAAGCTGTCTTGGAGTCCATTTCCACAAGGAGGGGAACAGGAGCAAAAGTTTGGGCCACTCTAAGTCCTTTCAAGACACCCCACAACTCAGCACGAACCGATGAACAAAGACCAAGAGGGGAGTAGAAACCAGCTAACAGTTTGCCAGAGGAGTCACGCACTAATCCACCACAAGCCGCTCTGAAATTTGCTTGAAAGACAGAGCCATCAGAGTTCAGTTTGATAAATCCGTGGGGTGGGGTTCTCCAACCAATCAATTTCTCCTTTCTAGGATGAGGGATACTTCTGTCAGGGAGGGACAGGGATTGAGCTACTTGGGAAGCCAAGCTAATAGCTATGATGACAAGGGAGTCGGGCGTAGACGTTTGATTCTTGAAGATCAGTTCGCAACGATCTTTCCAAATCTGCCAAATTATGATACCAAACAGAATGGGCCAGCTTATGCCTCTGTTGTGGATATAGTCCCTACCCAGGTTGAATTTAAGCCAATCTGAAAGGCCTTGACTAAAAAATCTACTCCAGTTTTCATCCTCAATAAAGACGTTCCAGACGTGTTTCACCCATTCGCAATCTCTAATGGCATGCATTACCGATTCCTCTTCTTCCAAGCAGCGAGGACAAGTGCTGTCATCTGTCATATTTCTTTTGACCCTTTCCTTATTCGTCAATAAACGGCCATGAGCAGTTTTCCACAGCACCGCCTGGGCTCGGGGGGGACCTCTAAAATTCCATACATGTTCAAAAGTCTTCTCATAACTCACAAGAGGGGGAGGGAGGAGAATCAAGAAGGCTGAGTTTAAAGAGAAAGCGCCATCTGGACTGAGGCCCCAAAAAGGCTCATCTTCACCCCTCTCAAGGTGGGGTGGATTGAGAGCACAAATCCTGCGACAGACATCATCAGGGAGAAGTTGAGAGAGAGAGTTCCAATTCCAGTCACCATTTTCCAGAAACGCAGCCACCGGAAGATCAGCATTCCAGGCCTCAGAATGAACATCAGGCATAAAAGAGGTGATCGGGCCCATATTCGGGATCCAATTGTCTCTCCAGAAGGAGACTTTAATGCCATTGCCTAGGGTCCATTTAACTCCCTGCTCCATAATGGGCCAGGCTTTGCAAATCCCTTTCCAAGTAGGGGAATCAGGGGGTTTAGGCAGGGGGGGGAGCCCGAAGACCAGGGTTGAATTTGCATTTAGCCTTAAGCACTTGAGTCCAGAGGGAATCTTTATCAGCTAGAATGTTCCAAGCTAATTTCGCCATGTAGGCTTGATTGATGGTTCGGAGGTCGCGGAAACCTAGCCCACCTTGGTCTTTTGGAGAGCAAATAGTATCCCAGCTTATAAGATGGCATCTGCGATGATCGGCCGTAGAGCCCCAAATGAAGTTTCTGCAAAGCCTTTCAATCTCCTGGCAAACACCAATTGGAATTGGAGTGGTTTGCATGACATAAGCAGGGAGACTCAAAAGGCAGCTCTGAGTAAGAGAGACTCTTCCTGCAAAAGAAAGAGTAGAGACTTTCCACCCCGATAGTTTCTTTCTGACTTTGTCAGTGAGGAAGTTAAAATTTTCCTTAGATAATCTAGAGTGGAGAAGAGGCACACCTAGGTACATTCCTAGATTGGTAGTTTTTTGGATCCCAAGAGCATGGACAATTTGGTCAGCCTTCCCATCATGCACATTCTTGGAGAAGAACACTCTTGATTTTGGGGGACTAACTTTCTGGCCAGAAGCTTCACAGAAATTATGCAAGATTTCGTCAATAAGGATTGCTTGGTCCACAGAGGCTTCCGCAAAGAGGACCACATCATCTGCGAATAGAAGATGGGATAGAGAGGGCCCTGATCTTCCAACTTTAAAGGCCTTCCATCTACCATCCGAGCAAGCATCTTTTATAGTCAAGGCAAGTCTCTCTATGCAAAGAACAAAGAGATAGGGGGAGATTGGGTCTCCTTGCCTAACTCCTCTTGATGGGTTGAAGGATTCTGAATAATTTCCCCGCCAAGAAATCATCATTGAGGACGAAGAGATACACCATTTGATTAGCTCAATGAATTTATCATCAAAGCCAAAGAATTGGAGCGTGTTCACAATGAAAGGCCACCTGAGGCGGTCGTAGGCCTTTTCTAGATCAAGTTTAATAGCCATGACACCTTCCTTTCCTTTCATAGACTTCATGGAGTGGATGACTTCCTGGAAGATGATGATATTGTCTGTTGTACATCTCCCTTTGATAAAGCTGGCCTGATTTGGAGAAACCAGGTAAGGAAGAGTAGAAGACATTCTTTCAGCCAAGATCTTGGTAACAACTTTGTAGACTGTGTTGCACAAGGAGATAGGTCTGAACTGAGTCACTCTTTCAGGGGAAGTAACCTTTGGGATGAGGGCTATAACAGTTTGGTTGACTGATGCAATGTTGCTTGGCTGAGAGAAGACAGATTTCACAAAATCCTCCATACTATCTTTGAGGATTTCCGAGTTATGCTTGAAGAAGATGGAATGAAATCCATCAGGGCCTGGGGATTTTAAATTGCCAATGCCAAAGAGAGCAGTTCGAATTTCTTCAGGGGTAACAGGTCTAATCATATGATTTTTAGCTCTTTCCACAAGCACAGGATGATTGGGGGATGAAAGAAGAGTAGGCCCAGAATTAGTAGGGTCAAGATATAAGTCCTTGAAATACTCTACAAACATAGTTCTGAGCTCTCTTGCCTCAAAGATCCAGATATTATCATTGTTGAGAAGAGCTTCTACCTGATTCTTGTTTCTTCTACAGATAGCGCTTTGGTGGTAATATTTAGTGTTGCGATCTCCGAGCTTCAGCCATTTGGTTTTTGCTTGCTGGGCCCAGAAGATTTCCTCCCTAGATAAGATGGTTATGTACTCCTCCCAAAGCTCCTTCCTAGATTTGATGAGGAAGGGGTTGAAGCCTTGGGCAAGTTTCCTCTGGATACCATCGATACGAGCTAGCAGCCTCCTCTTTTTCCTGAAAATATCACCAAAAGTTAGTTTATTCCAGGATTTGAGGTTTTCTGTATTTCTATTAATATTTCTAGACCAGGTAAGGCCTTGTGTTAGAAAATATTATAATTTGTACAAATAGTTATAATTTTTTTTAGAGTAAAATACACTCACCCCCCTCAAGGTTTGCAAGAATGACACTCCACCCCATTGTTTTTTAAAATCTACACTCCACCCCATTTTTTATAAAGGCAAAATTTAGTGACGAAAACAAATTCGTCACTAATAAAAAATAATTACTAATTAGTTAAAATTTAAATAAATTAAATGCATATTCACTATCATACATCAATTTATGAAAATAATTTTACTAAATTAAATTTAAAAAAACCATCAACTCTGTCTGTTAAGTCCACGTATCATCTTTCTCCAAATCATATTTATCACCACAAACGGTCACCACCAAACCTTTGCTCCCTTTAACACGACGACAACCATCACAGAATGTGAAACCCCATGGCACCACCATGCCTCAAAGTTTTGTTGCGACCTGAACGTGAATCGCACATCCCCAAAGCCACTTGTTCAACTACTTGTTGTGAACTTCACCCCTTTAAGTTGTGAGCGAACGCTTTGTTGGTTTAAGATGTTGTTGGATTTTGTTAAAAACGGTGCTCCACCGCATCCTTGGGTTCTAATAACCCCCGATCCACTTCATATTTCTTAATTTAGTTTCTCTATTTTCTTCACCCATTTGTGTTGCTTTTTGGGTCTACAATCCAATTTTAAAAATTGGAGGTATAAATAGATTATTTTGATTAAAATTGAATTATTACCAAATATGAAAACACAAGCATGTTTCGCTATGTTCGAGATATGGTTTGTCAACCAGTCATGTGTGCTATTGCAGAATTTGCATTGTGAATTTACGGAGGAAGAACGCGATTGAGAGAATGAGGAGGACTGTGATGTTTTCATTTTTATATTTATTGGATTATATTGAAAATATTTTTTGAAATTATTGATTAACAATTTAAATAATAACTAATTATTAATGAAGAATATTTTTCGTCACTAAATTTGCCTCTATATAAAATGGGGTGGGGTGTAGATTTTAGATAAAAATGGGGTGGAGTGTTATTCTAACAAAACTTGAGGGGGGTGAGTGTACTTTACTCTTTTTTTTAGTAGACACGTAATATTCACCTTATTTAGATTTTTTTGGGAAGGCGAATAACTACTTAGTTATTATTCTCAAAATTTCAGAAAAAATTCATAAGAATATTGAATGTTACCGAACAATTCTTTCATATATTCATACACAATTTCCAGGAAAGTAATTCTCGACAATGCATTTTAGTTTGATATATTCATACACAATTTCTCTTTTTTCAAGATTTTTATCTATATAGTGTAATTTGGAAAGTTAATTACCAAATTGTAGCAACTTTTTTTAATTTACAGGATTAGTGCAAATTGGCAATGATATTGGCGATACCACTTTTTTAACTTTTTAATATTTTTCCCGACTCTTTTGTGACGGAAACATATTTCGTCACAAAATTCTAGAAAATAGAATATGATTTAGCGACGGAATATGGAACGAGAAGTTATCCGTCGCATAGTTACCTTGCGACGGATAAATTCCCTCTCAAGATTCCGTCGCTATATTTTTCAAAAATTCACTAGAACTTTGTGACGGAAAAACTTCGTCGCAAATTATTTTCCGTCACTAATCACTTTGCGATGGAAATATTCTTTCTCCTCAATCCGTCGCTAACTCATTTTCTTCATTAGGATTTTGTGACGGATTAAATTATCGTCACAAAAATTGTAAAATAACAGCATCCATGAGAAAAGGAAGTGGTGTTGTGTTGCCAATCTGAGTGGTGATTTGCACTAGTCCTGTAATAAAAAAAAATGTTGCTTCAATTTAGAAATTAACTTTCCAAATTGCACTATTTTAGTAAAAAAAGTCGTTCTTATCTCTTTCATGTAGGTTTGGGTAGAATGAATATCAGTGTATGAACTCATCATTTTCTTATTTCAATAGCTGGAAACAAGCATCTCTTTAAAGATTACACGTACAAATGCATGAACAAGAATCACAAAGATATATTAACTTGGGAATGAACTCACTTATTCTAAGAATTTTACTTGGCTTATCATGTCCAAATTTTGTTTAAATCTCCTTTCTTTTATATGGTAACTTCCCTAGATTAGCTCATTTCCTAAATCTACATGTGCATCCTATTCCTAGTTCTCCCATAATGGTTGGAAATGGACCTCATGTACTTTGCTCAGGTCTGCCTTAGCCCTTAACTTATACCACCATCCACATACCTCCCCATTACATCACAACTACTCCACCTAGACAATCTCACCTAACCCCCATCAGATTTTAATCATAGCCTTTGGCAACTCATTGTAAAATGATTTTCATAAAATAAATTTTTAATCAATCATTTTATTGACTTTTGGAACTCTACCTAAAATGTTCAGTTTATCTTGTACTGTTTGGTAGTGGATTTTACCATAAAATGCTAATGATGTCGAAGAGTAACATTAGAAAACGTAAATAATCTGTTTGTATTAAAATAGACTAAGATATTAATTTTTTAAATACTTAGTAAAGCTAAGGCTTAATTGCACTTTTGGTCCCTTAAGTATCATGTTTATGCGATTTGGGTCCTTAATGTTCAAAACGAGCAATTTAGATCCTGAAACTTTATTTTTGTGCAAAACAAGTCCCTCCGGTAGTCTGCCGTTAGAATCATGGACGGAAGTTAATGACGTGGCACTCATTAATCTACTTAGGTCTCCCAGGAGCCCTTCTCATGTATGGAGGATGGAGTGGTGGAGCATGACTAACATGCCACAGTTTTGGTCCATTGGGTGGTAGTATAATATGCTCATATGTCCTCAGAAAAGTTTCACTCCTACAATTAACCAAAACATTAATTAATTGGCACTATCATCCCAGCTATTGTCATCAGAATCCTGCAGATCTTGCGCAGCATCATAATCTTCATCTAATGAGTCATCATCATCAGAACACCAGTAATTAGGCAACTCCTTCTCAGTTTCCTTTGAGTTGTCAACAACCTCAAACTCCACAGCTTTCTCACACTGTACTCCATCCTCCACGGCTTTCTCACACACAACCTCAACCTCCACATCTTTCTCACCCTCTACTGTTTTACCACACACACCACCACTAACAACCTCACCATTAACCTCACCAAGCCCATGTGTGTTCTCCCCAATGATCTCAAATGACAGCTCCCTCACTCCACTATCTTGAACCCCCTCATCCACAATACTCACAACTGTTTCTATCCAATTCTCCACAAAAATATCTACCTCATCATGCCCCTTAACATCACTGAGAAATTGAAGCACATCAGAATCATCATTAAATGGTTTTCTACCATTGAACAACCCAAGCCTAGGATTTCTGTACCAGAGACAATTTAATTGATGCATAACCCAGGCTTTTTACCACCTTGCCCACTTCTATGGAGTTAATTTCATCAATATCCCAATTCTCTACAGTTTTGCAAGCACCTCTAACGTACTCAAGCCTTGGTTCATCCACAAAGTACCCAAGAACATTGAGTCCAAAAGGGACCTGCGGTCAGGGACCACCTTTTCCCTTCCTCGAGCTCCACTCCGAGCACCGCTCCTGCCTCTGAAACCACCGTTCATCATTGGAGAATCTTAAGGCTTCACCGTTCGATCCAGGCAGGCGATGGCTCCGATTGCACCTCTCCGTTCTCACCTCTCTCAATCGCACGGTTCGCACCTTCTATTCTAGGTCTGGGTGCGATTTGGATTCGAAAATTTTGTCTGATTAGGGTTAAGTTTTGTTTTGTATAACATAGGTTAATTGTTTTTCTTTTTTCTTTTTTTATTTGTCCCTCCATGTAGATTAATCAATGCCAAGTAGATTAATGAGCGCCACGTCATTAACTTCCGTCCATGATTTTAACGGCAGACTAACTGAGGGACTTGTTTTGCACAAAAATAAAATTTCAGGATCTAAATTGCTCGTTTTGAACATTGGGGACCCAAATCGCACAAACATGATACTTAAGGGACCAAAAGTGCAATTAAGCCTAAAGCTAAACTTCTAAGAGGAAAAGATGTCAGAAATTTACACCGTTATCCCGTTTGATTTCCCATTTGTGTTGAAACAAACATAGAAATACATCCCAACACATCAGGGAAAAAACAATTTTGATCAACATTGAGTTCAACGAAAATCCGAATATACACCAAGTTTCATTCCTGTTCTCAAAACAAATATTAGATCTTTTTTAAAGTTTCATCTCTATATGAAAACTAAGATTTGATTCAAACGTTCTCTACCAAGTATTCATAATCCTTCTACAAACTAACTATTAACATCGTATGAGTACAAGAACAACAAGATATGGTTCCCCCACAAGGGATCCCAAACCACAGCAATTAGATATCCATCATATAATAGTGCCATAATTGGGCCTTGGATTTCACCCAGTTTCTTCTAAATCACAACATCTGTAAATATTCATGTCTAAAAGTTAAAGGGATCTCAACCATTATTGAATTAAAAAAGGCTTGTACACTCAGGCCTTAATCCCACACATCCTCCCTGTAAACCTCTTTGCATACCCTCTTTTGTTTTATATTTAGTTTTACTGCCTTTTCACAATAAGGCATTCCACTTACCTGATACTTTTCCACCCAAATAAAGCTACTCTTTTTTCCCTTTTTCATTTTCACTTTAGGGAAGTTGATTTCAGCTTCATCTTTTGTGCTGCTTAAACATATAACAAGAACCCCACAATCAGGCATGAGGCATCCCCTATGCCATCACAATCTCCAAACTTTGTTTTATCAAGTTTGCACCAAGCAATTAACACAGAAATTAAGGCTTAGTTTTGGCCGAGAGAAGGGAAAGACGTGTCATTTCATTCACTTCATCTGTGGTATGTGCCATGTGATGTAAAGAACTGATAATCAGGGTGATTCACCTGAACTAGCCTTAACCAGTTATCTGCAGCCTGCAAGAGGGAATTCATCACTTGAATCTCACAAGCTCCTTTCTTCATCCAAATAGATCCCTTTAACTTATAGGAAGCCATTGCAAAAGTAGGTATGGATATCTTTGGGACACCATCCATCTCACTGGGATAAACCAGTACTGGAGCATGAGCACCACCACTTCCTGCAAATTTATAAAATTAATTTTGAAAATAAATTAGTCGAAACTTCATTAAACAGAAATTACATTTCATTATTTTGAATGGAATCATTATTTTTGCATAACAGCTGAGATAACATCAACCAGTGTTAGGTTTTTAATTAACCTAACAGCAGTCACAAAGTAAAGGAAGAGAAATATGAGTAATTTTTGGGATTTATTATTATTTAAAACTGGAATTAGATGCTGGAAAATTAACAAGAAGGTAAAACTTCTTACAAGGGACTAAGAAGACTCCCTTCGAAGGGTAAAACCCTTTTACCAACTCAATACTCAAATCCGACCTAACCTAAAGAGAATACTCCTATTTATAATAAACTAACCCTACTAAGCAAATGACTCTGGTCCAACATAGGCCCAACTCAAAAAACAAAAGAACTCAATTCAAAAGCAAATAACAAAAGCAAACAGATAAAATCAACCCAAGCTCAAAATCAAATAGGCTCATTCGCCCCAGGCCCAATAGTATTTAGAACCCTAACAACCAGTTAGACAGAGCAATGTGTTTAAGAGTCAGTTCGTATTTTTCCATATTTGTAGACAGAGCAATGTGATTTAGAACCCTAGTCTCGTGCCTTTGAAATCGTCCTTCATTAAAAGATTAAAAAAACATGTAGTTACAAATCAGTTGCAGACTTGCACTCAGTCTGTTATTAACTGCACAGTTGACAACATGATGCAGCCAGTTCCCACAGAAACTCTGCAGAACTGTACTAGATGCTCCCACATGTGCAGGTGTGAGCAATGTAGTTGCAAAGTATCCCAAAAGATAATATTTAAAAAAAGGGATTGATGCATAAGTTATCACAAAGGTATAAGCTAGCTATAAGTAGCAAAATAAGGAACATATCAGAGTAGTTTAAGTGGTCAACAGTCAATACTAAGGCCAGACAACAATTGAGTGCAATACTTGAATGCTAAGAAGAAAGTCCAATCTGCATAGCATCAAAACCTCAGAATAACCTAGAAATTCTAAAACTGGTCTCAAGATGATTTGGCCAAAGAGGAAAAAGAATATCGACCTCATTCTTTGATCAGCTAGAATTATGTTTAAAACACAACCTCTCTTTCTATGTTTCCTCAACCCATATTTTCTTTGCCAAAGTAATTTATCAAGTGCTCTGTTTTAAATGAAACTCAGCACTTATTTCAATGGAAAAACATATATATACAAAAACACATAAAGCAAAATATGATGTGCTTATTATTCAGAATTAAAAAAGTCAAATGAAAGATAAAAAGAAATCTAATGAATACACATGCCATTGGAGCAGATGACTGTCTTTCATCTTAATTGACAAAAAGGGATTAATATGCTTTGTGAATATTCTCTTTCTGACTGATATTATACAGGATAAAGGAAACCCCTATTTACGTCCTCCAAAGTACAGGCATTAAACACTTTAGTCATTGAAAAAGCCTGTCATCAATTTAATCTTTTAACTATGCAAAGCATCATCAAAATGATCCTTCTTTGTAAGACAGATAAAGTATGGAGTCCTAATTTGAGGATAAATTTTGCATGATTAAGGGGACTAAATCGATAAAACTTTGCATTATTGACAGGGTAAATTATTCTAAAAAATCTTCAAATGCACATGCACTAACAACATTGAGGAAAAAACTAAGTGCAGCTTAACAAAGCTAAAATGCCACTGCAGATCAACACAGAGTTGAAGCTCCAAATTACCCGTCAATGGTGAATGGAGTGTATGGTATGTTAGAAAGCAGGCATCTAAATCTTTTAATGTTGCCCCTGTGGGTATTCTATATATAGGATACCTAGAAAATGACATC
Source organism: Lotus japonicus (assembly GCF_012489685.1). Taxonomy (NCBI): domain Eukaryota; kingdom Viridiplantae; phylum Streptophyta; class Magnoliopsida; order Fabales; family Fabaceae; genus Lotus; species Lotus japonicus. The sequence goes on along the minus strand of NC_080044.1, from coordinate 73,697,217 downwards.
AAAATATGTTAGCTGACAAAAAAAACCAGCACTAAAGTAATTGTTATGTCTATCCAAACAAAACAAAAAAGAGGAAATAAGCATTAGATTACCATGCAACAGACATCCAACTGTTTGGCAATAAATCACAACTTCTCAGTGACTTGAGGGCGGGATAGTGGCGTGCAAGATCTAGTATCTGTCCACATCATATAAAATATAAGACGGAATGTTCAGAGCAATGGTGAAAAAGCCACACATTATTTCAAATGAGTAATTGCCTTGTCAGTCAAGGGTTCACGGCTGTAAGGAGGATCTTGTTCCAAATACTCAAAAAGCAGATCTTGAGGGTTCCCAGTTTCACTGTCATCACTAGAAAAGCCCTCTTGCATTGTATTGTTTTTATCGTGTATAGACAGTGTATGCATTTGAAAAGAGGCACCACCTGTCAAATATTTACTAGTTCTTTGTGCCATAAAACGCTCAGTCTTTTTACCATATTCATAATCGCTGCTTCCTTCACTACACGAATCTTTGCAGTAATCACCATCACTATCTTCACTGGTGTGCCTAATGACATTAAGAAAATCAGATCTGGTTGCTAACAAGATACCACGTGACAAACAAGCGCTTGAGTTACCCTTGTACGTTATAAGTGCATAGAGGTATGAGAATGAGTTTACAACAACAACAACAAAATCCTTATCCCACTAAATGAGTTTACATATTACAGAAATAGCAAAATTAAATTGACAAATTCAGTAGGACATTGACTACACGAGGAATGAGTAGCCACATAGAGAGACAGAAGAGAGAACAAGGTAAAAATATCTCATGTGAAATATATTGGGATCTAAAATGAATCACTAGTCCATAAAAAATATCAATTTATAACATATAATGATCAAGAGGGTGAAAAGTTATTGGTTAGGGTGAAAAGTGGATGGAATAAAGAGGATAAAGTCATATTTGATAAGATATTTGACACGACACACGCCTAGACACCTCACTCACCAACATTCTTCTAGTTCTATTCTATTTCTCCTGGTTTCACTTCTACCAAACAAATATAAAGGAGATCCCCTGAAGCAATACAGGGAATCATATTAAATATTGATCAGATAACCACCACATCAAACATAAGAAGAGGGCTCTCAATACCCTCAAGTGCCGTGTCTCCAATTACCTCACCCCACAAACATTTTCTTCACTCTTCCACCTGACAGCCAATCTTTTACAGCTAATCATATCTAAACAGCTGGACAGAGTTGCTCAAAAGAAGTGAATCAAACACAGCATGAACATAAAATATAAGCAACAAAGACACAGGATATGGTTGACGAAGATGCAGCTACATAACGACCTTAAGAGCTTAGGACAAGGCTTAAATACAGTGCACACACCCACACAACAGTACCTTTCACAATTCTGTCCAAATTTCAACAAAATAGTCTGAAAGTAAAAGCATGACATCTCTTTGTGGAAGTGAGTTCAAAATTCAGTGCTTTAAAGCACATATCCAAACAATTCCCTCAATAGTGATTTAAATAGAATTGAACACTTTTCAGAGTAAACTCATAAAATTATATAACTTATGCCTTCAATATCAATTTTGATAAACCATGATCCATGTATTAAACGTCAATAAAAATGCTATTCATTCTATTTTACTAGAAGGGAAGAGTGGGAGGCTAAAAAATGGTGATTAAGTTTAGTCCACAAATCATCCGAAGAAAGATTACAAACAAAAAAACAAAATCAAATAGTTATAACCTATAGAATTCAAATTATTTACATAATTATTTTACAAAAGCCCAAGTTACTGCATCCAAAATAGGGGATAGTGATCATGACATTCCTCTTGAGGGTAAACAAAGTCAAAACACATACCATTTTCTATTATAAACAGCTAACAATATCATCTTCCTGGTTTTCACCAATTCAAACTGCCATTTCGACATCTATCACAAGTATAAACTTACAAAGACTAAAACCACATATATTTCTCTTTCATTTACTTCTCTTTTTTGTTTCATTTCACCTTTCAACCAGCATGCACAAACCTCATAAGATCCATTTAACCAATATGTACATATACAAAAAACAAATCAGAGAGCACCGGAGCAGAAGAGCTGCAACTGTCAACAACTCTCATATTTCCAGTGGTTAGTTTCTTAAGTTACCAATTCTTATGCACATATAAAAAAAAAGGGTTTATATGTGAAATGCTAATACCTTGGCTTGGCACTTGGTTTCTCTGCAGACTGACCATATAGCTGAATAGCTGACAAATACGGAACATAATATTGAACAACAGATTCTCCTTGATCAAGCAGCAAAGGCACTCCTGCTCCATATGCACTCCACTCCTTAAACGATTCCCACAGATCATTCAAGGAGAAGTAAGACTGATACTCTACATCACAAGTCTTCCAACCTCTCATAGTTGTCTACACCCACAACAGAACAAAAAGGAGTCAAAAAAACATTCAATGCTAACAAGAATTCTAAGAATCAAACTTTGTAATTGTAACCAACCAATTATACAACTAAATGCACGAAAAAGGGTGAAAACCATGACAAATTCATGTCCTGAACTAGTTGACAGCTAAATATTCAACACCACATTTCAATGATTATTTCAGCAGTTCAAAAGCAACCCATCAAAAAGTAAAAACCATGAATTGAGTTGAGATCAACCTTGGAGAAATACTGAGCCGGAACAAAAGGCGTTGTTGACTCCAAGAACCTATCAATATTACTAATAGACTCCACAGATGGACAAAGAGTTTCAGGACTCTCATTTTCAGCAGCAACAAGTTTACTCTTGGGTGTTGAATCACCACCACTTTCAGCTTTCTGAGCTTGTTTACGCTGATTCTGATTCTTCCTTGCCTTCACCGGAATATAGAACCGATCATCACCACCACGAACACCACCAAACTGCAGTGCAGTCCCCAGCATTTTCCAACTATTTTCTCCTCCGTTTGGCCACAGAGGAAAGTACTAGACGATGATGAACAATACCCAGATAACAAAATCGTTTTTTTACCAGTTTCCGATTGTTTCCAACGAAAAATAGATGAAACCCAGAAATTTTTTTGGTCAGAAAAGGTTGCGAGTAAAGGGATGATTGGAATGATTGAAGGAAAAGCGAAGAAAGGAACAGTGAAATTGAAGAAGAGAAGAAGGGTAGAGGAAGAAGAAAAGCTTCAACGCTTTCTCTCACACTGCGACAAAAACCAAACTGTGAAAGAGAGAGAGGGGAAAGAACGAGTGCATACCAAGCTTGGTGGAGATTCTGTTATTCTCCATTTTCTTGGGTCATTTCACAAATTATATGAAGTTCAGGGACTCACTTTTTTATTCTTTGTCTCCTTTTCATGTTACTAATCCTTGCATTAAAAAATATTATCTTTGCATTAAGAACTTCCTTTAAAATGAACTTCATTTATTTATTGGTATTTTTTATTAGTGACTATCTCATCGTATATTCATTCTTTTTTCTCAAATATTCTTATTATCGACATTCATGAAATTTGTTCCTTCAAGTTTTAGAGTTCATATTAAATAGGTAGGTCTTCTCTAGTAAATTTATTTCATATACAATATTAAATAATGGATTAAATAAGAAGTCCAACTATCTTGGTTGTTAGAGTCATTTCTATATAATAAAATTAATGTAGTGTCAATACAGATGAATTCTTTTTTAACATAAGGATTGGTAATATGATTATGATACCATATGTAATGAAAATGAAATTTGCTCAAACTTTCGGTTGGTCTTCTATTTATGGAGTGAGAATTTGAACATGTAAAGACTCTTTATCATTATCACTTAAATTGAATGTGAATAATGATAAAACATGAAAATTTGGTGACATCTCATGTGATGTGAGCTTTGGACCACTTCAAACGGCCTCGCATTGCCGCTAACCAGTCCTTTAATTGAGTAGTGTCTGTCTTTTACTGAATTTGAAGATGAGCCAACCAAATGAGAGTGCCACCTCATTGCTAAAGGATGAGTCATAGATTATGAAGATAATCCTGAAGTGGAGTGGAGGTTGGGGGCTATTATGCTATAGTGCTAATAAGAAGGGACGTTAAGATGAGTTTGATCCAACTTTTCAATTCACTTAACTCAGTCATGCGGGTAGGTAGGTTGGATGATTCAACTCACTAATTTGTTAACTTACAAACTCGTTGGGTGTGTGTTTGGTTTTAAATCTGGAGATGTCAAATATAGATTCAGAAATTCAAAAAAACTATTTCTTGCTTCTGAAAACGTGAATCGGGTCAAATGTGGATCTTGGATGAGTTTTTCAAACATGCTCTGAATTAATGACGGGCGAGATGGGCCAATTCGCAGACCATCTTGATTTTTTTTTAAATTTACTTTAAATTGTTTTGAATGGCCAACATATTAATGTTTTTATGGTAGGTAAATCCACTATAAAACGGAGTGAGTTAGTTTTGTCAACTTATATTTACTAGCGGACCAACTCGCCTTACCCATTAAAAGTAGGTTGAAAGTAGATTGGCCCACTTTATCGTTTCTCCAAATAAATTTTAAGATTTTTTACTATTAATTTTAACCGTTATTAAGTATGATCATTGGTATATAATTTATGGATTCAACTCATTCCACTTAACTCATCAAGCGAGATGAATGGAAAATTAAAAGTAAATTTTTATATTCTTTTTTAATGTTCTAGGAGGGTTGTGGTGAACCAACATAACACATCAAAACAAAAATATATGAAACGAGAAATCTCATTTCTTTGAATACCTTGTTAAGTTGAAGTCCACAATCATACTATCATTTCTGATGTTCTTCATAAAAATCGAAGAAAATAGTTTATGATGTGATAAGTTACCATGTGAAAACCGTGAAAACTAGGACAAGAAATGGGATATCAATTCAAGTGACCCACACAGATTGTCCTTATCAATAAGATGGTCCCTTGAGGCTTTGGATTGATGGACTTTAATTATACAGTGTGTCTATTCATGGTTCAACATTTACCAGTTATATATGGCTTCATCCAGCATATTCTCAAGGCATTTTTAAAATTATTCCACTTCAAGTTTTGGTGGGTCCGGTCCATTTTTTTGTGGCCGGTCAATGTTTACATCTCAATATGAAATGTACGTATTACATCATCCATGAGACATTAATAAAAAAGAGAAGAAATAACCGATATCTCAAGCAAACGAATAACATCCAATGAATCGCTCTCACATATTAATATTCTAGCAGTTTTGATTAATTAACATATTATTTATTTATGAAAGAGAACTTAAATCAAACTCTCCACTCAAATAATGAATAAATTGCTAATAATAAAATACATTTACTAAGAATGTGACTGAATTTTAAAAAATTATCCAAATATTATATGATTATAGAATTTGATTAAATGGATATAAGAAATTTTATGTATTTATATAAACTATTTTAAATTAAATATACCAAATTTATATTATAAAATTGAAAATAAAATATCAACATAGAGTTTGGGTTAAGCCTAATTTTACCTTCAAAATGGTGATAATTGTCTTCTCAGATATAAATGTTATCTTGCTCGTATCTCTTCTGGAGATGAGACTTAAACACACTTTCTCACTCTCAAGGTTACCTTGATGTCATCTTAGAACTTTAGTTAGGTCAAACTCTACCCAAAAGCTAGCTTTGAGCTAAAGATGATCTTCCATATATAAGGATCATCTTAACCATATCTCTAGCCGGTTCAAAAAAATAAAACTATATCAGTAGATCACTAGCCAATGTGAACCTACAGAACACGCTGAAACATAGGAGTATTTGATAAAAGTCATAAAACTTCTCAAAATTTTTTGGTCAACAAACTTTTCATTGGACAAAGCCTACTTATGTCAAGAACCCAATCACAGTAAGCCCATTTGTACATACTTCCTGGTTGTGGGTTCCAAAAAGAGTATAATTCCATATAACTGTAAAAAAAGAACTATAGAAGCTAAAATCACTCAACAATGAATGATGCGAGCATAGCATAGGATGATTGGAAAATTTCCTTTAAGCATGAGGTTGGGAGTTCGATTCACCAATAACTAATTGGCAATAAAGCATATTTTATGGTCAATTATTTACCATTTGATATGAGCACCCATAACAAGAGGTTAATCTTCAATGCTATCTCTTTGTTCACCATTATTGTTACTTTATAAGAAGCCTTTCTAATGGCTGCTTAAATTTGGCCTAAAAATATACATTTTGTCTCCATCAACTAACCAACCAGGATGTGTAAAAACCAAGGAGAACTTATTAAATAATTCTGAACTGCTGAAAGCTTCCAAACTGTCATACAATTTAGATTACCCCTTTGATTTGTACGCTGGCATGATGAATTTGACACGTCTCAAGTTAACATTTTCAACCCAAATAATCGACCATTCCTTCAGGAATTTAAAATGCCTAACACATTTGACTTTGTCAATCTAAAATATATTGCAATATTGCTCTGACCATTCTTCTCTGTCAAACAGTATTAAGTATATCATGATTTTTAAATGGACTACGTAAATTGAATCAAACTTCACAAAATAATACTTAAAAGCTTGAGTAAGCAACACCTCATAACCGTTACCAGGAAAAGAAATAACAATACCTCAACGGCTCAACTCATTAGCCAGGTCACAATTTCCTTATTCTGAATTTTGAAGTCAACTAGTGATGCACTAGTTTAGGTAAAATCACTGGAAACCCCTTTAATTCAAAGACTAACTTTGAAGTATTTGCATAATAGTTGAAATATGTGAATATATATATGCACACACACATGTCACAGCAAACCAATAACATGATCAACCTCCTATGCTTATATGAATAGCAGCCTCTTTTGAATAATCAAATGCTAAATGATAAACAGAAAAGTCTGCTATAATACATCATTTCAATCATTCACAGATTTATCAACCTTCCCTTATAGAAATGTGTATTTCACCAAGCCTCTCTTGCCTAGATCGTTACGCCTTTCGTGGGGGTCAGAACCTTTGATTTCTCATCTTCTTTTGGTTTTTCTCATGGATGATCATCTTCACATGATTTCCTCATTCCTTACACCAATATTCACCCTCTCCTTCTTCTTCTTATTCGTGATCACCTTGCCTACATTATCAATTTGCCAAGAACATAACAAATATGAAGTGTGTACCACGCCATACACATGTGGAGAATTAACCAACATCTATTACCCTTTTTGGGGAGATACCAGACCAAGTTACTGTGGTAGAAACAAGCAATTTGAGATCAAGTGTGAAGGGAATCAAAACACCTCAATTCAAATAGGTTCACAAAGTTTCAAAGTTCTGCAAATCGATCAACTCGGTTACACTATGAGAATGGCTCGAAAAGGCCTTGTCTATGATCATTGCTCTTCTGGTTTGAGCAACACTTCTTTGAACTCAGAATTCTTCCATTACATGCCAAATGTAACGAGCATCACCATCTTCTATGACTGCCCTGAAACTGCGCTTCGAAACGGCAGAAACTCGTTCCCCTGCAAGGAAGGAATGAACAAGAGTGCTGTCTATGTGGATCATGCAACTGCAGAACAAGTTCAGAACTGTAGAGGAGTTAGTATTGAAGTGAAGTTGTCACATGAAGTGGACGATAACGTTGGAGGAATTGAAGGGCTGAACAAAGCTTTGGATGCTGGATTTGATGTGAATTATGATTCAGGCTATCAAGTATGCTTGAGATGTCTTTTGAGTAATGGAACCTGCGGATCCAATGATAAGTCTCAGTTTTCATGCTATTGCAAGGATGGATCTGAAGCTTCAGATTGTTCTCATCATCACAGTATGTTTTCTTTTCCTTTCTCTTCTCTTCTCTTCATGCATGTGCATACACATAAGGATTTAGATATGGGCTTGTTTAATGCAAATTGGCTGCATCAAAGTCTATGTTTGTTTGTATACCAATTGAGTGCAAAGTGAACGGATTTTTATCCACTTAATTACCCCACATCTTCCTCTGAACTTGTCAGAGCTCTAATCAGAATTTTTTGTTTCTTTTATCCTCCTCATCTAAATCTGGATTGTATTGTGTGAAACCTTATGAACATTTTGGTGATTTTTGACTTTGACAATTTTGATTTGTTCATAAATCAACATCATTTCTATTGTTATAAAGTTCAGTAACACTTCATTAATAAATAATCACAGTTTCACACACTAAAATCTCACCGTTGAATTGGTATGAACATTCAGCAAGATTGTCCTATAAATGTTTTCACTTTTCACTCATCTTAACCTTCTATATTAACTGTTTCAGGCAGTCAATGGAATTGGAAAAGGAAGGTTGGTGTAGGTAATACACCACACATTCACAATTTTCCTTGATAGTTTCCTTTCATTGTGATATATTTATATTTCATTAATATATTCATACCAGTTGAAAATTTTAATGATTCTTCTTAGGTGTCACTGCTGCTGTGGTCAGTGGAGTTGCTGTAGGCCTTGCCATATACATCTACTATAGGCAAAAGAAGAAGAAGAAGAAGATTCTTCTTGCAGTATCATCTGTACTATCTAAGAGCTTCTCTTCTGGTACTTCTTTAGAAGACATTGAGAGAGGACATAAATACCCTGGACTACACTACTTCACCTATAATGAACTCGAAGAGGCCACAAACAACTTTGACTCAGCCAGAAAACTAGGAGATGGAGGCTTTGGGACTGTGTATTTTGGTAAAAGCCAGCATCCTTTTTTATAACTATTAGGGCTTATTTGATTTCCTTCTCAGTTTTCTGAATCTAAGAATCGTTTTCATTAACAATTTGAAACATGTTTTTTCAGAAGAAGAAATGAAAAAGTAAAAACAGTTTGATGGAGATGTGTTTGCAAAGCTGAAAAATCTGTGAATTGAAAACTATAAACAGAAATAGTAGATATCTCAGATGGATTTCAGTTTTAAAACTGAAACTAAGAACTGCTTTTAAGATCAATTTTTAGAAACTATTAACATGAAAAGGGGTTTTTTTCTTGAAAATTGTTTTACAAAAAAATGATCAAACAAGCCCTTAGTATTTGAATTTTTGGTAGCTCTCAATGATCACTGACCGCATTCTGATATATCTTGTTTAGGAAAACTTCAAGATGAGCGTTTGATTGCGGTGAAAAGGATGGCTGAGAACAGTTGGAGGAGAGTTGAGCAATTCATGAATGAAGTTGAGAACTTAACTGGACTACACCACCAAAATCTTGTGTCATTATATGGATGTACTTCTCGCCACAGTCGCGAACTTCTGCTTGTCTATGAGTATGTTCCTAATGGAACTGTTGCTGATCACATTCATGGTCCACAAGCAAAACCTGGCCAACTTTCCTGGCATATCAGAATGAACATCGCCATAGAGACCGCAAGTGCATTGGTATATCTTCACGCTACTGACATCATTCACAGAGATGTGAAAACTAGGAACATTCTCCTTGACAATCACTATAGTGTCAAAGTAGCCGATTTTGGACTTTCGCGTCTTTTACCGGACCATCTCACTCACATTTCAACAGCTCCACAAGGGACTCCAGGTTATGTGGATCCAGAATACAATGAGTGCTACCAGCTTACTGACAAGAGTGATGTTTATAGCTTTGGAGTTGTGCTGATTGAGCTAATATCATCCATGCCTGCTGTTGATATCTCTAGGGAAAGACGTGAAATCAAATTGTCTACCATGGCCATTAAGAAGATTAGGAATGGGACATTACATGAACTCGTGGACTCGAACCTTGGGTTTGAATCGGATTTCAAGGTAAGGAAAATGATCAATGCCGTGGCGGAGTTAGCATTTCAGTGTTTGCAGAGTTCTAAAGATGTGAGGCCTAGTATGGCTGAAGTGCTAGAAAGGCTAAGGGATATACAGAGTGATGGGAAATATGAAAGCAAACCTGAGGTGATGGATATCCCTGAAGATGATGCTGCTTTGCTCAAGTATGAGCCACCACAATCACCAGATTCAAATTTGAGGAACATATCTACTCCACCAAATCGAAGCGAATAATAATCCTCCTTTCTTAATTCAACAAGTTGGTCTTGACTCATATGTGGGTTAGGACTGATTACTGAATGGGGTTGGCTGGAATGTTTTGACAGTTGTAGTCAAGAGCATGAGTTCTATCACATACTAACATTGATTAGATTAAGGAGTACATAGATACAACGATAAAGCAGCTTTGGTTATGAAAGTTTGTCTTGTTGATAATTTTTTATTGCTAATTTTTTTATACCAAGTTCAAGTCCTTAATAATATTAGTAACACATTTGTGGCTAATACTTGAGAAAGTCATTTGCTGAGTAATATCAAGACACATCTTTACATCATAATGGATCACCAACGAATGGTCTATTTTCTTCTTTTTTTCCTAAATCGAAGTTTAGGGAAAGGTCTCATTCCAACGTTATATATGGCTATCAGTACTTGCACAGAATCTACTAATGAAAACTATCAGTGAGAAACTCAAAAATTAACTCAAAGCATGTTTGAAGTCATGTTCAGATCTTCCAAAATTAACTCTGCTCCCACAAAAGCTATTAGGAATAGCTTCTCCCATAATCAATTCTTTTTCCAATGTGAAAATTTACCGTGTATCAAACATGCGCTCAATCTTTGACTTTATATTACATTCTACCAGTTAGGTAAACTCTTGTTTGCACAAATGGTATATTTATATACAGAGCTAAGAACTGATCCAATTTGATATACAGGATCAGAGTGGGCATGGGACTTTTTCTTTTACATGTCATCTGCACCATAATCTCATATACTAGTTAAGATGTTAAACAGAAAGAGTAGCTGCATATTATAGACTTTTGTACACATATAGACCACTTTTAGATATTATTTACGGTTTTGGTGTAGCATTTTTTTTTTACGGATTTGGGGTAAATCGCCACTTTCATTGGCGATTTCACTTTTTATTTTTTTTAAATGGCACATTGGAGTGGCGATTTCACTTTTTTCTTTTTATTTTTTTTTAAATCGCACCTAGCAGGGGCGATTTCAGTTTTTTATTTATTTTTCCTGTCTCATTTAGCGACGGAAAATATCCGTCGCAAAACGTTCCGTGCTAAGCAAATTCCCTCTTAATGTTCTGTCGCTAACTCTGGTTTAATTATTTACTAACAATTTGTGACGGACTGAGTTTCCGTCGCAAATAATATTCCGTCCCTAATTTCTTTGCGACGGAAGAGTTATTTTTCCTCGTTCTATCGCTAATTCTTTTTCTTTTATTGACTAGGACTTTGTGATGGATCCCGTTTCCGTCGCTAAATTTGACAGGGAAAGTAAAAAAATAGTGAAATCGCCACTGGGAGTTGCGATTTTAAAAAGAAAAGTGAAATCGCCACTGGGAAGTGCGATTTAAAAATAAAATTAAAAAAAGTGAAATTGCCAATAGAAGTGGCGATTTACCCCAAATCCGTAAATAAATAAAAAGTTACACAAAAACCGTAAATAACATCTAAAAATGCTCTGTATATGTATAAAAGTCCATATTATATGGTGGACTTTTTTTTGGAAAATATATCCCGTTGAATTATATCGCGGCTGTTTCAAGTCTTCTGTATCCTCACTTGGGATACATAAGCATTGTTATTCTAATATGATTATCTATTATGTTGTCATGAAAAATCAACCACTAAGTTTTATTTAGAAAGCAGAGTGATTTGATAAAGAAATTCATTTATAATGGGGAAAATTTTAAATAAAAAACTTATTGCGGTGGTTAAAACCGCCGCGAGTGTTTAAGAAAAAAAAGAAGTTCCGTAGGGGAGGAAAACCACCGCTAGAGGTTAAATAAACTAACATTGATACAACTCTCCTGCGGCGATTCTAACCGCCGCTAAATGCTAAACAGTTTGTTTAGTGTTTGTGAATCTACGGCGGTTTCAGTGGCCGTTTCAACATGCACATGGTGTTTTGTGGGGGTTGTTCCAGCCGTTTTCATAAATCGCCGCAGGAAGTGTAGCGACGGATGCAACAACAAAAGTGGTTTGAAAACCGCTACGAGATGCATTTAGCGACTGTTAAAATTGTCGCAAAGGATCCTGCAACCACATACCGCAAGATGCAAAGTTTGTTGTAGTCTAGATGAAATTTTTTAGATTAATATATTGAGACTAACAAATAATTTTCAATATATACACCTCAAAGTCTGAAGTAAACGCTTAAGGAGTCTAGTTATCTATCAACTATGTGTTGGACTTGTTAGGATAATGTAATAGATTTTCTCAATTGTAGAAAATATTTTATTTTTGGGTTGTCTAAATGACTCATGTGAAAGTTTGGGTTAAATAACTCATCATCCAATCACATTGGAGATAAGTGATTTAGAAATAAATTAATAAATAAAATATAGAAATTCCAACTCACCTATCTCCAATGTGATTGGATGATAGATTATTTAACCCAAACTTTCATATGGGTCATTTAGACAATTTTTTTTTATAAGCAATTGTAGAAAATATATAAATATAATGCCACCACTAATAAAATTTACTTTTCTGTCAAATAAAGGACAATCTACATTGATTAGTAGGAGCTGTCACATTAAAAAAAAAATGACAGCATGTCATGAAGAAAGAGTTCCCATTAAACTGCTATACGAAAGAAATTAGTCCGTGACAATCATTGTATTATAACGACTATTAGTCTATTATACTTGTCATGATTAATCAAATCCCCAAGTGGATTAAATAGTGGTGGAGAATGAAAGCTGAAAGCAGAGTCTATAGCATTTTCCATCCACTCATTCCCTATCTGAAGTAGCCAAAGGAACATTAACAATTTAACATTTACAGACTAGCAGTCGCAGATATGTAGAAGGACAAACAACATAATTGTTTTCAAGATATCGTCAAAGAGATTTGTCATATAGTAACATATACTAATAGACATTTTTCATCTTATATATATATCCCATACTCTGTCAAAAGGTGTCATATTATATCTAAAGCCAAAAGAGATCTATGAGACTATGACATGATCCTGATGTATTAATAATTTTCATAGCATAATTTTTTAAAAATAGGAACTATAACCAATGATTTGAATGATAATTTGTAACATCTACAATATCATTAAAACTGCAGAGGGATTGTTTTATATATAATTTACAGTGATGGCAGGGTATGAACTGAACAGGATGATTAATATTTTGGTTTCTAACGCAGGGACACATACGAAGTTCGATCACCTGACTTTCACATGGAGGTGTTATCCTATACGTACAGAAAAATACTTGCAACATGCTTTCAAACACACTTGATGTAATTAATTTATTTTTTAAGAAGTTATTAAACTAGAATAAGTCATGGTTGGTATGTACGAATGAGGCATTACATTAACTTTGAACGACTAAACATGTGTTTATAAACATTATAAGAGTTAAAGTTGAGGCGTTGAGTATTGATAAAGTCTTTTTTTTTTTTTTTGATAATTGATGAAGTCTTTATATATTTAAGACTTTGAGATGATTGGTTGCTTACGAGCGGCCTTGCAACAGTATTATAAACGTGCTGACTTAAATTTGATTGGTTGTAACACTTCTAATCATTTTGGCTGGCCAATGAATTTTTCGGGTTGTCTCAAGACGATATTGAACTCGATAACCTTTTGAACTGGCGGGAACAATGGTCCTCTTGAGTACTCCATGGTGTACCCTCCCACATGAGTTACTTGCTATTAGCCTCGACTTCAGGCTATAGCTATAATTAAAGCTATGAAACGAAGGTATGCCATGCAAATCGGGACCATATCAAGCTGGAAATTAAAGCTTCAAAATGCAGGCAGTTAGGTGAGCAAAAAAGTGGTGATAGTGAACATCATAAAATCATGTAAATGAAACAGGGAAATCAGGGATGTTTGAGGAACATTACCTAATGTGACAAGGCAAAAGAAATTGTAACGTGATGAAACGGGCAAAAAAACTCCCATGAATGAGGTACATGTGCTTCTCAGCCACCATGTGGTGGCTGTAGACGGGGCCATAATTAGATCATGAGGAGATGATGCATAAGACTTGTGCCTATGAAAATAATGTCTATTTCAAACCGTTAACTATCATTGTAAGGTGTTAGGAAATATAATGGATAACAAACGTGGACAAAAACTGAACAAAGGAAAATGGTGGGTAAATATCTGTAAAATGCATACATCTAACACACACATGTAAGAGAAGAGAGTGATGTAATTAAAATCATATATGACAGAAGAAAAAGATAAAAAATAAATGAGATGTACCTTTCGAATTTCAAAAACTTTTGACTTTAATTAACTCATCAAAATCCCTTAAAATAGGAGAGGAAATATTTTTTGGTCTATAATATAATTGTTCAGGTTTTTTGAATAGCAGACCATGCTGTGTCTTGTTGTGGAGCCAAGTGGGTTGTGGCAGGTAAAGTAAGGATTGTTTTTGTTGTCCCTACTGTTTTGTCATTTATTATGGAAAAATTTATTATGAACCAGTTTTTGGTGGTCTAAACTTACACCACTACCTGTTGACCTGATACTGGAGGTAATTTTGTATTTTTTGAAATTTTGAAAAAACAAATAATTAATATAAAATAGAATGATTAGTGAATGTTAATTTATGATTTAAGCTAATATAGTTCATCTCCCTTGTGAGACCCAAGATTTTAAGCTTAGAATAAATTAGTGAAATTCCTTATTAACGAATAAGTTCGATGTATCGTGAAGGGAAACCTGAACAAGAGTTTATTGGATGAAATAAATTTATGAAGGAGAAGGTTCAGGAAAAGTTCAAGGATTGTATCAAAACCGATAAAAGTATAGCACGACTAACATTCGCCTAATCTTAGGTCAAAGACACTAGTAAATAGCTAATTTACACTTTAGGACGCGATGGAAACTAATTCCAAAAATCTTCAGAGAAATGTTAGAATTTCTCTTATTCGTCAGTAAACAAGTATTTCGATGCGAAACCCTGGAATGTACGAACGTCAAATTCCAATTCTCGGAAGTTTGCCGAAACGGAATCCCTGATAGTTCAAAAACCCTAAAATCGACGGACGATGAAGACTTTTTCTATTCGGAGCTTCAAATAAAGATTTCATCCGCTCAAGCCCACTCTAATCGACGTTCCGAATCTTTCTTCAGAAGGAAGTTTCTGCATCCGAGGTCAAAAGCATAAAGTGCATAAAGTGCATTTTTAAGCCGGTAAACATTAAAAACAAGCCTCGAAAACCAAAAATCATACTGATATTTCTTTGGAGAATTAGAAGATTCAGCGGGAAGAATATCGTGTCTAAAATACGTTGGAATCAGTAGGAAAAATCGGAATCGCGAAATTCTCATTTTTCTGCATTTCCCATTTCCTATATATAGTATGAAAAATGAAAAAAAAACAAAAAAATTCACAAACACACACACACGGCCGAGGGGTGCAAGGAGGAAAAAGGAAGAAGTTGATTTTCGTCGTTTCTTGCCCGATTGCTTCACCGTTCGTTGCTAATCGAAGACATCGAGGTATAGTTACTATCCCTAACTTCTGATCGTCAGATCTATCGACTTTTTCTATGTTTTTCTGAGCTCAAAGTTTGGAGCTTTTTGTAAAACTGTCCAAATAAGCTGATTTTGGTGTCTAAACTTAATGCCCACGTGCTCTAGAGCATGAATATCCAGTTGTTTTCGACTGAATCCTGCCGAATCGTCGCAGAGGTCCAGTTTTCTGAAAATACCCATTTTCTGACAGAGGTTCCGCTTTTTGGATCAAAAACTCTCGACTGAGCTTAGCTTCAGTAGGATTAGTTGTTATAAATGTCGTTAGGATCGAGCTCATCAAATTTGTTTTTCGAAATTCTGATTTTGAGTTTCCGAGCTAAAAATAATGACCAAAATACCCCTGCGACAATTTTCGACCCGATAATTTTTCTGAGAGTTTCCCTGGCCTAGATATCGCCTAAGAATACCTAGGGATTGATTTAGATCGAAGAAAAAGTTCGAAAACCCTATTTTCTATAGTGGCCGAAACCTATTTGCTTGGGTACCGTGTCCAAAAATAATTTTTGAGTCTCTATGACCTGAGCCATTGCGTAGCTCTTTCAATTGTGGAAATTTTGGCGCCGGTTTCGTGTCATTCCGAGTTCTGTAGCTCAAGTTATGCACGTTTTAGCGAATAAAGTGTTTTTGTACAAAACCTAAATCGAGTCAAAACTCATCCATTCGGGGAAAGCCCTTCCTTTCGTGCCTAAATGTTGTACTCTGAAGCTTCTTGAGCTTAGTCGAACATTAGTTAGGATTGTTTCGACTGTATCGACTTGTGTTGATTCATTATTGCTTTGTTTGCTCAAAGGTTCAATTGTGGAAACCTTGGGATTGACTGAACAAGCTTGTGAGGGAGACCTACACCGCGAGACTGGAACAACTCGAGGTGAGGGCAACTTACTTACTAGCTATTTTTGTGTGTAGGCGTCGATAAATTCGACTTGAATGTATTGTGATCGTGAGTGGCAACTCACTGTTATTAGTTAATGACCTAGAGTCGACTTGTTCGACTTATTTGTTAAATTCTGCACAAATATTGCATGAACTGTTCTGAAAAATGTTTTCTAGAGGCTTCGACCGAGTGAACTTATATGAGACGTGTGTCTCCGTTTTCTGAGAGGCTTCGGCCGTTTACTGGTTTCTGTCTTATCGCTTTCTAGTGGACATGACAGGGTTATGTTTTGCAGCACTGCATTAATGTTTCATCGCTCAATAGAGCTTGATTTATTTGTGTTTAAGATTAAAATGTGCTGACTGTATTCGTGCATTTAATGCGACTTTCGGAGTGTGGATTACACTTATCTTCGTCATGGCAATGACGAGTTTGTTTTGGGAATGTTTGATAGGTCGAACCAAGGTTCGAGCCTTTATTGTTTTAGGAATCGAGACCTTCCCGGGGAATTACTTGGGTTTATTGGGATCTATTACTTATAGAGTTTTGAAACAAACGAAATCAGAACTTGATTTGTAAATGAAATTCATAATACACTAATCAAAGATAGAACACTTTTAAATAATGATGATAACCTCTTGGAAAAGACTTAGGATGTGAAAATGGTTTGGAAAACGGGAAGGGTCGACAATCTAAGTGTGAGGAAAACTTTGAGTGCGATAGCACCTTTTGTTCCTTTAGTGGTTTATCTAGCCATCCAAAGGATGAGCCTGGGATGATTGGAAAGCCCCCAAGTGCGAGTGCACCATCTTTGCTCATTGAGCAGCCTTTCGCCATCGAGCTGATGAGCCTGAGTAAATTGAAAAGTCACTGAGTGCGAGCAGCATTCTCCTTGTTCGTTGAACAGTCCATTTGACCATCGAGCTGGTGAGTCAAAGTAACTTGAAAAGTCACTGAATGCCAGATGCATTCTTTTGCTCGTTGAGCAGTTTGTTTGGCCATCGTGACGGTGAGCCCAAGTGACTAGTAAAGTTACCAAATGCGATTAGCACTTCTTTGTTTACCTTAGAGTATTGTAGAGACAATGTACTCTAGCTAGACACGCGTGCCTTGGTGAGGACGATTCGTTGTTTGGCTAACCATATTGCATTCATGCATACATTTCTTGGAAAGTGTGCTGCTTTCCG
Organism: Lotus japonicus; assembly: GCF_012489685.1. Lineage (NCBI taxonomy): Eukaryota > Viridiplantae > Streptophyta > Magnoliopsida > Fabales > Fabaceae > Lotus > Lotus japonicus. The sequence continues at coordinate 73,679,613 of NC_080044.1, read as the reverse complement.
AAGGACGATCTCAGATCGGACTTCAACGGAGCTTGATGCCCCAAATGGAGCGTGCTGCTTCACAGGAGCGTACTGCTTCATAAAAGCGAGGTGCTTTAGCGAAGCGAGGTGCTTGGCTTGTCCCATCCATCGAGATGGTGACATTTTATCCGGATCATCTTTTGAGCATGACATTGCACTGGCACGCCATGCACCTAACCATACTTGTGAATGTTATTGTGATTTGTTGTTGATAAACATCGTTATATATATCTTGATGATTTTATGTTGATAAACATGCTATGTATCAACCTTAGGGTAGGCAATACATGACTTATAAGTATATATACAACATATATATACCCCCTTTATCACATGTTGTTTGTATTATCTATTTTATTCCGTGAGTTGACCCTAGCGCCTTGGCTTTGTGTGTATGTTTGTGTTTGGGCGGTCGGCCTGCTGCCAGGCGTCCGTCAGCCGGTTCATGATGATTCGTTGTGCGGGAAAGACCCGGAGCGTAATGACTATTACTGAAGCTTTCGACGAGGACCCGGACTTCAGGCCTGATCGAGGAAGGGTCGATGAAAGTAGTGTGGGTTATGGGTGGTTAGAGTCTTTGAGATGGTTGTTAGAGTCATAGCTCTGATTGTCATTCCTTATTTTGGGGCAGGGCAGGTCCCCGACTATTAGCTTTTCATGTGATTCCCTTCCATGAGGATCACAGGGAGTTTGTCGGACGTAGGAAGTCTTTTGAGGCCGTTTTGGGCCGACTTACTTTCGTTGGAGGACTGTACTCAGAATACTTAACCTTTGTTTTAGTTTGTACATATTTGCCCACGGGCACTACCTTTCCGTCACTGGAGGTCACTCGTGACGATGTTTAGTTGCAGCGAGGGCTGTGCTTGTATTGTATATTAATCGCTGTTAATCGCGATTGGGTTGAGTCTTTATTTCGACAAGTCTTTTTATTTAAACAAAACAAAAAAAAAATACCTGCTTTTTCCGCTTTATTTTATTTTGAGTTACTAAAGTGACGCCACCGAAATCGGGGTGTTACAATGTGGTATCAGAGCTTAGTCGAGTCTTTTGGGAGTCGTGGGGAATAGGTCTTCTGTGCTAGGTTGTGTGACTCTGCAAAGAGTAAAAATTGATTGTCTGCCAAGCGAATTTTTCGCTTAGAATTGTTTGAAGTTATTGCTTAATCATATTGTATAGTTATGTTAGATGCTATCTTATGATTAGTACTATCTGTTTGTTTGACTAAACAGAACATGGTGAACATGAACCAACTCGCTGGGGCAATGACTGCTATGGCTCAGGCAATGACAAATCAAACTGCGGAGAACGCTCAGTGGCGTGCTGACAAGGCTGAACGTGAGCGTCATAAGCGTGAGAGGGAGGTAGCCCTAGACCAGAATAGGGGGCTGACTGATTTCAGGCGACAGAATCCGCCCAAGTTCACGGGTGGGACTGACCCAGACAGAGCGGACCTATGGATCCAAGAGATTGAAAAGATTTTTGGGGTACTGCATACCGCCGAAGGGGCTAAGGTGGGCCTGGCAACTTATCTGCTGCTGGGCGATGCTGAGTACTGGTGGAGGGGTACCAGAGGAATGATGGAAGCAAATAATGTGGAAGTGAACTGGGTTTCATTTCGTGCTGCTTTTCTGGAGAAGTATTTTCCAGATAGTGCCCGTGACGAGCGTGAGGCACAGTTTCTGACTCTTCGTCAGGGTAGCATGTCCATTCCGGAATATGCTGCTAAGCTGGAATCGTTGGCCAAACACTTTCGATTCTTCCGCAATGGGGTCGATGAACCCTACATGTGCAAACGCTTTGTGAATGGGCTGAGGCCTGACATTGAGGACTCAGTGAAACCGTTGGGAATCATGCGCTTCCAGTCCTTGGTTGAGAAAGCCACAGAAGTGGAGTTAATGAAGAACAAGAGGTTGAATCGTGCTGGAACTGGAGGACCAGTAAGGTCAGGTCCTCAGAACTATAAAGGAAGAGGTAAATTCAAACAGAGGAGGCCGTATCAGCATCCAGAGGGGAGAAGTTTTACCCCAAGATCTTATAAGCCTTTGACTACTGCCACTCCAGGGGTAGGAAGTCAATCAGCACACCCAGAGGTGACATGTTTCAGGTGTGGAAAGAATGGACACTATGCTAATGCATGTCTGAACCAAGGGCCTCGATGTTTCAATTGCAACCAGCCAGGGCATGTGGCCGTCGATTGTAGGGCACACAAGGTGGAGCCAACTACTAATGCTGTGAAAGGAAAGCGCCCTGCTGCTGGAGGAAGAGTTTATATCATGGACTGTGAAGGAATTGAAGGTGCTAATGGGTTAATCAGAGGAGAGCGTAAGAACGATGGTAACCTTCTAACCATCCTTTCTCATTCTAGTACAATACGCTCCAATACTCTCGTAGCACATGCAACGTACCTATTTTACTTATATTGATTAAGCTTTGACCTTATAGTTATTACGCCTAATAGTACTTTATTTGACCGTTGCTCGTGTTTAAACTATAGAAGTTACATGAGGTTTAGAATAACACGTTAAGCCTAGAAAGTAGTCTTGCACCGATGCGTTTAACAAGAAGCTAGAAGCTGAAGGATGAATCTCAGAGAGATTCCGTATGGATAGTATACGTATGATGTCGAGAGTGTGTAGTTCCGTAGCGGCATCATTGAGGATTTAATATCAGGGTAATTGAAACTACTGGATGTTAGGAACTCATCGACTGTTCCAGTGGGCTTTTCTAAATCTTCACCTTCGATGTATTAGGCCTGATCAACTTAATATTGAGGGGGTGATATTCGGAATCAGAACTGGCAATGGACTTTGATAGATGGATTGGTAAGGTTGATTTGATTGGATCGAGGATTAGTTGAGTTGGGAGGTAAAGTTCGTGTGAAGTATTTGTTTGCTTGCGAAGGAGTTATAGTTTTAAGAAAAGGATATTCATTTAAGAAGTATTGAAGAATTAAAGGACATTTGAGGTCCAAACTTGGTGAAAGTTTAGGTTTAAGTCTATAATTCTTGCCTTAAGTGTTTAGGACTCAAAGTTTGTCAGGTCTTGAAACGAGAGACTAAGTATCGGATTGATTGGAGGACGATCTAGTTACAGAAATAAAGAGTTAGTATTAAGATGAATACTTGAGGTTGTTGTATGTGGACAAATTTCTTAGAGTCTAAGAATGAATGGAGCTTTGTTATGGATTTCGATGTTGCATTTTAGGGTAGCAAGTGAATTTCACTAAGTTAAGTGAGGATCTTAGGGTTAAGATTGACCTTGGGAGGTGAAAATCATGTTCGAATAGGAGAGTTAGTGGTGTTAGCATTAACGATTGTAGTTAAACCTCAGAATGTTGAGGGATCGGATGATAAAATGACTAGTTAAGTTTCCCGAAGTAAGTTATGATTTGATCTTCTAGGGAATAAGTTCGGATTTGGGGGAAGTGTTAAGGATTTTAGGTAATTGTAAAGTGGGTTGTGAATTAGTGAAGGTTGGTTTTATGGTTTGAGTAAGGGAAGTCTCGAAAAAGGGGAGGTGACAATGATGGATTGTAAGATATTGATATGATGATTAGCTTATAAGTTGCTGATGAATGGATGTTCAAAAGGGATTGGGTCTAGCGATGCACAAGGTATCAAGACTCAAGTCGAGTTTTAATTTGAATGATGACTAAGTAGAAGATTGATTTCAGGGTGCGAATAAGGATAGTTACGAAGATAGAGGTAATGATTAATGGACTAGTAGATTCCAAGGGAATTGTTCGTCTATGAGTTATAGAGCGATCGAGTTAAGTTTTGAAACATGAGTGAAGATCACAAGGACAAGTTGAACATTCACTCTGGAATGGCAGAGGTGTACGAGTTTTAAGCAGAATATCGGACGAACGAAAGTAAATGAGCAAGTGGATAAGGCTGTGCGATTGCACGGAGTGCCAACCAATATTATTTCCAATACAGAACCGACACGAGTGGTCGAGCCGGACGACATAGAGCTGAAAGATGAACTGTCTTTCGAAAACGCCGCCAATTAGCATTGGTGACACAAGGATAAAACAGTTGAGGGGAATAGAGATTGTGTTGGTGACAATCATTTGGAACAAGGACATATGCGATGCTACATGGGAGCTTAAGGAACAGATCGAAGAACAGTATCCGGAATTTCTACTGAACCGTAAGTTTCGAGGTCGAAACTTTCTTTTTGGAGGGTAGTAATGTGAGACCCAAGATTTTAAGCTTAGAATAAATTAGTGAAATTCCTTATTAACGAATAAGTTCGATGTATCGTGAAGGGAAACCTGAACAAGAGTTTATTGGATGAAATAAATTTATGAAGGAGAAGGTTCAGGAAAAGTTCAAGGATTGTATCAAAACCGATAAAAGTATAGCACGACTAACATTCGCCTAATCTTAGGTCAAAGACACTAGTAAATAGCTAATTTACACTTTAGGACGCGATGGAAACTAATTCCAAAAATCTTCAGAGAAATGTTAGAATTTCTCTTATTCGTCAGTAAACAAGTATTTCGATGCGAAACCCTGGAATGTACGAACGTCAAATTCCTATTCTCGGAAGTTTGCCGAAACGGAATCCCTGATAGTTCAAAAACCCTAAAATCGACGGACGATGAAGACTTTTTCTATTCGGAGCTTCAAATAAAGATTTCATCCGCGCAAGCCCACTCTAATCGACGTTCCGAATCTTTCTTCAGAAGGAAGTTTCTGCATCTGAGGTCAAAAGCATAAAGTGCATAAAGTGCATTTTTAAGCCGGTAAACATTAAAAACAAGCCTCGAAAACCAAAAATCATACTGATATTTCTTTGGAGAATTAGAAGATTCAGTGGGAAGAATATCGTGTCTAAAATACGTTGGAATCAGTAGGAAAAATCGGAATCGCGAAATTCTCATTTTTCTGCATTTCCCATTTCCTATATATAGTATGAAAAATGAAAAAAAAACAAAAAAATTCACAAACACACACACACGGCCGAGGGGTGCAAGGAGGAAAAAGGAAGAAGTTGATTTTCGTCGTTTCTTGCCCGATTGCTTCACCGTTCGTTGCTAATCGAAGACATCGAGGTATAGTTACTATCCCTCACTTCTGATCGTCAGATCTGTCGACTTTTTCTATGTTTTTCTGAGCTCAAAGTTTGGAGCTTTTTGTAAAACTGTCCAAATAAGCTGATTTTGGTGTCTAAACTTAATGCCCACGTGCTCTAGAGCATGAATATCCAGTTGTTTTCGACTGAATCCTGCCGAATCGTCGCAGAGGTCCAGTTTTCTGAAAATACCCATTTTCTGACAGAGGTTCCGCTTTTTGGATCAAAAACTCTCGACTGAGCTTAGCTTCAGTAGGATTAGTTGTTATAAATGTCGTTAGGATCGAGCTCATCAAATTTGTTTTTCGAAATTCTGATTTTGAGTTTCCGAGCTAAAAATAATGACCAAAATACCCCTGCGACAATTTTCGACCCGATAATTTTTCTGAGAGTTTCCCTGGCCTAGATATCGCCTAAGAATACCTAGGGATTGATTTAGATCGAAGAAAAAGTTCGAAAACCCTATTTTCTATAGTGGCCGAAACCTATTTGCTTGGGTACCGTGTCCAAAAATAATTTTTGAGTCTCTATGACCTGAGCCATTGCGTAGCTCTTTCAATTGTGGAAATTTTGGCGCCGGTTTCGTGTCATTCCGAGTTCTGTAGCTCAAGTTATGCACGTTTTAGCGAATAAAGTGTTTTTGTACAAAACCTGAATCGAGTCAAAACTCATCCATTCGGGGAAAGCCCTTCCTTTCGTGCCTAAATGTTGTACTCTGAAGCTTCTTGAGCTTAGTCGAACATTAGTTAGGATTGTTTCGACTGTATCGACTTGTGTTGATTCATTATTGCTTTGTTTGCTCAAAGGTTCAATTGTGGAAACCTTGGGATTGACTGAACAAGCTTGTGAGGGAGACCTACACCGCGAGACTGGAACAACTCGAGGTGAGGGCAACTTACTTACTAGCTATTTTTGTGTGTAGGCGTCGATAAATTCGACTTGAATGTATTGTGATCGTGAGTGGCAACTCACCGTTATTAGTTAATGACCTAGAGTCGACTTGTTCGACTTATTTGTTAAATTCTGCACAAATATTGCATGAACTGTTCTGAAAAATGTTTTCTAGAGGCTTCGACCGAGTGAACTTATATGAGACGTGTGTCTCCGTTTTCTGAGAGGCTTCGGCCGTTTACTGGTTTCTGTCTTATCGCTTTCTAGTGGACATGACAGGGTTATGTTTTGCAGCACTGCATTAATGTTTCATCGCTCAATAGAGCTTGATTTATTTGTGTTTAAGATTAAAATGTGCTGACTGTATTCGTGCATTTAATGCGACTTTCGGAGTGTGGATTACACTTATCTTCGTCATGGCAATGACGAGTTTGTTTTGGGAATGTTTGATAGGTCGAACCAAGGTTCGAGCCTTTATTGTTTTAGGAATCGAGACCTTCCCGGGGAATTACTTGGGTTTATTGGGATCTATTACTTATAGAGTTTTGAAACAAACGAAATCAGAACTTGATTTGTAAATGAAATTCATAATACACTAATCAAAGATAGAACACTTTTAAATAATGATGATAACCTCTTGGAAAAGACTTAGGATGTGAAAATGGTTTGGAAAACGGGAAGGGTCGACAATCTAAGTGTGAGGAAAACTTTGAGTGCGATAGCACCTTTTGTTCCTTTAGTGGTTTATCTAGCCATCCAAAGGATGAGCCTGGGATGATTGGAAAGCCCCCAAGTGCGAGTGCACCATCTTTGCTCATTGAGCAGCCTTTCGCCATCGAGCTGATGAGCCTGAGTAAATTGAAAAGTCACTGAGTGCGAGCAGCATTCTCCTTGTTCGTTGAACAGTCCATTTGACCATCGAGCTGGTGAGTCAAAGTAACTTGAAAAGTCACTGAATGCCAGATGCATTCTTTTGCTCGTTGAGCAGTTTGTTTGGCCATCGTGACGGTGAGCCCAAGTGACTAGTAAAGTTACCAAATGCGATTAGCACTTCTTTGTTTACCTTAGAGTATTGTAGAGACAATGTACTCTAGCTAGACACGCGTGCCTTGGTGAGGACGATTCGTTGTTTGGCTAACCATATTGCATTCATGCATACATTTCTTGGAAAGTGTGCTGCTTTCCGAAGGACGATCTCAGATCGGACTTCAACGGAGCTTGATGCCCCAAATGGAGCGTGCTGCTTCACAGGAGCGTGCTGCTTCATAAAAGCGAGGTGCTTTAGCGAAGCGAGGTGCTTGGCTTGTCCCATCCATCGAGATGGTGACATTTTATCCGGATCATCTTTTGAGCATGACATTGCACTGGCACGCCATGCACCTAACCATACTTGTGAATGTTATTGTGATTTGTTGTTGATAAACATCGTTATATATATCTTGATGATTTTATGTTGATAAACATGCTATGTATCAACCTTAGGGTAGGCAATACATGACTTATAAGTATATATACAACATATATATACCCCCTTTATCACATGTTGTTTGTATTATCTATTTTATTCCGTGAGTTGACCCTAGCGCCTTGGCTTTGTGTGTATGTTTGTGTTTGGGCGGTCGGCCTGCTGCCAGGCGTCCGTCAGCCGGTTCATGATGATTCGTTGTGCGGGAAAGACCCGGAGCGTAATGACTATTACTGAAGCTTTCGACGAGGACCCGGACTTCAGGCCTGATCGAGGAAGGGTCGATGAAAGTAGTGTGGGTTATGGGTGGTTAGAGTCTTTGAGATGGTTGTTAGAGTCATAGCTCTGATTGTCATTCCTTATTTTGGGGCAGGGCAGGTCCCCGACTATTAGCTTTTCATGTGATTCCCTTCCATGAGGATCACAGGGAGTTTGTCGGACGTAGGAAGTCTTTTGAGGCCGTTTTGGGCCGACTTACTTTCGTTGGAGGACTGTACTCAGAATACTTAACCTTTGTTTTAGTTTGTACATATTTGCCCACGGGCACTACCTTTCCGTCACTGGAGGTCACTCGTGACGATGTTTAGTTGCAGCGAGGGCTGTGCTTGTATTGTATATTAATCGCTGTTAATCGCGATTGGGTTGAGTCTTTATTTCGACAAGTCTTTTTATTTAAACAAAACAAAAAAAAAAATACCTGCTTTTTCCGCTTTATTTTATTTTGAGTTACTAAAGTGACGCCACCGAAATCGGGGTGTTACATCCCTCACCAGCAATCCATGATATTCATCACTTCATCTTCTTCTTTTTCATCATCATTATCATGGATCCATGAAAATATCAACAACAACAAACCCAGTAACACACATAGAGACAGCTACAAAATCAAAAATTGATTTTATTCATCAACTTTTTAACAAAACAAAATTGATTTCCAAGAAATAACATAAGAACCCAGACTCATCCTCCACACCTCACGCGCCTCCACCAACCAACTCACGAGCCTCCACCCAAACGCCAAGAAATCCACCATCCCACCAGATCTGCCCCTCCGATTCCGACCTTGCCTCTTCCTCCGCGGTTGCCACCCCCTACCCCGCCGCCGATGCTTCTCCATCACAGACATAAGCTCAATCTCCATCCCCAACAGACCCATATCAACAACACTCAACCTCCCGTGTGGCAACTCCAATTCCCCATCCCCACCGCGAATCCGATCTCCCACAGTCCCACCATGCTCCTTCTCCTTCTTCAACCTGGGTTTTCATTGCTTTTGGGTTTCGAAGCTGGAGCAAGGTCGAAACTTGAACACCACCCAGGTTAGCAAGCATCGTGCATAGGGTTTTGGGTTTGGTTGATTTCTGGATCGATTGAAACGTTGTCTCCTCCTTCGACAACGGCGGTGCAGAGCTCTTCTACCAGTCCAACGCGCGTTGATGATGGCGGAGTCCACCTGTTTCTGAATAGATCTTTTGCTATTTTTGCAAAAGATCTTTGTTCATGTAAGATCTGGTTTCTTCTAGGTTATGGGTATTTATAGTTTAGGGATTTTTTGGTCTGCTTTGACATGGGTTTCAAATAGAAGCAGTTCTGAGTCGGTGATCAAAGTAGACCTGCAAGGAACCGAAGCAGCTCGCAAAGCGCGAGAAACTGAACATCTGGGTCGGTTTTTGGGGTTGGATATTTTGTCTCTTGTCCATAACAACATCGAGATATAACAGGGAATTGAATTGCTCTTCTTTCTGAATCTACCCATAGTCTGAACCAAGTTGGAATCGTTATATGGATTTGGTGGGGTTTCGGTGGTGGTGGTGAGAGAGGGGGGGGGGGGGGTTGATGGTTGTGGGTTTCTGGGTGAAGAAGATTTTTTGATGATCTGGGTTGAAATCATAAATTTGATGCAATAATGGTTTCTGTAATTGAGATTCAGGAAGGTTGTGGGGGGTAGTGGTTGTTGGGTGGGAGGAAGTAAAGAAGAAGATGAACTGATCCAATTAGCTTAAATCATACATTAACATTCACTAATTATATAACTAATTATACTATGATATATTAATTATTTTATTTTTGAAAAATTACAAATTACCTGCAAAACCTGCAGTAGCAAGTCAAAAGCAGGTGGTGCAACTATAGATCATAAAAAAGTGGTCCATAGTAAACGGCTCCATTTATTATCATAACCTTTCATAGATGTAGACAAACACACTCACATACCCTAATTAGCCCCTTTATTATCACCTACATCTAAATTTGTTATTAAAGTTTTTTTTTATAAGAGGAAGACATTAAAGTATATTTTTAAATGCATGTATTAATATTAAGCATAACTGTTAGAAGTCTCACATTGACTACAGATAGATAGATAGAACATAGATAGTCTTTATAAGGGTAGTGCAAACCTTAACTCTTAAACTAGCTTTTGAGGTGAGTTAATCCTACCTAATTCTAATATCTTGTATAGCTTCAACATTATAACAGTAACATAATCCAATCAATCAGTGCCGCCACTGCCAAACACAATCTCAAAATTCGACAAAAGCAAGTGCCTTTCATTTCATAGCTATACTCTATTACATGTTTTGTTATCTGACTCACTGTCCCCCACCATACTCTTCTTTCTCTCTCCTCTGCTATCCCATCTCTCTCTCTGTCTTTCACTTCTTTGATTTCTGCAATCTTATCTCCTTTTAGACACTCACTCCCCCTTTATTATGCTAAAAAAAGCATGCTACCCTCTGTTCTTGTTAGCTGATTCTCACTGAAGAACCCTCCATCGTACTGTACTCTGCTATGTTTTGTAGGTAAGGTACCTCTCTTTTCACCCATCTCATCACCTAAAGTAAGCAATTTTTCAGGCCTTCTTCTGCTGCTAATTTCCCAGCCTATTTCACGCTTTTTGTTTTGTTTTGTTCTTATTTATTTGTTTGTTTTTGTAGCTTCTTGAAGCTGAATTTAGCTTGCAAGTAAAAAAATAGTACTAATGTTGAGGATTTTGTGTGTTTTTCTTACTAATTGAGTGTTTACACTTTACAGTCTTTTATGTATCTGTTTGATTTCCATGTTTTGTAGCAGTCTTTTCTTTAGGGGGTTAGTTTGTCCATTGCAAATGTGTTTTAGTAAGAGTGTGTGATTTCAATTGATGAGTGATGGAGGAATTACTTGGTTAACCTCTGGAGATAATTTACTTCTATTCTAAGCATGGCAGAGTTGAATTTCTCAAACTTCTGGGTATAACCAAGGTTATAAATTGCTAGTCGCAATTGTGATTATGTCGTGAAATTGCAAACAAATACAAGTTGATGTGACTACAATTGCAGGTTGAAATGCCTTGCTTCCGCAATTGCAGTTGCAATTTAAAACCTCATGGTGGACAACCTTCTTTGAGTGTTTAGTTTAACCTATCGGATTTAAATAACAAGATTTTGCCATCTTATGCTTAATTTTATCTTGAAGTATCTCCTGAAACCTTCTGCTATGAGTATTTTTATTTCACTATAATTAAAATTTGCATCTGCCTTTGCCAGCAAATAAAGGATGTAAATTCATGATTTAGGAGATAAGAATGAAGTGTGAATGCTATATATGGTGTTTGAAACCATGGAATGTCATATGCTTTTTGTTGTGACCAAATAAATCCCCTTGAGGTGTATCTATTCATATGCTCATAAAAATTTTACAGAACAAGAGATGGGCACATGACATCTAACCAGCATCTATGATGATAATTGGCTTTTAAGCAATCATGGGTTAATGTTTTGTAAGCCTGCAACAATGACCTCTAACATGAGTAGACAGGTGAACAATTAACTGACCACAGTGACTGGTAATTGATGAGCTCCTTGAGAGTATGGGTTCAACCAGCTAATGGTGATTGGTAGTAGAATAGGGTAGTGGTTTAAGATAACAAATCATGGTATAGTTCTTGAAATCATTCTGTAAAATAGGGTCTACAATGTATCCTTACAATAGTTGTTACCTTGGACAGTTTTTTTTATTGAAATAAAATGTATCCTTCTATTCCCTGCTCTTATTTTGATTAATGCTGAGACTAGATAAAGAGGTATCATAAATGTAGAAGGGATAGACTACAGGAAATGAAGACTGGTTCACTTTGGAAGAAAACCTTGAAGTGAAACTAACTATTGAATGTTGTTAACATGTTCAGATCAGTTTATCTTTTCTCAAAATCAATTCTGACACTATAAAGCTACTCAGAAAAACTTCTTCTCCAAAATTGATTCTGAATTTAGAATAATTCTAGAAGGATTACCATACGATATAAAGAGATGAGTTAGGAAAAATATCAAATAAAAAAGGCATGAGAGTTAATGCAGTTTGAGCTTACATCGGCTGATTTGTTGCTTTTATTTTGTCAACACAAATTCTATTGGGGGAAAATGACTGAATATATGTACTATGGGGTAACAGTTTCCATTAATATTTTGTTTTCCGTAACAAACATCATCACTTTTCTTAAATAACCAGACAAAGTCAGCTGCAATTTCTGTTTTTTATGTGCATTATGTAGCTTTACATTCTTAAAGGATAAAATTATGATATTAAAACATGCATGACACAGGGTAGCACAATTACATTGGAAGCAAATGTGATATGTTTTCTACCATTAGACTATCTTAACAGAGGTTATGACCCTGATTTAATTAACAGTGAAGTTGTCTTAATACTAGTTGATTGCATATTGTTAATACTAGAATTTTGTATGTTCCATTTACATCCATAAACCAAATTCTCTACTTCACATAGAAAATGATGTATCTCATCATAATGCAGGTGAAGGATTTGTTCACCTTCATCCAATTGCCTTCTGAAAAAGAAGTCAACTCTTATCAGATTCATATAAACATGGTGACTCCAAACTTGAACTTGGAACCTGAAAATCATTCAGAAGGCTCAAGTGCATCCTTGCAAGAACCATCCCATGATCTTACCATGGACAGTGCTACTACTTCTTCTAGTCTCACAAAGGCTGAACCTGATCCAAATTCTGTTACCCTTGACTTAACACTCAAATTCAGCCACAATGAAGGTGAGTTGAAGGATTCAAGTGATGCAACCAATGAAATTGGAGCTGAAGCTCATGCTACGCCATCAGCAACTCCAAGAACTTTCTCTTGTAATTACTGCAGGCGAAAATTCTTCAGCTCACAAGCGCTGGGGGGTCACCAGAATGCTCACAAAAGGGAGAGGACGATGGCGAAGCGGGCGATGCGAATGGGGATGTTCACTGAAAGGTATGCTAGCTTGGCATCTCTACCTCTCCATGGTTCGCCTTTTCGATCTCTCGGTATCGAAGCTCATGCTGCAATGCACCAGAGACACATGCCGTCGTCATCATCTCTGAGGGCTCCTGATATGAGAGCTGGTGCAAAATTTGAGAGAAACCACCATTTTGGATCACTGGTTTCCATGGAAGATGATGATCTTGGATATTTTTGGCCTGGAAGTTTCAGACAGGTGGATCGGGGAGGTGGTGTTAAACTCGGACAATCTCATAGTTCTAATGGTAGTTTTGTTCCAATGGCACCTCCATCACAACAAGCATCTACATCACCTGATCTCACATTAAAGCTATAAGATTTGTAAAATGGTAGAGACACATGTAAGCCACTCATGAAGTAATAAATTGGTGTATGGGCGTGTTTGGTCACCAGTTTTCCCCGATGCAAACGGATATGTGCACACACTTCAAAATAAAAAGTGAATCTGACTCTTCTTAGATTAAGTTGAAAGTCGGTTCACATACATTCAACTCGTATCCAAACACGTGACTATGTAAGGGGCTTAATGAGGGTGTTGGGTGGGCGTATCATTTATGTTAGAATTTTTGTATTTGATTTCTTCTATTTAGACATGAAATTGTTAATTATTAGAGAGGCTGCAATGTATAGTGAGATCAATGTGTATTTCCAATGGGAATTTTAGATTATTTAGTTTTGTATGATGAATATTGTAGCTATGTGGCCCTATAAGTTTCAGAAGACAGATTGAATGTTAGTATGTTGGTTTGTGATAAAGAATCGTGAACTCTTAAGCTATGAATATATATTTTTTGCCGTCCTCAGAACTTGACTTTGTGTTATAGCCTATTATAGGCTTTAAATTGTTGTGAAGCCTATGCCAATCGATGATGGAGGCATCGTTGTCCTTAAAAAAATATTCATAAAAATTCTGTATACAATGTATTTCTAGCTACTTCGACAAGGTTAGACCTTTCTTTAAGGATGCTTAGCAAGATGTTTGCTCGCAAAATGCTAATTAATTTTTCTCCAAATTAATCAGGTCCTGGTGGTTCTAGATTGTCACCCATGTTCTAGTGGACAATTTAAGGTTTAATTGTCTATGAGGGCATTTCCTCTGGTACAAGCAAATTTTTTTTGGGTCAAATACAGTAGTGACATGTACCAGTAGGAAAATTACACTTGGATTATTTATTAGTAATATTGTGTACTTCTTGAAACTCTGAATCAATCCTATACGTTTATTGTAATTATAAACTAAAATGAGGTTAGTTTTTACACCTTGTTTCAGATTTGTTCATCTTGTTTCACTTTTTTCACCTTCTTTTCATTTTGCATATGGTTTTAGGGTTTTTCTCTTCTTCCAAGCTTTTTGCCTCACCTTCTCGGTTCGTTATGTTCTTCCCTTCACCTCTAGTTTTCGAATTGTGATCAATATGTTTTGTTTTGTGGGCAAATTTATTCAATCTGCATCGAGTTCGTGGATTTGAACTCCATAGAAAGGGGATTTAAATATCCGTGCAAGCTCTAACTTGTAGTTGGAGACTTTCCGGCCATCGAATCCTATTAAATCGAGGAAGTTGGAGGAATTTATTTAGGTTAAAGTGATGCTCATAGAGTCATGGTAGGCTTTTTACAGAGAAATTTTAATTTGCCAGGTGCTTTAAGGGTACTAAATTTGCAGGGATGATTTTTCTCTGGGCAGAATTTTATGTATGGAATATCTTTCTTAATATTATTTATTTCTCTGGCAAAAAAAAAGATTGATCATGATTCGGTCTATAAATTATAATGAAAAGATGATTTACATACATAATTATTAAAAAGGTTGAGGACATATTTAGTAAGCTATAATTCAACTGGGGTCATAACATGAATAGTCTAAAATAAGATCTAGTCAGCACTTGTCATATTAAGTGTCCATACATTAATGATACATCTCACTCCTGTAACTTACACTCACCTGAATTTATGGGCACTCAAGTATGCACCGTCTATGAGTATCAAAGGATGCCAAATTTATTATGGTGGTGCAAAGAATCTGCATAACACATATGATTAAGGACAAACAAAGTAATACATGAGCTTGACCAAAATAAAAAAGTCATACTAGCTGAGAGTGTATTTCCACCTAAAAATTCATGTTGAACTAGGCCTTGCTAGTCTAAATAAAGGAAGAGATGGGCTTAAAGCCCGTCGACAAAAAAGTGAAAAAGGAAGAAAGGAGCACAAATAAGTAAAGTAAAGGGTTTAGTGAAAATTTGTTAAATTTTGAAGGATTATGTATGATATGAGGATTAGGGTTTAAAGAGGTAAGAAATTGGATTTTTAAAATTTTTGTAATTCAAATTTAATATTCTAATTAGTGGGCTTTCATGGGAATAACGTCTACGATAATTAAATTGATTCAATTTGTGAAAAAATTCTTAGTAAACGAAAATTTGAGAGTTTTAAACAAAGTGATAATGAAATGGGGACTTATTTGGGCAACAATTGAAAAAATTAAAGACTAAACTAAATCTGCTCTAAAAATTATTAGGGAACTAAAGTCACTCATTGTCAACACTTGAGAAACTAAAGTGCAATTATACCTTTTTAATTTAAAAAAAAAAAACATGTTTGAAATTTAATTTTAAAACATCTCAAATTAATTTTCTGATGTACCAAAAAAAATCTCAAATTAACCTAATTAATAAATGATTATCTTAATAATAATTTTCAAATACCTTATGATATTTACTTTGAATAAAGATATTAAATTTTTGCATCAATATGGTTACGATTCATGGGCTGTACGTATGAATAAACATTGGTTAGAAGAGACCTACCTATTTAATGTGATCTCAGAGCCTCGAGAGATTATGCTCATGACTACCCACTGTGAGAATACCATAGGAAACCAAAAAAACAACAATAAAAACAATAGAATTCTTCAAATGTGCTCACGGCGAAATTTTGGGCATCCTTTCTGCCATCCAAATGGCTTGGGACCTGAAGGCAACCAAGGTCATCATCAAAAGCAACTCCTCCACAGCTATCAAGCTAATATTGGAAGGCTGCCATAGCCACCACCACCCCTATGCCTCCTTCGTTTTCAAGACCCAAACTTGGAAGTCGAAGCATTGGTCCCTCAAGTTCTCCCATGTCAGATGGGAACGCGGATTTCCTAGCAAACCATGGTCACACCTTCGATCCTGTAATACATTTCTTCCAAACTCCTCCTTGAGGTTGTAGTCTTCTTCTTTTTGGAGACCGATCGGGAGCTGCTTTCCCTGGGATGGTCTTAGTGTAGTTTCGGGGCTTGCCCCACATTGTCACAAAAAAAAACATTAATAAAAACAATAGAAAAAAATATAGGAGGATTACTCCCCCAGCAAAAAGGCTCCTAAAAATCAGCTAGTAAAAGTATAGTGGGTCTAACTAAAAGAAACTTCATGCAACTCACTTTCAACTTATTGTAAAATTTAAAAGTCACCCCCCCAATGGTGTGTTTTTTTTCATTGAATTTTCGACCTAGAAATACAAACGGTCACTTTTAAGTTTTAACAACAATAACCAGCACTCATTAGATAAATTTACTTTTATTTATTCATTTTCATCTTATTTAATTTTTTATAAATAAAAATGGTAAAAACCTTAAAGATAAAAACAACAGTAATTTGCGGGTGAAAAGTTTCACCATCCAGTCCAATCCGATTCCGAAATTGATGTCTCTATACAATTATGAATTATCCATATCCTTATCCTTATTAAAAACAGTCGAGTGAGAATTACGATCCTTGATTAAATGTGTTATCAAGTCGAGTATTTATGAGGAATTTGTTGTATTATTAGCAGTTTCCTATTCGAATTAAATCCAACTGAGTTTACATACCAACAAAAGTGTCAGAGCGTTGGGCAGCTTTGACTTTAAACGCGGTAAGGAAGTAACGTGCTATTTTCCTTTCATTTTTGAGCTTCCTGGCTTGTTCATGCTCATATAATTCATTATTTTAAAAATGCACTAAATTAGGTGTTTGTCATCAAATCAAAATATGTATACAAACCATAATCTTTGTTTATTACTTTTTCAGTTAAGGTACAAATGATAAAAGAATAATTAATGTTACATTGAATGTTTAAAAGCGACAAGTAAAAATAAACCTTTTCTTAATATAGTACTAACTGATAAATAAATAAAAGGCTTAAAAGCATTTCATGCCCCTGATGTATGATGATCGTGCAAAAGTCGCCCCTACTCTTTTTTCATCTACATTTGTACCCTTCATATTTCTAAAAAGTGCACCGAATGCCCCTATGTCACTTTGACGTTAAAAAATGGGTCACGTCAACGTCCTACGTGGTGTGACATGTCATTAAATAAAAAAAGAACTTGGGAAAATGGGGGGGGGGAGATTCAAACCCAAGACCTTGAACAAACAAAACACACACTTTACCAGTTGAGCTACACAACCAATTTGTTATATCATGACCAAAGTTTTATTTATATTATACTCATTCATCATCATCTTCATAGTCTCATCATTTTCTTCATCATCTTCATCCTCAACTACATTAAAATCCTTATTTTTCCATCTCCAGAGTGACGGAGGGGCATTCGGTGCACTTTTTAGAAACATGAAGGGTACAAACGTAGACGAAAAAAGAGTAGGAGCGACTTTTGCACAATCATGATACATCAGGGGCATGAAATGCTTTTAAGCCTAAATAAAAAGAATGAGGGGGATATTTGTTTTGCAGTGGAGCTATCCAATGAATGACGGTTTACCCAAAGTAAGTTTATTTCCTTTTGAGACAAAAAGAGCTTTGACAATTGAAAATTTTCCATTAGAACAATATTAAACAAACCTATCTTAATTCTTAAGGTTAATTTATTTACCGACACATATATTATAAATATCTTTCTACGTAAATCATAATCAACTAATTGGTGAAAATTGTGAAAAGTGAAAATATGAGGTAATAGTTAAGAAATATAATATTAAATGAGAGCATGATAAATAAAAGAAAATGAGATAAAATACTTTAAATTTGTAAAACAACAATACTTTTAGAATAAAACATAAAAGCTAAAATAAGAATAGTTTTGAAACGGAAGGAATATGATCTTACGTGACATTTTCAAAGATATTTGACTATTAATTACTTATTAATTAGGCCTAATTAAGTGTATTTAGTGGCCAGTTTTTGTCCTCTTACCAAAGTCACAAGAAAGAGTAAATACCCACGATACAATATTAATGATAACATTAATAACTATTAAATTACTATTTAGGAAAGGAAATGTAACCGAAAGAACAATAAACAATAAGCTTAAGTAGATATTGTCGGTTAAAGTGATACATGTTTGACTTTTCTTATATAAAGGAGTATTGAATTAGAGTTTCGTAGATGACAAAACTCAATTTAAAGAGTTAGCCCAACAATAACATTAAATATATCGGCTCGAACATGATTATTTTCGAATCAAGAAAATAGTAAGCAGAAGATGTTTGTGGATTAGAACAAAATAAAAAGTCCTACTACTTGCAGTTGAGAAGAAAACCAGAAGTTGCAGTCAAAAAAGAGGATCTCTCTCCACTTGAGAGCAATTCTCTCCATTTTCAAGGGATAAGACTGTCATTCCCAAATGCAGAAAAGCATCGCCGTTTTTGCATAAACAATGTGAACACATGAAAACTCAAAATCCAGCCGTTGCTTCTTCCTGTGCTGCAATCATGTCTCTGTCTCTGTGTTTCTCAATAACCAAACCAATCCAACATCAAACTTGAGATTCTCAAAATCATATAGCCTTGGTTTTCTCTCTGTCTCTTCTCTTTCTTTGTGAAATCTCTCTCTCTTTCTCTCTGTGTTGTTCATTTGACCATGATTGGAAGTAAAGATCTTCCTCATGGTGGTGTTGACTCAGAGGGTGAGAACTCCAGAAACAACCTCTCAAGACACAATTTTGAGCCTAGAAAGGACTACCCAGATGAAAAACTAGGATACCCAGAAAACAAAGGTGTTGAATTTCTCAGAGATTCAATGATGGGTAGTGGTGGTGGTGGTGGAAGCTCAGGGTTTCAAGAACTCACCCTCAGCTACCTTTGTGATAGCTCCAAATTGAATCTTGCTGATCCTGGTGGTAAAAGCTTGCTGAATTCCTTGACACACAAAGGTAAAGAGGTTGTTGTTTCTGAGGTTGCAAATCAAGATGGGAAATGGGTGGAGAGAGATTTTCTTAGCTTGAGTGAAACCAGAGAGGATTCATCAAAGCGATCTCTTGAGGAAGATGATGTTGAGAGGGGGAGTAACAGGGAGAAGAAGCCAAAAATGGAGACACTGAATCTATCTCTTGCTTTGCCTGATGTGTCACTTTCTCTCACAGCTTCAAACGCCTTGCAGAACATTGATCATCACCAACAACAACAACAACCTGTGAGGACTGTGCCTAATAGGCCATCAACTACACATACTTCTTATTCAAATGATTACACTGCAGCTTCTTTGTCTTACTCTTATTCCCACCAATTCTCACACAACCCAAGTTGCTCTCTCACCCGCAATTCAACTGAGAATTTTGAGTATTCAATGAGCAAAGATAACCAAATTTGGAATTGTGGGGAAGGGACTAATGGGTCTGTTCATAGCAGGTTCAAGCCAGTAGGAGATGGGGTTGGTTTCTCCAATCATGGTGGTGGTGTTCTCAGTTCTTTCATGCAAGGTAATAGTCAGTATAAAACTAATAGTTCAGATACTCATTCTTTTTTCCCTTCAGAATTGCCTGCAAGACCAAGATTTGAAGCTCAGTCAGGGGATTCAAGGGGGAGGAATTCTGAGAATCTGAGAGTCTTGGAAAGCTTAGATGGTGGGAAGATGAGGAAAATTTCTAGACCTGAGAGAATTGTGAGGGAAATTGTTTCAGAGTCTATACCAGTCATGGCATTGACAATTCCTGAGCTTACTGATGATGTCATAGCATCAACAAAGGAATACTTGAAGAATCTCATTGAGAAGCCTGAGAAGAAAGATGAATTGGTTAGCCTTCAAAACAGGCTTGAGAGAAGATCTGATCTTACCAAGGAGACTCTTACAAAGTGTAGTAAATTGCAATTGGAGATTTTAGTCACTGTGAAGATGGGGTTGACAAGCTTCTTATCTGGAAAAGTTCATTTGTCTGAGATGGTGGAGATTTTCTTGTATAGGAGATGTAGAAATGTGACCTGCAAGCACTTGCTTCCTGTTGATGACTGTGACTGCAAGATTTGCTCAGGGAACAAAGGGTTTTGCAGCTCTTGCATGTGTCCTGTTTGTTTGAACTTTGATTGTGCAAGCAACACTTGTAGTTGGATTGGTTGTGATGTTTGTTCTCACTGGTGCCATGCTGCTTGTGGTATTCAGAGGAACCTCATCAAGCCTGGGCCTAGCTTGAAGGGGCCTTCAGGGACCACAGAGATGCAGTTTCATTGTATTGGCTGTGGACATGCCTCGGAAATGTTCGGGTTTGTTAAAGATGTGTTCTTGTGTTGTGCAAAGGATTGGGGGCTTGAAACCTTGATGAAAGAGTTTGACTATGTGAGGAGGATTTTCAGGGGAAGCGAAGATCGCAAAGGGAAGGAATTACATTATAAAACTGATGACATGCTGTTAAAGCTTCAAACTAAAATGGTGTCTCCTTCAGATGCCTCCAACTACATCATTCAATTTTTCAGCTGTAAGTGTCTGGACTCTGGACTATGGTCTTTCCTTTTTACATTCAAATTTATGTGTTTATTTGCCTCATACAGCATTAGAATGGTGATGATGCACTATGAATAAATCATAATTTGCTTAGTCTTAGAACCAATTCATTTTATTCAATGGATTAAGTAAATCCCTTGATGTGTTAAATTTCAGCTCTTAACCTTTATATTACTGTACTTAACATTCACCTGATATCAAGGGTTTGGTTTATCATCATTTGGTTATTAGAAGTGAGTAAAAAACCAGTGGTCTTTTTTTTATGATTTGGTAGGATGGTGAATAAGTGACTTGATGTGGTGGGAAAGCATTATATTGATAAATGTGTTGTGCTTCTGAGAGATAAGATATACAATATGTCACAGATTGATAAAATTAGAAAACCCAATGCATTATGCTCTTTGATGCATATTACTCATTGAACTTGGAGCCCCATTGAGCATCCATGCCTATTTCCATCTTTTTCCTACCTGGTTAAGATATTTACATCTCAGCATTGGTATTTGAATTTGAAGTGTTTCACTGAGACAAGATGTATTGAAAGAATGTCATTAGTTTCTGAGAACTGCAGCAGTTATCATTATTACTGCTTTCATCCATTTTCATTACATCATAGAGGAATAGTGGAGGAACTGGAAAGATGTATATAAACCTGAGTTGCTTGTAAGGCACAGTTGCAAGCTCTTTGGTTTTGTTGAATGTGTCTGATGAAATAATTCAAACCACACATGACTCTGATTATTTTATTACACATCCTCTTGTATAGAAGGCCTTTTCCTGCTTTAGCTTGGTTCTTGCTATTTGCTAAGCGTTTTGTGATAAGTTCTTGTTTGATTTAATTAATTAGATTATTAACATTGAAATCTGATATCTAACTATTGAGAGATGCTTTTATTTTTTTCGATAAATAGATGCGGACAGCATGCCGAATTTTCCCGCTTCTGGTATTTCCTCAAAGGATTTGACAGCCTCTCAAGCTAACCTTCCAAAGGACACACCATCTCTTTCAAAATCTAACTCTCTAGTACCAAGCTACGCTTATGACTTGAGCTATTCGAGGTCACATTCTGATGCCGTGACCAATGATCTTCATCAGAAAGACCTCAAAGCTTCCCTATTAAGTGAAGCAAAAAGTGATGCCGATATCCAATTGGCGGCCTTATTGAGAAGAGGCGGTGTTGAGAATTTGGAGAGCATCGTGCGGATAAAGGAGGCCGAAGCCAAAATGTTCCAAACCAAGGCGGACGAAGCAAGGAGAGAGGCAGAAGGGTTCCAGAAGATGATCAGGACAAAGACTGCACAGATGGAGGATGAGTATGCTGCAAAGCTTGGTAAACTCTGTTTGCACGATACTGAGGAAACGCAGAGGAAGAAACTGGATGAGGTGAAAGTCTTGGAGAGTTCCTATGTTGATTATTATAAAATGAAAAAGAGAATGCAAGATGAGATTGACGGTTTGTTGCAGAGAATGGAGGCAACAAAGCAGCAATGGGTTTGAATTTGATTATTTTTTGCTGTTTTTCTTGTGTTTTCGAGGATGCTGCTAAAAATGTGTGTAATTTATTGATCTGATTATATGGTGTTCTGGTTGTTTCCAGAATCAATTATTTTCAATTGTAAAATCGAAGTTTTTGGCATTTAATCTTTCTTTCATAATTTGAGAGGTCATACATACGAAACTTATGAGCAAGTTGTGCAAGAGCTTTGCACTTGCATTTGAGAAAACATCTTAATTAAGCGTTTATGACGATAAGCATTTATTGCATAACTCAGCATAAGTGTTTATCGCATAAACTTTATTGAAATATGCTGAAAATAATTAAGCATAAACTCTCTTTTTTTATAACGGTTAAACATAAATTCTTATTTGAAAGCAAATTTGAACAATTTATGAAAAAGAAAACTCAAAACAGTTTATAAGTAGGGTATAAGTTGTTTAAATAAGCTATTCCAAACACTTTAGAAGTTGTGACTTTTTTATAAGTTTTACAGAGATCTAATTATATTTCATCATCTTCTCACACACAATTAAATTGATGTTATTGAATGTTTCTACATAATGGAACCTTCAAAGTTTGGAAAGCCACTATTGCCAAAGCATATTTCATTTGGTTTAGTCATTACTCATTAGTGACATTTTCATGTTGGTCAGTTTTAAAATTATAATCCACCCCCTTTAACTCTCTCTAATTTCATGCTTTCGACACGGTTGATGTTGATGGAAGGAATATAAGAATTAAGATATGTTATATGTCATATGGGTTAACACTTTCCTTTTAAGAAACTGAGCTGTCATAACCTGCTTTTGTACATTTGAAGATACTCTACTGGAGCTTTTGAAGCAACTGCTTGAGATGATTAGTTTTGTTACTCTCGGTGGATGGAGCATAAAGGAGGATAATGCTCAAAACCACTTTTTTTGAGCATTATATATCTGGGATTTTTTTATTTGGACACCATTGATTGCGGATTCTAACAAGTTCTGTTATGCTTACCGAGTGTTTTGCCACTATCAGTACGGATATAGATAGAGTAAGTACTTGTTTGGATCATAGTGAAAACCATAATGAGCTAAAATCAATAGTTTTGTGGGTTGTTCATAATTATTTTAGTGTTATCGTGATTTTCTACTATATATTTAAACATGTACTATATACTAAACTATTCATGAGTTCGGGTCATATCTATTCAATGTTTTTCTTAAAGTATATTTAATTAAAAAATTCATATTTCATATCATTAAAAAGTTTTAAAACCTAATATACTGCGGTATTTAAAAAATATAAAAACATGTTACTACTATAAGAATAATATTTTAATTTAATTATATTTTAAAATTATGTATTTATTGATTTATTTAAAAATTTAAACATGTTAGCCAATAAAAATGACTCTATAAGTTTATATACAAATAAACTTATGACATTTAAAGATGTTAATATAAAATAGGGTTTTAAATAGATTTCCAGGCCACATTAGACTTTTAAGAATGTGGGTCAAGTCGTAATAAATTATTTACATCAGGTCATGCTATAAGTTTTAGAACTAGACCTACTCAAACCTTGAAAAGCTTAACCCAACTAGGCCATCAAAACGAGTTGATTCAGCCATCAAGTTGAGCTGTTGGACTGAGATTCAAGCTTTGGTTCGTTGGAACAACAATGAGGTTACTGCAAAAAATACTCTGATGCTCAAGTTAATCTATAATAGTGCCGAGCAATAGTACATATAAAGTGTTGCATACTATAAGTGTGGCCGGTGAGCCTTTAAGCAAGGGTTTTACCTTAATGTTTGCTCTCTTTATTTGGAAAGTCCCAGATATCCGGCATGGTGTGATTTGAGAGGATGTAGATCCTCCCTTATCTTTTTTTCATGATAGAGTCGGTGGAGTTGAGT
This sequence comes from Lotus japonicus, assembly GCF_012489685.1. NCBI lineage: Eukaryota > Viridiplantae > Streptophyta > Magnoliopsida > Fabales > Fabaceae > Lotus > Lotus japonicus. The sequence goes on along the minus strand of NC_080044.1, from coordinate 73,655,784 downwards.
CAACTTGGTCCAAATTGTGGCCTAGTCTTGGACTATTCAGTTGGGTTGAGCAAGTTGGGCCAAAGAAGATTAGGCTAGGATTAGTTTTCTCCAAGATGGCGATGGAAGGGAATATGAAAAGTGTCGTACTTTCATTCATTTCATTGTGTGACATCTAACCAAATCCTTTCAAATTGGATCCTATTCGTTTTATTAATATATATTATATTTCTCAAATCACTGGGCTTTGTTAGTGTTTTTGTTAGGAACGTCTCCACTCTCCAATATACATTCATGCACATTCTGATTCTGAGGTATAAAAGCCAACAAATGTGAAAAGTTGGATTAGGCAAATGCTCATTTACATTCACTCAACATTTATACAAAACACACATAAGATAACATTGAATCAACTTAATATTTGGTATATAAACAAACCACCTCAATAAATCAACTTACATCCCACGTGAGTCAAAAAGAAATCAAGAAAAAGAAATTATACAAGCCATTTCCAGTTATTTAACAAGAGAATTACAAGATCCACATAGAAATTAAGAAATAAAGAAAGAAATGTAAGACCAATACAATTTGTGATGATGAATCATGTATATGGATTGGAGCAATGCAATACACCCAAAGTGAGTCAAACCAATCCAACTGATAGTTCCACAAAAACTCCAAACAAGAGAATTGCTAGACCCGTGAAGTTAATCAAATGAGATTCTCTCTGGTGAGGCGCCAGTTTCAACACAGTGGACTTCTCCATCAAGCCTGTTAATGCAGCAACGATTGCCATGGAAAATAGTGCTCTGCCACCAGCTCTGTGCCATGGAGCCACCGCGGATCTTGTTTGAGGAGATGCTGGAAGCATAAACAGCAGTCCAAAAAGCCACTGCAATTGAAGCACATACATATATTTGTTTAGGTAAACAGTGTAATTAAAGAGAAAAAGTTTCATAATCGCATAAGCAATTATTCATAAATCTATTGAAATAAACTTAAAACATGTAATAGGTAAGTGTAAGCGTTTACTCATAAATTAGTTGAACAACTTAAGAAAATAAATTTAATTCAGGTCAGGGAGTAGCTTGGACTTTAAGCCCCGAAGATTAAAAAAAAAAATTCAAAACATATAAGCAATTCATAAACTATTTATGCAAGTTTTCCCATAAACTTAAGTAAGTGTTTATATTATAGGATAAACATTTCCAAATGAGGTCTTACGACATGGATATTTCTATTGATATTTTTAAGATCATGGGCATATTATTGGGATAGATTTTTACCTGCAAGCCAAACAAGCAAAAGGTGCCAAGGCCAATCCAAGAATGGAGACTGTAAACATCCTCCAAGTTCACCATATCATGGAACTTGAAAACAGCACAAATGCCAACAATCCCAAGAATTAGAGCAATGAAATGAAGTGTCATGTGAACCACCTTCTGTGTTTGATGTGGTGCTGGTACAGTTTGGTATGACAGTATTGCTGCTCAAATTCAACATCAACCAAATCAGTGCACAAACTTATACTTTAAATGCTTATTTAAATATCACACAAAACTTAGAAGTTGTTCAATTCATCTTGTGTAGGTATATTGGATTGATAAATTTACAATTTTGTCTAGATGATGGTAGATAAAACACAATAATTAATGAGATATAGCTCTAAACCAAAAGGGGCATCATAGAGAGTAAGATATACATACCTTGACCAACAAGGAAGATGAAACCGAAGAACATCATAAAAGGGTGAACCTGCAAGGCACAATTTATGGTGAAGAAAGGCTCAGATGAAGTAGATAAGATTAATGTAGTTCTTTTGTATAAATAATGAAGAAAAACACACAAGAGACTAAGAGAGTTACATTGAAAACGCGAAGTGGATTGTCAGAATCATATTCAATTCCCTCGCGGTAATGCAGCAACCAAACAAGCAAGAGGATGATGGCAAGAATGCCAAACAAGTGTGCCAAAATTGTGGTACTGTAAGAACGCATGTTGATGGAACAAGTAAGAGACACTGAGTGAATTTGTTATATGACAAAAAGAATTGCTACTTCTGACATGGTGTTATTCTGGTATGGTTCAGTCTTATAGAGTTTTCCTTTTGATAAAGTTCATAAAAGATGGAATTGCTTGATGTTTTGGGTTTGGTATTTTGAATGAAGAAGAAACTTTGGGCTTTAGAAAGCATCTTCATCCCAAAATGAGCCTACTCTAGCTGTATCTAAAGTATATATTCTCATGTAAAATGGTTCTGTTTCTATCTTTTACATATATTTTATGTGTTCTTTTTGTTACATTGGGATTGATATTGAATACACAGTTAGAGTCTTACACATCACATATCATGTGTAAATTTAGATGAATTTCTGTATAAAAATGTAAGTTTCAAGCCAAAACATAGCATAAAAAATTGTATCCAAGTGTACTAAATGTGCTATGTGCAATCCAATTAGGGGAGGTCTAGGGTACTACTTGAGTTCATTGGAATGGGCATCATTGTTGCATAGACATGAAAACTGGAAAATAACGCATCATGAGCAAAAAGTTTCATTTAAGTGCTTCCAATTAATTTCTTGGCCTCTATCCAATTTCTGAAAATGTTAATGCTTATAGTGATTGGATGGGTGATCGATTTCCATACAACTTTACAGGTATCATGTGTGGGTAGTGTACTGTGAAATGTCCCCACGATCGAATAAAGACTAAACTTTTACTTGGAAAAGGAGTCAGAGAAAAAGAGAAGGCTAATAAGGAATGTAAGGAGGAAAAAATGGGGATCCGATAAGCAATATTAACACGCTTCCATTTTTAATGCAAATTAGTGATTAGTCTAAAGTTTTAATCGTGCAACTTCAGATTTCTATGGAAGTACTCTCTCCGGCGATTGCAAAAGCTTTTTATCTGTTATTCATTTCTCAGCACTTTATCTGTTATTCTGAATTCTTATGTAGAGTTTGCTTTGAGACAGACGATCTTATCTTCTTTCATGCCTGGAAATGCCCTTTAATTGTCGTGATTTTAGATTTTCTTTTGTCTGTAGAACTAACAACTTAAGTTGCTAATTATTTAATCAAATTTTCTTTTGAGATGTTTGTGGCTTGAAGAAGTTCCTTATGAGACTATTCCTCTTCTTCAGATGTATTGGCCTGTGCATTTGTTCCTACTGCTTAATGAACACTTAAAATTTGTTAACTCTATGCATATGAAATAATACATGATCTCTATCCACAAGATATAATTGGTATCCAATTTGGAAAGGCATATAGTTCATTTTTAGCAGCACATCATCTTAGCTAAGTTGGTAGTGACGAATCATTTCCCTTCAGAATGTCGTGTTCGACTTCTGTTGCTAATATGAGAGTTGTGTTAGTAGGCGGTCAGTAAGTACTTCTATAAGCAATTTATGATCCCAGTGACATGCCTTGACCGGCGGTTGTAACCGGAGCGGAACCTCAATTTTCTTAATTGATTTTTTTGTAAGAAAATAAAAATTATGTAATGATAAATTAACATAAAGTGAGTACAATTAATACTTGTTCATAGGCCACACATTAATCCACTTTCTGCCCAGGGCCTTCAAAGACCGGTTGCCAAAGCCCATTAGGGAATTGACGTACACCTCTCTATTATTAAAGACATTATGGACATGGTCATGTTATCCTCCGTAGTACAACACTTATCAAGTGCTATTATTGTCCTCAATCCCATGAACATTGGGCTAAGGTTCCCCATCAACCAAAACGTAGTCCGTTTCCATAAATAAATTATATACTTATACAGAATTAGAAAAATATATGAAGCTCAATACACTTGTTCCTATAACTATAGTACCTACTATTAACTTGAACTAAGAGGCAACAAGTTAGGGAAGTGTCAGTAACACACTTATTCAACACACTCAATGTGATTAGTCAAATATAATACTGAAAACCTCAATATATCTCACTTACAATATGACAATTTCATATTATTTTAATTTCAAATAAAATAAATTTGGAAACCATATACATATAAGGTTTCATACAATAACACTACCGGCCACTTTATTTAGTATGAGAGAGTTTGAGAAGAGAGAAAGGGAGGAGAGAATTATAGAGAAGGGAGCAGATTCATTCTCATACCTTAGATATGGTGGCACACTAAAAAATGTATTTACAACCATTAGAAATCGTTATATTTTTCTCACAGCGAAATCAAATGTTTTTTTATGTATAAAGTAATTTTCTCTCTTCTATTTCTAGTAAATCAAGCAAACTATAAATTTTTTTTTTATCTCTACTCATTTCTCTTTTATATATTAAAAGTAAATAAATTTAAATACTAATATTTGTCCACGGATATATAAGACCTTTGCTGGACCCAACCCAATCAAGTTAGTACATATATGCATAGTGATACATTCCCCACCAAAGCACAACAATGCCATATTATTCTTAACTCAATACCTACCAAGTGATCAACTTTCTCATGTTTTAAGAAATTTCTGTTGTTTGAACTCCAAATGTGTATATCAATCATTTAACTTGGGACATAAGCAAGTTAGGAGGGGGCACTGGTCAGGCTTATGAGTTGGAGCTGTCTGGAATACATAATGTGATGATGGCCTACAATGGTATTCCTGAACAACTACCTAGTCCCCACCATGAAGGTTGCCCATGTTGTATAGAGATTGTGTTATCTCCTTTTTCATCTCATTGTGGTTTGTTGAGTACAAGTACTACAACTGAATCTAATCACACATGTATCAGTATCTTATCATATGATATCGTATATTCATATGCTTGGTAAGTTGGTATCGTAATGTTCTTAAAAATCACACCGCATGTTCTTGTCTTCTACTCTTAGTTTGTTTCAAAAAAAATTAAACCAATTAACTTCAATTTTACTTTAATTTATCGAAATATTGCTCTCAGCTTGCAAGAACTTTTTATCTGTTATTGATTTCTCAGCACTTTTTCTTGTGAAAATTCTGGCGCTGCAACTCTCTAGAAATGGTCGAGCTCCACATTAGACCACATAAAATTGATGATATAGATAACAGCCCAGGTCAGACTTATTAAATCTTAAAATTTTTAAGCGGACCAAACCTATCATAAAATTGATGGTATTTTTAGTCTAGTTCGGTTGGCTTATTTCAACTCCTAATTAACGGCAACCTCTATACACCACAAATGTGCTTGTTTAGTGCAGACGAACGTATGCCATACATATAGATATCACTAGCACGGGCTGCAGTATGTGTTGACTTTAGCCAATATTAAATGTTGCACCGAAAGTAACTTTTTCTTTTCTATATAATATGCGCCGAAAACAAACTCGCTTTTCTATTTTTTTTTTTTAACTTCGTGCCTAAAACATTTTTTATATGTGACGAGTTGCTCGTTTTGGTGGCAAATTAAATTAAGCTAGGGATATGGTATGGAGCAGTTTCGGTTCGATGCATAAAACTAACCTTATATTGGTTACAAAAACCATCAAAAGATAAAACAACAAAATTGACGAAGTTAAAGTAAGCATTATTATGGAAGAAATGATGAAACCAAATAATGTGAATGACATGGTGTACACGATCCAAGTGTTGTTGGCAAAGGACACAACCATAGTTATAGATTATTATCTAATTAAGATGCACATGGATCATTTGGCTTATTCATGCATATATGTTTGCTTATAATGGACGATTGGACGGTAATCAAACTTGGAGTAATTCTTATGATTCTCATTTATCCAGAAAATGTTACTACCCAAATGATGGGAAATATAAAACCAGATCCTTATTCTTTACACAAAAGGGGTGTAGTTGATTATACGTAACATGTAGTGCTTAATTAGTTAGATATAAGTAATATATAAGTGTGTTTGGAGGATATTTGAGTTATCTTATCTATATATATCAGAAAAGAACAACTTCTAGCATGACGTGTCGCTCTCACAGGCCAAGTTAGTGACGTGTCGCTCCGAGATTAATTCTAACTTAATTATTTACACGTCAGCTTTTCCACCTATTAATTCTCATTTAATAATTTACACGTCAGTTTTTCCACCTTGGCCCTATTTGCCCTTACCTTATTTCTTCTGATATTTTAAAAAGTACATTTTTAAATTTTAGATTTGATTAGCATTTAGGTTGTTTATTTCTTGATTTTATCTTAATTTATTTTTGATTTAATTTTAGAGTATTAATTAATTTTTATGGTATTTTTATTGAATTTTCGGATTTTTAATTAATTCAAGATTTTATGAGTTTTTATTGTGATTTCCAAGATTTTTGTAGTTTTTATCTATATTTATTTGGTACCTTTTTAAATTTTAGATTTGATTAGGATTTTTTAAAGGTAATTTTAAATCTGAATTTTTTTTCATAAAATATTAAAAATTTAAAAGATTTGCCCTAATTATCTAAGATTTACCTAGATTAAATAAAAAACTAAAAACTCAATAAAAATACCTTAAAAATTAATTAATAAAAACTACCAAATCATAATAAAAACTCATAAAATCCTTAATTGAATAAAAATTCGAAAATTCAATAAAAATAACGTAAAATTTAATTAATACTCTAGAAATAAACTTTTTCTTCACCTAAAATTTATTTATAAGAAAATTAGAAAACTATGAATGTGAGAAAATCAGTTTGTTAGACAATTGATGAGCACATGCAAGTGCTGTCACGAATTAGGTGAAGAATTATAATGGTCCCATTACAAGTAAATTCTCATAAAAAATACATTTTTAAATTTTAGATTTGATAAGGATTTAGGTTGTTTATTTCTTGATTTTATCTAATTTATTTTTGATTTATTTTTAGAGTATCAATTAATATTTATGGTATTTATTTGCTAGATTATGATAGTTTTTATCTACATTTATTTAGTACTTTTTTAAATTTTAGATTTGATTAGGATTTTTTAAAGGTAATTTTAAATCTGAATTTTTTTCATAAAATATTAAAAATTTAAAATATTTGTCCTAATTATCTAAGATTTACCTAGATTAAATAAAAAACTAAAAATTCAATAAAAATACCTTAAAAATTAATTAATAAAAACTACCAAATCACAATGAAAACTCATAAAATCTTTAATTAAATAAAAATTCGAAAATTCAATAAAAATAACATAAAATTTAATTAATACTCTAAAAATAAATTTTTTCTTCACCTAAAATTTATTTCCATAACAAATCTTGAAACCGATTTTTTAAAGTTAATTTTAAATATGAGAAACTTTTTCATAAAATAATAAAATCTTAAAAGATTTGCCTTATTTATCTCAGGTTTACCTAAATTACTTCTTACTAATACTGCATGAGCCATCTCCTCCCCTACATGTCTCTACTGTGAACCGGTTGGCATGGAGGAAAAATGAGGAAGATAACTCGAGTATGCAACTTACTTTATGTGGTGCTGATAATTGTGTAAGTATTTGGCATAAATGTTTATGTTTCACTTCCTAAAGGTTATTTTTTGTTTCTGAATTTGATTGACTTAATTAGTGAGCACTATATTTGGTAGTGTTGATTCAATTCCTAAAAGCTATGACCTTTAATTTTCTCTTAATTTGTTCTTTGTTCCCTATTTTGTGATTGTTTTGTTTAATTTCATATATGCTTTAGCATTTGTTGGTGGTTTCTGTGATGCTTCCATATCTCTTAAATAAACTAATGCCGTGATGCTTCCTCTTATGCAACCTTTATTCTGAATGTACTTAATCGGCCAATTGATAGCAGACTTACATGCTTTTATCCTTCCCATTGCAAGTTTATTTAATTTCATCATTGTCTTCCAGTTTTGGCTGCCAAAACTTCATCTACAATGTCAGTATCATGAAGGCAGAGAAACTCTTTCAGAAGAAGGGACGTCCAACAAATTTGACCAAGGATCCCAATTAAGGAAATGAGATTTAGGTAAGATACTTATTCATATTATTGCTTTCAATTCTAGATTTCGCTATTTTTCTTATTAATTAATTTTTTTTTTGTTGTCAATTGTAAAACGCTTTAAGACATAGCTATAGTCTCTTTTATTTTGCTTTATTCCAGAACTGCATCCTTATACCTGTCACATGCATGGGTATTAGTTGTACCCATAGCTGCATCTTTATAACTCATAAGTTATATTTAGTTTGGCTTCATAACTAATACTTGAACTTTTTCTTAGTGGGAAGCAAGCCTTAACACAATTAATGAACTTAATGGAAAGGGAATGTGGGTAAGGAGAATGAATCATATAGTTACTAATTTGTGTTGATTTTGGATCTTAGAATTATGAATCTGATGCAAATAACTAAATATGAGCATGTATAAGTAAATCCTTCTCCTATTTTGACACGTGTTACACTGAAAATTTTAAATAGTGTCATGTATCAGACTCTACGAACAATGAGCCAAGGCCAAATAGCATGCAAAGGTAACATCTTCTTTTTCTTTACCTTTTGCCTCAGGAACAATCTATTTCACAATATTTCTGTGATTTTATGAATCTGCCTTTCACTTACTGTTAAGTCTTTGCAGCTTCTTTCCTCATATTAATAAGATGTCATTATTTTACTATGTAACTTCATATTAAACATGTTCTACATAACAAGAGACAGATCCATAAATTTAATGTAGTGAAGGCAATATATACATATACATATAAATTCGTAAAAAGTTAACATATACTATTAGAAGTGATGACATTTTTTTACAAATTGACCATAATAAACCATATGCTTTTACAACTCAAGTGAGAGCGTTTAGCAATGTGGGACACAAGTGATGACATATAGCAATGTAGGACATAAGTGAGAACATTTTTTTATTAAAGGTCTCATAAAAAAGCACATACTTTTACTACTCAATTTTTTTTAATGTTTTTCCTAAAAATAAGTGAGGGCACTTGCCCTCATACTATATAACTTGCATCCGTCCCTGTACATAACAATATTGTTTATTTTTATTTTATTTTGTTCAAATTACAAGGCAAAAAGCTCCTACGGGAAAGAACATTTTAGCATAGAATTGCTTTAATGTCAAATATAATAAGAAAATAACATTTCATATATGATTTAAGTACATTGTTCATAGTTTTTCTAATAATTTTAGGAGTAAATATACATAAAAATTATGTGAGAGTTCACGAGGTCTGTAGTATTTCATTTATGTTTAAGCAATCTTTTTATTAATTTTTCAACTGTACAAATTTCAATCTATTTTTTTTATATATCGGAAATATAAATTGCACCCGTTAGGAATTGATCCCTAGACCCCCCCATACCCAACCCATATGCCCCATAGCTCCTACCACTTGAGCTATCCTACGGGGATACAAATTTCAATCTATGCAACAAAAGTTTCAATTTAAGACTTTTTGCCCAATTTGCTCATCATTTCAGACTCTTCTATTTCATTTGTTGTTTATTATATTTTTAATAATCAAAGTATTGATTGATGTATCAAAATACAATAAACGTATTCTCTGTGCAACGCGCGGGTAAAAAACACTAGTTATATAAATACTAGTGCAAGAATCTAAAAAACTAAGTTGTAGAGAAAACATATACACACATAAAAATTTCTCTCTTTTTCTTTGTTCATGTGTATAGAGAGGTTAGTAGTGTATTCATAATTTAGCTAAATACTCTCTTGACCAGGTGGACGAAGTACTTGATTGTATTCGGTCTTATATTTTATCGGACATTCTGCTGATCTTTTTTAATGTAAGTATTCATTTTCCATAAAAAAATAATAAAAACAAAAATTACGTGAGGGCAATAAATACATTTATATAATTTGGATACTCATATAATTTATCACAGCTGTCTTATATTTAGTATTACTACGTACATTTTATTCTGTGAATAAATTCATCCCTGAGTGCAAGTATTAAGATACTTAGCTAGTTATGAAAATAATTTATGATTTTCCTACAAATTACTTTGGGTTTATATACCTAGCTATGGAACTGACACCTCGCTAAGAATAACAATATCAGATTCGTAAATCCCACATTTAATTTTCAGCTACTTAATCTAAGGAGGATAATTTAGAATAGTATATGGAAAAGTGAATGAGTATAAATAAAATAAAATAAAAAACATTACTGTATAATTTAAATTTTATTTTCTCTAACGGTCCAAATGCGTAGACTGGATAAAATTATTTGAGAGGTCGACGCGATGCACTTACTAGTCAATGAAATAAATGTGACTTGAATTTCTGCCACAATTCACAACACCTAGCTAACCGAAGTACTAGCAATTAAGATAGAGTTTATTTGGTCTGAAGCAATTAAGGTAGAGTTTTTATATACATTCATATTTTTGTTGACTAGTGATAATGAGGATGTGTATAAGGAGTATTTAAAATGTATTGTTGTTTATTTTTTATTGTCATATATTTTCTTTCGTCTTTATTTCTATCATTCAATAAAATTATTTTTGCTATAAAAAATACAATATACTTTTTTATTTTATTTTAAGTTAATATGTCGATATTTAAATTTAGTTATTTTAAATATTAAGTAAATTTAAATTAAATTCGTATAAATATTAATTAAATTATTTTTTAATTGATTTAGTATTAAATTTTAAATTTAAATTGTGTGAAAATAAATATTATTAATTTATGTTGTATGGTGGGACACGGGTGTGATCCTTCAAATAGTAATTTAAGAAACCATGGGTTGGAGCAAAATCTGTTTCAGTTCCTTAGGAGTTTCTTAAGTCTGATGTGGCAGTACAGACCCACAGAAATAATGTAGAATAGTGCTAAATAGTGTGTTAAAAAACCAGATAAGGAACCAAGGATCGGAGTTGCTCTAAAGTCTTTAAATTCATAATTATTTCGTGAAAAATATAAAATACTTGTGGTGGCACCAATACTTGTATTCACACGTACACTTGCATTACTAAAATATTGTCAATATTTAATCATAAGATTGGAATAAGTAATGTTTCTCTGTAAGTAAATTTGTATTGATATGTGTAGTTGGAATCACTAGGAGCAATTAACGCCGTTGGATGTGACACCATATTCACGCAAGGGTAGAGAACAAATGAACAATTGTTTATAGACCCAAGTCAGAAAATCAACGGCTGAGATGTGCTCTTCCCTAGAGATCCGAACCAAAACTGACGTGTGTGCAATCCACCCAATACAGCGTCATGAACTCAACAACGCACCTCGGGATCCAGTGTGTGATCGCATTCCCCATCCCCATGTCCCTCAAAGCGGTGTTCACTAACGGTGCATGATAGTGACCTGATATGCAGGCGGTCTAAAATACGCCCGGCAGAACAGTAAAGACGACACCGTTCGGTGTAGTGGAGGTTCCTTTCCCAGGAAGCGCGCGTTTCCCAATGGAGAAAAAATAAAGAAAACACACTTTACCAAATCAGCTTAAATTTAATGAAAGAGAAAAGAACAATCAATAACGAGTAATTAGCACTAAACAATAATGGAAATATTTTATTCCTACGCGTGAAAGGTGGGTCCCTTAGGTGGGGTCGGGTCAAGGGGTCACAGACTCACTCACAGACATTGTACAAGAAAAGTGGTAACGGTGTTTTTGACGGACGTTACGGAGTGTGGTGATTGGGGTTAGACTCCGTGAATGACGGGGATTGGATTGAAGTGTGAAGTGGGGGCCAGGTTGGATAACGGCTAGTACTTATGTGATGACCTGGAGGAGGAGACAGCATGTCTCGTCAGCTGTCAACCACTATTTTGTGTTGCAACTTGTTCATGTCAAGTACTAGTATCATCATATCATATCATAAAAACAAGGCAAACTAAAAAACCATAAATTATTCATTAATCCATTTAGGTATAACTAACACCAATAAGGTTCTTAAATGATAACTCAGGTGGTAAGAGTTATAAAATATATGAGTTGAGATGAGGAGGCCTAGGATCAATTCCAGAAATGTGCAATTTATATTTCCGATTTAAAAAAAAACCCAATAAGATGTATCACAATTCACAACTATAGATAATTGTCTTATAAGTCTCTAATTTATAGTTCGATTTCTAGATTATGCGTATAAAGAAACATTTATTGAATAAACTTATTCACTTAATTTAATTTTAGAGTCTTGAGAGATTAATTTCATGTCTGTCGGATGTGAGGATAAACGGAAAAAAATCATAATCAGCTCTTGCAATTGGTTAAATGAATCATGCGTTTTGGATAGGGTAGGGTAGCACATAAAATTGGCCGTGGAAGAAAGAAAAGTTGATAGTAATATTCACGTGAGTGGCACGTGGAAAAGTAACAGGGGCGCTGAATATTTGAAACCCTAGGCCCACGCAATTCTCATTCATTCCTCGTTTCAATTCATTGGAGATTCGTTTTTCAACATTTTTGCCGATCCCTTTAATGCCCTCGCTCCCTCATCGCATTTACGTTACAACCACGTGGCATTAAGGTCTTTTCAACATCTGAATTAACCGTGACATGCTTGGAGACAGGAACTTGCCGGTCGGTTCCGATTGCATGATCCTCAATTCACCCATGACCCATGTGCGTCAATTACCAATTTACCCTTTAACATATATACAAGTAGTATATGTTACTTTTTTTATATAGTAGTATGAAATTTAATGTGATTAAAGTGGTTCTCCTTTTTGAGGGCCTAAAGTTTGTAGAGCATTATTATTCTGGCCTTAATCATTCGTACTTTCCTTCACTAGTAGTTTGCTTTTTCCTGCTGAGCTGTTCTCTACTTCATTTGTTTATTTATAGGTATAGGTCCTTTATCCCTCTCTCAAGCCTTCAAAGTTTAAATTATCGTTAATATAATACTAATTAAATTAAAATAAATAAATGTAAGCCATAGTAAATCAATACAATACAAGTATAGTAAATGAAAATGTTGAAAAAACAGGTCAAGGAAACAGCTATGTTAACGTTAGAGACAAAGACGCGTGTTGTAAGCCAGAGTAAATCATCCACAAGTTTATTTGTACTCTTCGAAAACAAAGCAGAAAAAACAGAGAGAATCAAGAAATAAATCATGTAGCTCAGAGCATCCTGTAATATTTCTTCTAATTTTCCATATCCATGGAATTTAAATATTGCTCAATGAAAAAAAGAGTGTCACAATTAAATGCTAGCTAGTATTGAAAAGAAAGAGAGAAAGAGAAAAAAGAAAACAAGTTTTGTCTACATATGAACACAGCTAGCTAGCTATCTTAACACAACACTCTCACTCACCAATAAAATAAGCTTCATTCATTTGGCTGTGTCCGTTCTCTTGAACCAGCCCTTTTCGGCTCTCTCTATCACTTCTAGCTGTAGAAAAAGATATTCCAAATCCTTCTTCTTCTTCCTCACCCTTCATTGCACCACCGCTTCCTATTCATCTTATCTTCACAACATTAACTAGTCCTCACCACTTTCACAGGAAAAGAAAAAAAAACTATGACAGGGTCTCTAATGGGGTTGTTGTTGCTCCTATTTTGCTCTATGCTTTCTGTTTTGGCTTCTGGTTCATCCAGAAACTTGCCTATCATGGCCTTTGATGAAGGGTACACACCTTTGTTTGGGGACAATAACTTGGTTATCCACAGTGATGGGAAATTGGTTCATCTTTCACTGGATGAGAGAACAGGTGGATTTTTCTTTGACCCTTTTTTCAGTATGGCATGTGGTTGTCTGGTTCTAATTTGGATGGTGATTTTCTGACTAAAGTTTGCATCTTGTTGGTTTTTCTATTTCTGGGTTGTTGTGTTTGCAGGTTCTGGGTTTGTGTCTCATGATCTTTACCTTCATGGGTATTTCAGTGCTTCCATTAAGTTGCCTGCTGATTACACTGCTGGGGTTGTGGTTGCCTTTTATGTGAGTCATTTTCTCTGTTTACTCTTTCAATAATAATGATAATAATGTAGATTTTTTGTAGAAAATCTATTTTTTTGCATCTTGTTATCCTATTTTAGTAGCCTAATCATCACCACAAAGTGCATGCATTGCTTTGTTCCGTTTGATCAAGATTTCTCCTTGATACCATTGCCTCAGCTCTCTTGAGCTAGCTAATTCATTTCAGTGTTTGGAAACATAGTAAATTTTTACATTGGGTGAGAAGTAGTTTTGAAAGAAGCTACACCTTGTAGATTTTGAAAAGGGAGAAGTGATTTTAGAAGATTTGAATTTGAACTTGAAAGTAAAGCTTTTTGGTTTTTTCCTTTATGCAGATTTTCTTCCTTTTTACCTTTTATTTTCTCTTTTTTGTTCATTGAATTAACAAGGGCTAGAAGAATGCTTGCAAGTCTTTTATGATATGGTGATAAGTAAAAAACTTTTCAATTTCATTTTCTTCGATCTTGTGTTCACAGATGAAGATGAAACTTCATAATTTTTTTACCATTTTTTTACATGATTTAATGACTTTTACATGGTTAAAGTTAAAAGTTAAATTGGTCCTGGCTTCTATGAATCCTGGTTTTTTTCTTAATCTGAAAAATGGAAAAGGAATGATGTCTCATATTTTCTATCTGCAGATGTCAAATGGTGACATGTTCCAGAACAATCATGATGAAATAGACTTTGAGTTTTTGGGGAACATTAGAGGCAAAGACTGGAGGATTCAGACCAATATTTATGGTAATGGAAGTACCAGCATTGGCAGAGAAGAAAGATATGGTCTCTGGTTTGATCCTGCAGAAGATTTTCATCAATACAGCATTCTCTGGACAGATTCTCAGATCATGTAAGCATCTCTCTGAAGTTCTGAACCACCTTACATGCCAAAATTGGTTCTCTTGTGGACTTTTTTACACTAGACAATATATCTACATAGTGTGTCTCTGGATACTAGTGGATTTTGTGTGAGTGAGTTGAGTTGAAGTCCATAAGAAGAGTTATGTTTGCATTTTGCATTGAAGTGTCTGTTAGGAGTTAGGACTAGGGCCAACTGTTATCCAAACATAGCCTATTCTTTGTCACAGTAATTTTTTCATCATTCTTACCATTGTCTTTCATGCCATAATGATCCTTGTTTACAAGTAGTAACTTGATCGTTTTTGTTGTTAGATTGTGATCTTTTGTGCAAAGATTTCTCAACCCTTTCCCAAAATCTCTATTTTATAAATTAACTGCTTTTTTTCTTGCTACAGCATCTCCATTATAACCTATGCTGAGGTTGCTTAATGAGATTCTGTAAAATAGATATGGATATAACCGGTTCCTAAATTATATAATTTCCTTTCAGGGTTTTTAGTTTACATGTCTATCTAAATTCATGAATTGGTAATTAAGATTCTTTGATTTCTTTCCTGAGATGGTAATTGTAGTTGCTAGATGGAGGCTCTTATGCCCCTCAAGTAATATCTGGTGACGTAAAATTCTTGTGGATTTTTGTTTTTCCAATTCAACCAAGTTAATTTCTACTTTTTTTATGTTAGTTATAGTTTATTTGTTTTCTTAATCTTGTGTTCGTGTTTTGCTTATGTAGATTCTATGTGGATAATGTTCCCATCAGAGAAATTAAGAGAACAGAATCCATGGGTGGAGATTTCCCCTCTAAGCCAATGACTCTGTATGCAACAATATGGGATGCATCTGATTGGGCTACCAATGGAGGAAAATACAGAGTAAATTACAAGTATGCACCCTATGTTGCTAAATTCTCTGACCTTGTCTTGCATGGTTGTGCAGTAGATCCCATTGAGCACGCAGCGAAGTGTGACAAATCTCAAAGTTCTGGAGCAGTTCCTTCTGGCGTCACAACTTCACAAAGAATCAAAATGGAGAACTTCAGGAAGAAGCACATGACATACTCTTACTGTTATGACAAAACCAGATACAAAGCCCCTCCGTCAGAGTGTGTGATCAATCCCAAAGAGGCGGAAAGGCTAAGAAGATTTGATCCTGTCACATTCGGTAGTGGTCGACATCACCGAGGTAAACGACACCATCACAGTAGAGGAAACCAGGGAGAAGCAGCAGCATTTTAAGAGGGTTTCTACATCATCCACACTTCATTTTTTCATATTGTTTCAGTTTGGGGTTACCTGGGTAGTTTTTTCATTTTCCTTTTTTTTGGTGTATAGAGAGAAAGAGAGGCATAGCTAGCATTCCTGAATATGATAGTTTTGATATGGTTCTTCTTGCTGGTGGGAATGTGTATAATATAGTTCATACTTTTAGGTTCCCAGGTATTCTATCATTCATGTCTTGTGCTTTACTAATGAAATATGTTGATTTCTGTTGTATTTTTAGACCACATTCAATAAATTATTTAGCATGAGTTATTTGAGGAATGTTTGGTATGAATTATATAAATTTCTGTAAACTGCTAATCAAATATTTATAACCATGTTGCAGTTTAAAATGTTTTATTCTTTTGTCCATGCCTGTCTGGTAGTTTATGTGGTCATTTTATATTTATCAGCTTCTGCTAATTAAAGTCATTTTGTCATATCTTAATTGGAATCCAAAGTCAAGCACTTATTTGACAAAAAGTTTATGTCTACCCTTTTTTTCTCCTCATGTTCTGTTCATCTAGTGTGTGATTGATTGAATTGGGATGGTGGATTTGAAGGTGTGGTAGTTGAGATCTCTTTTCACACAACATTATTAATACAGGAAAGTTTAAACCTATTATGCGTCTCTGCTGTAAAGAGAAACCTTAAAAAGTCTAATTTCTGGTTTTCACCAGTTTAGAACAATTGATCTTGGCTTCTCATCAATAACTGAGATGTCTAGAAATGATGACACTAGTTTGTAACATCCAAATTCCAATGATGTCGCTCGTAATCCCTAAAGTGATTAAGGTAATCTTTACCACACTTAATGAAGGAGGCCTAACTCAACCCAAAAGCTAGCTCAAGAGTTAAGGTTTGCACAACCATATATAAGTAATTGCTTGGCCACATCTCTAGCCAATGTGGGACTTTAACACACCCCTCAAGGTTTGCACAACCATATATAAGTAATTGCTTGGCCACATCTCTAGCCAATGTGGGACTTTAACACACCCCTCACGCCAAATATGGGAGGTCTCCACAACAAATGGATCTAGGATAGGGGCCCAGACCTATGGTCAAATAACCATTGGCTCTGATACCATGAAGGAGGCCTAACTCAACCCAAAAGCTAGCTCAAGAGTTAAGGTTTGCACAACCATATATAAGCAATTGCTTGACCACATCTCTAGCCAATGTGGGACTTTAACACTTAATATGTAATAAGCCACACAATGATGGTGAAGCAGGCAATCTGAGAGGCATATAAGAGGACAAAGAGAATCAAGAGAAAATCATTTTCACTCTAACGCTAGTCAAGAGTTTGTGCTTGGTAACTTCACCCAGAACTTGGGACCCCATTAGAAATATAATGAATATTATACTGCACACCCCATTAGGGGGAATAACACACAGAGTTGATAGTAGATCAAAAACTTAACTCTCAGTTCATACCTAATGGAAAGTTATAGAAAGAAAATTGATAGAGAAAAGGAAAGGAATGTTAGATTTAATTTCCCTTATGCAGCTCCCACACCAAAAAACATGTGTGTCTCAGTTTATTTAAGCTCTACAAAATGATTTTAAGGTTATGTAAAAATGCAATTTAATTTCTATCTTCGAAAATTTATTGTTTAATTTTATTTGATATGAAAATTTAATATATGTGACTAAGCAAGAATGACAAATGATTACATGAACATAATGCGTATAGCTCTAATTATAGAAGAAAAAGAAGAATTCTTTTATTATTATTTTGAAGTAGATGTTAACATGATACATTGTGTTATGATCAGAATCTCATACTGGAACATGAAAGGGTCTCGTACCTGACAGATCGCAGGTTCGAACCCCCGCCAGTCCCCTTGAGGTAAAGTAAATATAAGTCTTTAGTAAGTGTTCTTTGAACCCGACAACTTTTTATATGTAAGTACTATCTTAGTAATATCTCTAGTCAATGTGAGACTTCTCAACACACTCTCTCACACCCAGGACTGGACGTACAAAACATGGAATATGCAGGAATGAACATTTGCGGGTGACCTATATACGAGTGCTCTCAACTTCCCTTAACAAATCTAAAATAAATTCTGATTGCATGTTAGAATTTAAGAGCCCTAACTTTACGCCAAAAACTAGTTCAGAAGGTGAGGATTGTCTTTCCTCTTTCAATTTGGGTTGGGGAGGTTCCACCCGAGTAGCTCTAACAATGTATTGGCCTCAGTCTGCTTGATGCATTTAATTAATGAATTTTATTGAAATTCCTACTTTATTGTCGAGTGGGAATATAACTGCTCAATTCTTTAAAGCATAAACTAGGAGTATTATTGAAACGCATTTATAAATGTACCTTCTAATAATAGACAAGGAAAATAATTAGGTGAATTCATCAACAGAGGGAATCTAAACGTTAGCAGAAAAGGACATACTGAATGGAGATTCTGAACGGACCATTTTAGCAGTGATTGGGTGCATGTTTATGTAATTGAAGAATCTAATGTTAAATATTCTTGGCTAGCTTCACCTCTACTTATATATATGTTGAAAATGAAACATAACTCTGACACAAGCTAAACATGTCTTCTCGTTGATATGCTCTTAAACAGAAATTTTTTATGGAAGAAATAAGTATTAATTTCCTGACAACATTAAAAAAATTAAGAAAATATATATAACGGATCAAAGGGCAATAAAAATATATATTTTTCTGAGTTTAGCACGTGATTATATTAATAACTTTTTTTTTGAAAGTGATTATATTAATAACTTAATACAAAAGTGTTTTTTTGTTTGGGTTAGGCCGAGATTCATTCAACTAAACAAAACTACCAGGAACTGTCAAAATGAATTGAAACCTAACAATGGACGAAAGCTCAAAAGTGCTAATCCAAATATAAGGAATTAGTCAAATTAGGATAAAGACTTAATGGATTTTTAAAAAATCACCTGAATTGTGCACTTGAAACTTGAATTGTGCACTTGAAACTTGAAAGAGACTAGTCTAGCAGTCTAGCTCATTCAAAAACTATTTGCAAGTATTATTAAGAACAATTACAATTTCAAGAGTAAAAGGATATGTAGCAAGATTTGTAAGTATGTCACTTTTCTATAACTTTGAGATGATGATATAATCCCAACTTGAAGATCGATTTTTTTGAGAGTTATATCTATATGTTCAAGATGAATTCATGAGCTACAATTATCTAAATAGTGGATAAAAATATTGGATCTTAATACGTAAGTAAATCAATTCAATTTTATTATTTTGCTTTTCATATTTTTATCTATTTTTGCTTTTGGGGTGAATTTTCCATAATTTTTGTATTCCTTGAGTTTGTTTGTGAGTTTTTTTTGCTAATTATTTTTGTGAGTTTTAACTCATTACTGGGACTAATGGACTAATATTTCATGTTTCAATGTTAATAGGCTTTTGACCCAACAATTAGTTCACAAAAATGCTTTGCACCCAACAAAGTGTTCACAAAATATGCTTTTTAGACGTGACTCTTTTTTAATTAAAAACAGACTCATGGGCCAACCTATTTAATCCATAGCCCATATAAGACTAGATGAGCTGGTTTTTTTTTAGTAGCCCGTTTGAGTTTTGACTTAAAAAATATGCAACCCTGTTCAGAAATATTGACATTATTAATTACTAATTAACAACCATGGTTGACTAATTTAATTAATTAATGACTTTAAGTTTATGCATGCTTGTATTTCTAAGAAAATGAAGAGAGAAACTTGCTTAAGGAACTGGAATATTTTAATTTCTGCTACCTAAAATCGAAGTTAGATTTCAAAAAAAAAAACATCGAAGTCAATAGATGGCCAAGAATGGAAATGAAAATTATCTATTTACTTATTAAAAGAAAATCATTATCCACAAGAAATTAACACATGACATTCCAAAATTGAGTTTCCTCCCACCCCTCTCTCTGGCTGACAAGTGTCACAGCCAGAGAGACTTTCACAAATTAATTATACAAATTGATTTCCCTATAATTTTGATTCTTTGTCCCCTATTAAATGCAAAAATTATAAAGGAGTCATGAACCTCTCCAAAATAGGATTCATGCACAGCCCATTATAAAGGAGTTGTCGAACCAACCAAAGGCCCACAACGATGAAACAATTAAAAGGCTCATAATTGGAAAATAAAATGAAAAACTGTGGCTGAGTGGGAATTGGTCAATGCATTTACAACGTATGCCTTCAATTTCGCAAACGGACATATTAGGAAAACTAATCACATTTTCTTGAAAAGTATTGGAAGATAAGTAATTAAATTTAGAGACTTATTTTGGAGTGTTTATTTCTATGTTTTAATAAATTCAGTGGCATAATTTTTCGTTTTTTTATTATTTTATAAAAAATTGAATTAAAACATTTTTTTTCCAAAATCTGATCCCTGCTTGATTTTTTTCAAATTAAAAAAAAACGGAAAAATTCTTAAAAAAGTAGCTTCAATCAGGAAAATCAATGTGTTAAAGTTAAAAAAAATAAATTGGTACAGAATATCACGTTAAACACATTTAGTGTTTATTTCTATGTTTTAATAAATTGATTTGGCATATATTTTCATTTTTTTTAATATTTAATATAAAAATTGAATTAAAGCATTTTTTTGTCAAAATCTGATCTCTGTTTGATTTGTTTCAAATTTTAAAAAAAAAAAACGGGAGGGTGTTTTAAAAATAGATATTCACTCAGAAAATTACAAATGCTCTTAATTTTATGTATTTTAATAAAAACAAAAAATGAAATAATCAAGGTTAATATTTAAGGAAAAATTAATACGACTAGGAAATAATATTGTTCTTTCAAATCTTTCATTAATAATATTAATTTGGAAACAATTTTAAAAGTCATTAAGTTCAGATTTTAAACCATTACAAATTATAGCCACAATTAGTGAAACAAAATTTATTACATAATTAACGTTTTATTAGCTTTTTTTTATGGAAACAAATAAATGCACGACAAAAAGAATTAATTAAGGAAATTAGAGTAAATGAGTTTTGTATGGAGTGTTTAGTTCTATGTTTTAATAAATTATGTGGCATAAATTTTCGTTTTTTTTAATATTTTATAAAAAACTTGAATTAAAGCATTTTTTTTCAAAATCTGATCCCTGCTTTATTTGTTTCAAATTAAAAAAAAAACGGAAAAATTCTTAAAAATATAGCTTCAATCAGGAAAATCAATGTGTTAAAGTTGAAAAAAATAAATTGGTACAAAATGTCACGTTAAACACATTTAGTGTTTATTTCTATGTTTTAATAAATTGATTTGGCATAAATTTTCGTTTTTTTTAATATCTATTATAAAAATTGAATTAAAGCATTTTTTTTGTCAAAATCTGATCTCTGCTTGATTTGTTTCAAATTTAAAAAAAAAAAAAACCGGGAGGGTGTCTTAAAAATAGATATTTTCTCGGGAAATTATAAATGCTCTTAATTGTATATTTTAATAAAAACTAAAAATGAAATAATCAAGGTCAATATTTAAGGAAAAATTAATACCTATATGAAATAATATTGTTGTTTCAAATCTTTCATTAATAATTTTAATTTGGAAACAATTTTAAAGGTCAATAAGTTCATATTTTAAACCCCTAAAAGTTACAGCCACAATTAGTGTGACATAATTTACTCCATAATTAACATTTTATTAGTTTTTTTCTTGGAAACAAATAAAAGCTAATACGTTTGGAATCAATTACGTAAGGACCTAGAAATTTCATCCCAAAAAATATATATATATAATGCACGATGGTAAGCATCAGTCTGCATTCACCTACTCCATGGAACCAAGCAAGAAAGGACGTTCTGGTGAGGCCAGGGCAAAGATAAAGGCAATATTATCAAATAGAAGAAATTGTGGTAACTCATCAAGTTCATCCAACCACAATTGTTCTACTTTAGATATCAATACTGAAGCTCTACACACATCTGCTACAATTTCAAGAAAATCATTCTCAACTCCTGCACAGAGCTCTTCAAAAAATCAGTCCCAACAAGTTATCAATAGCAGTGCAAAAAAACCCATGGCTAAAGCACGTCAGCCCCTTTCAAACAATGAAAATTCTCCAATCATTGGTAATGTATATGGTTTTTTGTTTTGTTTTTTATAGTGGTTATAATCGCTATCTTTGGTATACATTCCAGTGTGAATGATTTAATTTTATAATTTTTTGTTGTAGGATCCAGCTTTATTGACAAAACTTCATTAGGGTATTCATCTATAGCAGTGCCCCCCGTATCAGTGGAAAATTTCAACTGCAGTACCCCATTTACTTCAAAAGAAGCCAGAGCAAAGAGAAAATATGTTCTCTCGCAGCATAAAGGGGGTAATAAATATGCAAGGCCGATTCAGACCAAGGGCAATATTAATGAGGATCTGTCTAATCATGAATGTTTGAGTATTTGAGTCAAGTGATTGAAACAGGTCAAGTAACTGAAATGAACAATAACGTCGTCCCCGTAAATTCAATAACTGGTGACGGAACATTAAGCAGCGATGATGATATGTCAGGTTATTTTAAATATCTTTTTCTTTAGCATTCCATATTTTTCCCAATATCTACCATGGTTATTATTTTGGTTTATATACCATTATAACTCTTATATTTAACCTTTGGTTGTATGACATAAAATGCAGATGCAGAAAACGCTGAATCTGAAGACAATGACCCAATAGAAGAGTCCATCCCAGAGATCCCTCCAAACATTATTGTTTTGCTTAAAAAGGCTGAAGATACAGGTTCACTATTTCATTTATTTAAATTTATTTATTTGAATTTTTTTTAATATATAGGCCCAGTTTGGAAGAGCTTATTTGAGCTTATCTGACAGCATAAGCTCTTATGCCAGTGTTTGGGAGAGCTTATGCAAACAGTTTATGGTCTGCCATAAGCTATTTTCAGCTTATTTTCATAAGCTACTCAGGATAGCTTATGAAAAACAGCTTATGCTTATACACAGCTTATTTTTAATTTATTTCAATAAATTTTTAAAAATAGCTTATGAATAAGCGCTTATGTCATAAGCGCTTATGACCATAAGCGTCATAAGCGCTTAATTAAACTGTTTATCCAAACGGGGCCATAATTGTATTTATAATTTATTAAAAACACATTTTAAACAATTTGCAGAAATACTTGACTTGGGTGATCCTACGTCTATTTGTTTCTATTGTAATGCTCTAATGTGGCATGATGAGAAAACTGGGAAAATAAAACCCTCCGGACAAGCTGCATTTTCATTATGTTGTTTAAAAGGAAAAGTTACCCTTCCTTATCTACGCAACCCGCCATCTTTATTACTTGATTTATGGACAGACAAAGATCCTAGAGCTAAGAATTTTAAGGAAAATATAAGAGCATATAACAACATGTTCGCATTTCCCTCTATGGGTGGTAAGGTTCAAACTTCTATTAATGACGGAGGCGGGGCCCTTCACAATTTGTCCTATGCGGTCAAAACTATCATCGAATAGGAAGCTTAATTTCGCAAGTAGGTCAACCCCCAAATTTGCTCAATTGTATATATATGATACACAGAACGAAACAAAAAATCGGATGAAAGTTCTTAGGTAACACAAAAGTTTAATATTATACGTATTGTCATTAGATATTACGCCATGTATATCTTTATTTGTAATTTTTTTTAAACATTGTGCAGCTCTAACGGTGCTGGAAAAGTGCTTGATAATTCATTGGTTGAGGATTTAAAAAACTTGATTGACCAGACCAATGTGCTTGCTAGAGTTTTTCGGCAGGTTCGTGATCATCTATCTTCTGATGATACTTCTCAACTCTCTGTGCGTCTTTTTCGAGCAAGGGGAAAGGATCCCAGAATCTATAATATGCCTACGGCAGATGAGGTTGCAGCTTTGATCGTTGGTGACTTTGATGATATGCAATTTGGTAGGGATGTTGTTGTTAAATTGAGAGATGGTTTCTTGACAAAAATCCACGAGACGCATCCTGCATTCATCCCATTGTAGTACCCTTTACTTTTTCTTTATGGAGAAGATGGATCGTGAGGACATTCCTATTAGTGAACTATTCAGGAATATTGGTACTTATAAAAGACACATTGTTTCTTTGAGGCACCTATGTTGAACAAACATTGCTTTGAAGCTTTGGACAGATCTTTAAATTACATTATGAAGACTAAATCTACTTATGGTTATGACATTCCATTCAGAGGGAAAGTTGTGGTACTAGGAGACGACTTTAGACAAATACTCCCAATTATTTCCAAAGGAAGCCGTTCGGAGATTGTGGGTTTTGCTATCAATTCTTCATATCTATGGAAGCATTGCAAGGTAATGAAATTGACTATTAATATGAGATTGCAAAATGCTAACTCATCTTCTTCATCAGCAGAAATAAAAGAGTTTGCTGATTGGTTGCTTCAAGTGGGAGACGAAACAATTACAACCATTGATTAGGCCGAATCACTCATTGAGATTCCTCCAGATCTTTTTATTGAACAGTGTAAGGATCCCTTACTTGAAATAGTAAATTTTTCATATCCGAAACTTTTGTTTAATTTGGAAAAAAATTCATTCTTCCAAAAAAGAGCAATCCTTGCACCAACACTTGAAAGTGTAGAGGAAATCAACAACTTTATGTTAGCTATGATTCTTGGTGAGGAAACAAAGTATTTGAGTTGTGATACTCCATGCAAGTCCGATGAAGATTCGGGTGTCAATGCGGAATGGTTTACATTTGAATTCTTAAATGATTACAAATGCTCCGGAATTCCAAACCATCAAATTAAACTAAAAGTCAGTGTCTCTATCATGCTCATTCGAAACATTGACCAAGCTGCAGGGTTGTGTAATGACACTCGAATGATAGTCAACGCTTTGACTAAATATATAATTGTTGCTACTGTTCTAAACGGATACACGATGAGAGAAACAACCTTTATTCCAAGGATGAGCTTAACTCCATCTAATGCTGACATTCCATTCAAATTCCAGCGCAGACAATTCCCTGTTACTTTATGCTTTGCAATGACTATAAATAAAAGTCAGGGACAATCTTCAACTCATGTTGGACTGTATTTGCCAAGACCTGTCTTTACTCATGGGCAATTATATGTTGCACTATCAAGAGTTAAATCTAGAAAATGTTTGAAGATACTAATCCTAGATGACCAAGGAGTAGTTTCTAACACTACCCGCAACGTTGTCTATCAAGAAGTCTTTTAAAATATTTGATGTGTAAGTGTTGTTTTTTACTACAATTTTGTTGGGTTTATATTTTTTTAAATATCAAATCTGATATGTCTTTGTTTTAATTGTTGACAGTATAAATAAATGCCAAGCAGCTTATTGGTCATCTAACTTCAAGGATAAACAACACTTACATATCAAATATTTTCATGTAATTAAGCAATTTTCTTAACAAAAATTTAAATTTAGTATTAAATATCTACTCATTAATTCCGTTGCAATAAGATTTGTTTTTAATTTTCAAATGATATATCAAGTTCATCTTTGTATTGCTTACTAATTATTACTCTGATATCTACTTTTTCCATTGTAGGTTATGTTGCTCAAATATTGAATTGGCAGCAAAATTCAACTTCAAGTCTGAAGTCATTATCACTGAACATGGACAACAAGTTCTATTAAGCGATCATGCTGTTGACATTTTTGTGATTTTTTAATTTATTTGTTTTTGCAACGCATTTCGTAAAAACTTGAATTTATAATATTGTTCATGTGTTGACATCGGTAGGTCATACAACGAATTCTATTTAACATTTTTAAGTTGGTCTATTCACATACATGTTTGAACATATTATCTGTTATTTGATATTCTATAGATATATCTACACAATAAACGTAATCGCCGTGCAACGCACGGGTGAAAATGGCTAGTATAAATGAAAAACAAACAAAACAAGCATAAAAACGGTGTGCTCAAATTCAAAACGAAATGACCCAGCACATTAATAGCCTCACATCACGCGTCACTTTAAACTTCAAAACTTGTCCCCACGCAAGCATTGCCTAAAATGGTTGAAACTTGAAAGATGTAAGTTGGGTCGCATTCTCTTTGAAAGAGGACAAAAATTTTAATTTTGAGAAGATAATTGGCAACAAAGAAAAGTCTCCTAATGTAGATAATAGTTAAATTGTACCCAAAAAGATAATAGTTAAATTAAAATACTTGAAAGTTTAAGCTTAAATAATTGAAAAAAAAGTCTAAGATGAACTATTACCTAGGACTTACACAGGTGAAAGACCTATTTTACAACCTTAGATCTAAATGAATGATCCACCAAGAGTGATATGCGTTTGATTGGAAGGTCTATCTTGGAAGATTGCAAACTAGGAATAGTTTGTTGTGTTGATGAGTTTCTTTGAAAACTAATTATACTTCTTGTTCTATGTGTAGTTATTGACATGAATGGTGCTCTTTTCCCTAATTTTCAAATGTGTTTGGCAAGCCAGTCTTAATTGGAATGATCATGTGTGTGTTGCATCCATTAAGGAAAAAAGATAAGAGGTTAGCTCGGTTTTGGCTTAGGTGTGGGCTTAAAGATTTTAATTTTTCTTGTTTTGATTGGTTTAGACATCGTCTATTGTGTCTGACAAGTTAGTTATGTAGATGAGTTATGATTATCCTTATGCAGTTTTTATTGTATTTTCTTGGGTTATATAAAAAAAATGGCATGTATAGTTCTCCTTTAGTATCTTAATTAGCTTCCAACTTCATCATTTACTCCGGTTGTGAATTGGAATATAAAGTTTTTCAATATATTTAAGAAAAATCTAAGGTTTTGCATGATCTCCTTATTTAAACCTTTAGGGATGAATGGAGATTTGAAGCTTTAAATTTTGTTCAAGCCTTAACATATTAAGAACTCAAAAGGAAAAACTTTATTATTCATAACAATAGTTATGCTTGAAATATAATGTATTCGTGGTGATTGTCCTAAGACGATCAATCACTCAGAATAATGTTTCGAGGAGAGGAATCAACTAGGTTAGAGGGTGTTGTTAATAAAGTTAAGTGTTGAGTTGTTTTATGGGAGGTGGTGTTGCCACTTGTGACTTATTGGCATGACGCTACTCATGTTGAGAAAGACTAGGGTGGAGTCTTACAAAGGTCAGAGGGTTTTATGATATGGTCGTTATAAAGGGTGATGCTTGAGGTTGATCTAAAGGAAAGATTTAGAATCCACCCACAATATATAGAAATGGTCGGGAGATATATGGTTAGATTGATGTTCGTATCTCAACACGATCAAGAGTCCCATAGCTCTGATCATCGTGTGAGGATGGTCGAGCGGTATGTATTGTCACGCTCCACCGTGATAAATGGTGATAGGCGCCAGATGGTTAGATTGAGGTTAGTATCTTAACAAGATCATATGAGATATAAATGAACAACCTAGTTTATTTATGGCATAAAATAGTGAAGTTATCATCGATAATAACATAAATCAGAGGTGAAAAAAATGTGATAAGATTTATATCTAGAAATTCTTATATAAATCACAAGTGAAAAAAGTATGATAAAATGTATATTCATAAATTATACAATAATTGACTTTAAGATTAAAATGAATTTTGGACACAACCCACTATAACTAGCTCTTGAGTATCATAATTGAAAACCCATGCTAAAACTCGAATAAGTTAAGAGGTACGTTAGCTTCACTCAATTTAGCATTTTCTTAAACTCTCTTTGATCGATTAAATTAGTACGAGATCTATTGAAAATATGAGTTTCACTTCCAATGTAATTGTATTAACAAAGTTCAACACAGTTGGTAGATAAGTTAATAAAGTCCTTAATCAACTTTATCTAGAGTTTCAATCCCTTGAGCGATATGTATGAAGAGCGAATTTTATGAAAAGTCTGTTCATTTAATGTGGTCTCTGAGTCATCATAACTGTCGGATGTGAGATGATAAGTATCCATAGCATGTTGTATAACTAAAACCCACGTTTTCTTCCCGAATATTCGCTCCAAAATCCGAAATGAGCAGAGTCCCAAGTCCCAGATGAAAACACATACATACAGCAATGAGAAAGTGAGAGAGAGAGAGAGAGAGAGAGAGTTGTGTGTTGTGTGTCGTGACTTGTGAATGTGAGCCACCATTTATGACCATACATACCATGGTTTACATAGGCATACCACATGCGTGCTGAATAAGCCATTCTTCCTTAACCCTAGCTTAGCTAACTACTACATTACATTAGATCCTGTCTTCCTCTTCAACCCTTTGCTTTGCGTCACTCCAACTCAACCACATCTTCACTTTCCATAATCTCATACATCATTCACCACTTACCCTTTTCATTGCCAGATCTCTCCAATTCTCAACTTTTCACCCATCTGATCACTTTTTTTCACAAAACCCATCTCAAATTCTCCATTTTTAGCTCCAGATCATTCTTGGGTATCCTTGTTTCCGACCAAGTTTGTTTCTTTTCTGCTTAATTCTTCTAAATTTTGCATTTTTTTAAGTGGGGTCCTCTTCAATTTTGCTGTTTTCTTCTGGTAATCTCGTTGTTTCTTTGTTTAGATCTAGTTCTGTAACTGGGGTATGCTTGCTTTGTATGCGGTTCTAGTCTTGTAGTGTATTGTTGGCAGTGACTAGTGAGTTCTCATGGCAATGCCATCAGGGAATGTGGTAGTGCAGGACAAAATGCAGTTTCCTAGTGGTGGTGGTGCTGGCAGTGGTGCTGGTAGTGAGATCCACCCGCACCACTACCGACAGCAGTGGTTTGTTGATGAGAGGGATGGGCTTATTGGTTGGCTGCGAAGCGAATTCGCAGCTGCCAATGCGATCATAGATTCCCTTTGTCATCATATGCGTGTGGTTGGTGACCCTGGGGAGTATGATGCTGTCATTGGGGCCATTCAGCAAAGGCGGTGTAATTGGAATCAGGTGCTGCTCATGCAGCAATACTTTTCTGTGGCTGAAGTGGTGTATGCGCTGCAGCAAGTGGCATGGAGGAAGCCGCAGAGGTATCTGGAACCAGTGAAAGTGGGTGCAAAGGATGTTAGGAAATCTGGTCCTGGATACCGGCAAGGGCAGAGGTTTGAGGCTCCAAAGCAAGCTTATAATTCTAGTACTGTGGAGTCTTATGGTCAGGAAGGGAATACTGTGGTTACTGGCGGTGCGGAGAAAGGGACTCCTGTAGCTGAGAAGACTGAACAACTTAATTCCGGGGGCGAGGTTGGGAAGATGGATGATAAGGGTTTAGCAACTGCTGAGGAAAAGAAAGGTAAATACTCAATCAATCAATCAGCCTGTTTGTATTATAATACTACACATTGAATCTAGCACCTCTGAGTGATTGTTGTTATTACATCTTTTTGTGTTCATTTTAATCCAAATGGTATTTGCAATGCTGGGTAGGTACCTTTCTTCCTTGAAACTTTTATAGTATGGACTTAAAAGATTGAAATTCTGGCGCACTCAGGATAATTGATTGACTCAGCCTTGCTTTATACTAAATGTATAATGTATAATTTGAGGGCACCATTGTGATTTAGAAATAAGCAGTTTTATTCTCTTTGGCTTCTTATGGTGCTTGCTTTTGGCCTTTTGGATAGAGCCATACTGGTATGCTGAAATAATGGATATATCGACAGTGTTTTGTTGGGATTGATACCAACTATTTATATGAAAATCAGCGGAGATAATCAGATCATTTTATGGATATCTTAGCATCTGATAAAGTAAGAATGCCGACTTGAATATGACGAAAGTATGAATCTATTATTTACAAGTCATTACTTTTTGGGATATGATATCATGCTCCTTTTCACAATGAAAGCTATTCATGAAAGACTCCAATTAATTCAGACTAAAAATTAAAATGGTTGACCTTCAATGTTAAAATTAAGGCCTCTTTTTTTGTATGATAATTTGGCTCCTGCTATTTAATTAATGGTAAGGTGGGGGGGGGGGGTTAGCTCACATATGATTGACACACTACAAATGCCTACAGAGTACAGTCTAATGACTTGTTTGCTCTCCTGCTTGCTTGAGCAGATGCTCTAACAAAGCATCCAACTGATAGCAACTTGAAGAGCTCAGGGAGTTCTGAAGAATCTCTGTCCAACTCAGAATCTGAAGCTGCAGTTGCAACAGTTGTAAATGATGGACGTGTGTCAAATTCTAAAGGTTTCTTCCTGTGCACCGTGATTTAAGTGATGATGTATATCTTATTTAACTTAGGGCAGTTGGCTATGCTAGTTGTGTGCATGAAGTTAGTAAATATTGTCATACTTTACACTGCCCCCCCCCCCCCCCCTCCTCTTGTTTTTATCACATGCTTGCATTTACTTATAAATTTGTGTGCCAAATAAAAAAATGTTAGGTCCTCACACTAGACCATAAACACATAGTCACACTCACATCTCATGTATGATCAGGGTCGGTTATAAAATGCTGTATCAGCTTTTCGTTCATTATTTATTTACCATTTAATTTTAAAGTTACCTCTTTTGCAATGTGTTTTCAGAGAATGATTCCCATTCTATGCAAAATCAAAATCAGAGCCCAAGTCTTTCAACTATGGCAAAAACGTTTATTGGCAATGAGATGTTTGATGGGAAGATGGTAGGGTCCTTTAAATATTTATTCACTTTTTTCTTGATGTCAATGTTCTAGATGTGTATATACCTTGTAATTTTTCCTATTTCTTCTATCTTTTATATTTTACATTTATGATGTACCTTTTTTATTTTTCATTTTTAGGTGAATGCGATTGATGGACTGAAGTTGTATGAAGGTTTAATTGATGGAACTGAAGTTTCAAAACTTGTTTCATTGGTTAATGATCTAAGGGTCAGCGGAAAAAAAGGACAATTGCGAGGTAACTGTATTATCTGTGTTATATACCTTCATGCTGGAAGATTCTTTCACTGCTTCCCTTTTTAAATTCACTTGGTTGATAGCAAATAGCTGTGGCCATATGCATGGCTGGTCCACTGCACATGCTCTTAAAGCCAGAGGTTTCTTTGGAAAAAGGCTGTTGACTTGCGTCTATTTTTCTCTCTTTTTTCTCCATTTTATTAGTTGAATAGTCACGGATGAAGAACCAGGTGGCACTGTTTCTCAGTGACTAAAAACTGTAGAGTAGTACATGAGTCATGAGTTCTTATATAAGTTTGGTCATGGTAAGTTGTACTTATTGTTTTTGTACTTGTGATATTTGCCAAGTTGCGCAAGAATTTTGGTCTTGATCTTGTTATTTGTTTGGTTTATACTTCTGTTTTTTCCCCTATTGACCGTCACCACTCACCAGTCACCACCACTAGTGTAATGTTCGTAATGATAAAGTTATGGTAGAGCTGTTAGAACACATTAGAATACACGACGCTGGGCAACAAGTTTCATAAATGAGTAGTGACAAATGCGAAGAGAGAGAGAGAGAGACAAAGAAAGATAAAAAATTATGCATACGACCCTATTTACTGTTTATTGGTCGATGCTCAATTTGATTGCAGGGCACGTGTAATACACACACACACACACACACACACATCTATATATATTTATATGGATGTTCAGTCTGACTGTAATATTTTATATCACCCTGCTGGAAAATAATTTATGCTTTGTTGTCTGGATTATGCAAACAACTTTTTTGATAAATACTTCTTGCTAAATATTTTTTACAAACAGGAAGTCAGACATACATAGTTTCGAAAAGGCCCATGAAAGGGCATGGAAGGGAGATGATTCAGTTAGGTGTTCCCATTGCTGATACACCTCCAGATGGGGAAAATATGACAGGAGCCTCCAAAGGCATGTTGTTTGATTTCTTTCTATACCAATTTACTGTACTTTTCACATCTTTCTTATTTCCAGCCATGATATTTGACTTTTTCCACCCCTGTAGTAATAATGATTGTTTAAGTTCCATAAATTGAATCTGGCAGAGATGAATGTAGAATCTATTCCTTCCTTCTTTCAAGATATTATTGAGCGTATGGTTTCCTCACAAGTTATGACTGTGAAGCCTGATGCTTGCATTGTGGATTTCTATAATGAGGTTGATTCTTGTATTATTCTTATTTTTTGTGAGGTTTTATATTGGCATAATTGGCTAAGTTAGTCTGGTTATTGCAATTGATTATAGGGCGATCACTCACATCCCTACAATTGGCCACATTGGTATGGAAGGCCTGTCTATATCCTTTCCCTGACAGAATGTGATATGACTTTTGGAAGAGTAATTTCCTCAGACCATCCAGGGGATTACAGGGGCTCTCTGAAGCTTTCTCTTCTCCCTGGGTAATGCTTGCAGATCTTATCTTTTACTGTTATAATGCATCTCATATATGTGTGTTAATATTATGATGCTGTCTTTGGTTTGTAGAAGCCATAAAATCATGAGATTTCAATCAAGACCTGTCTATACTAAAAAATTAATAGAAGTCTAGTTGATGGTTAGACATAGTTTAGTCCATTATATGTTCTTCATGTTACCTGCATATTCATGGATACCTTTATGAATTTTGGTTTTTTTTCTTCCGTTCAAAATGAAAATATAGTGTATATCAACATCTTAGTTTTTGCATACACTGATTGGAAGCCTTTTTAACTGTTACTTATTATTCCAAGGAGCCCTCTTTATTGAATGAGCTTTTGTGGGTCTTTTAAGTTTTGGATCATTCATTTTCGTTGATTAGTCTCAGATTGACTAGAGATATGGTCAAATAAGTTAAGTCCTTATAAAGGGTATAGCAACCCTCACCTCAAAAGCTAGCTTTTGGGGTAGAGTTAGGCCTAACCCGAATTCTAATATGATATAGGGCCTATCCTAGTATCCTAGATCCGTTTATTGGGCTACCATATATGGACTACTCGCATATGTTCATTCCTGTAAATTCCACGCTCCAAATGTCCCGCCCTGTGTGTGATGAGAAGACCAAACAAGTCCTCATAAAGGGTAGAGCAACCCTCACCTCAGAGCTAGCTTTTGGGATAGAGTTAAGCCTAACCTGAATGATAAGAATTCTGTTCATGGAGATGATTATTATTCAAAATAACTTCTATAGGGCATTCTGTCTTTTATTATTTATTATTATCTTAGCAAGTTTAGTCTCTTGCAGTATTATAGTGTGTTGTGTAGAGTTCACTATGCTAGGGGAGGGGAGTGCTGCTTGTTTTGATGTCTTACTTCAATCTGAAATTCCTCTACCCTTTGTTCAGATTCTAAATACTTTTATGCTTTGGCTGCTGTAGGTCTCTTCTGTCTATGCAAGGGAAATCTACTAATTTTGCTAGATATGCTATTCCTTCTATCCGCAAACAACGCATACTTGTTATTTTTACAAAGTCCCAACCAAAGAAGTCACTGTCAAGTGATGCTCAACGTTTTACCTCATCAGCAGCATCTTCTCATTGGGGTCCACCGCCAAGCCGTTCCCCCAATCACGTTCGTCATCATTTAGGCCACAAGCATTATGCTTCAGCTCCAACAAACGGAGGACTGCCAGCTCCACCAATCCGGCCACAAATTCCTGCTCCAAATGGTATGCAGCCATTGTTCGTACCCGCACCAGTTGTGCCTCCGATGCCATTCCCTGCACCTGTGCCAATCCCACCGGGTTCTGCAGGCTGGACCACAGCTCCTCCAAGGCACCCCCCTCCTCGGATCCTTGCTCCTGGCACAGGAGTCTTCCTACCTCCGCCCGGCTCAGGTAATTCATCTCAACCGTTACCAGGTACTTTGGCTGAAGTGAACCACCAAACTGTGGAAACTCCAACCTTACAGGAAAAGGAAAATGGGAAGGCTAATCACATTGTTTCCCCAAAAGGGAAAAGGCAAGAATGCAATGGACATGGGGTCGATGGAACTCAAGTTGAACAAGGTGTAGGGACACTAAAGGATAGTGATGAGAAAGCTGCAGCAAGTCATTGAGCCTGTGCCAGGTGATGATATAGTTATAGAGAGGGAGAGAAAGAGAGCTAAAGCTTATCAAAGGAAAAAGGGTAGGCTGCGATGTTAACTTGAGTTTGAAGCAAATGTAAAGCGCGGCATGTCACATATACTCTGCAAAGGAGAGCAAGGGAAGTAGGCAGAACGTTTTGGTTCTGTTCAAAATCCTTTCTTTGCTCCAGTCCTTTTTTTGTTATCTTACTATATTAACTATTACAGTAAAGGAAACCCATTCTTATCATAATTTTTGCTTTTTTTTTATCTTATTATTATGATTATAAAATGCTTCTTACTGTGGATCATGATAATTTCATGTAGAAATTTCATGATATTTTCATGCTGTGTCTGTGTCTCTCATCATGTGTTAAATGGGTGGGATGCTGTTAATATTGATCTTGTGGTAATGTGTCATCTGTGTTTTAATTTAACTTGATTTGTTAAATTAATGGCAAGTTGTATAGGATCAAGTCAGCTTATTACTCATAGAGATACATCCATGAAAATATGTTGTGTTAGTTAGGCTAGATTTTCTATGACCCGTTTTGGACCATTTTTCTTGGTCTGACAAGCATTTCAAAAGTAAGATCCCACATGAAATCATTTTCAAAGGTCAAATTTTTTAATAAGGTAAATTTATATCTAAATAAACTTATAATCTCAAAATCTTTACATAGATCAACATGATTAAATTTTAATGATATTTTAATAAAAAATATAATAGTAATAAATGTTTATATTAACATATTATTTACGATTAAATAATCCATATAATATGAGTGAAGAGAAAAGCTGCATTTTGATCCCGCGATTAGAGAAATAACATGATTTTAGTCATCGCCTAATCTAGAGCTATATGGTGATCTCATGTGCATAGTTGAGTTTGACATGACATTAAGTGTATTTTTTTAATTAATATTTAATTTACACGAATATAATTAATAGTTAAATTAAAATTATTAATTAAAAAATAAAACAACAAAAATCCCCTTAAACTTCAATTTCAGAAACCCTAATTCCCAATTACATACAAATCTTGTTTTAATTAAATACAAGTCTAATGCGCTTTCAGGTTCACAGCGGCGCAATTACGTCATTTTTCCCTTCTTAAAAACAAATCTGACCTTTATATCAATATGACCTTATTATTGAAACAGATTCAATCTTTTCTCACAAGATCGCACTCAAAAAAACATGGTTTACAACAAGAATAAGAATTCAATCTTTTGTATGCATAAGACTTAATTTTAAAAGCTTAATCAACCCATCAAGAAAATAATCACTTGTAATTAATTTCATTCTCACAAACCTTAAATTCCAAAATTTCAACCAATTTGAAAAGTTTTATAATTTGAATTTCAGAAGTCCCAAAATTTCAACCAATTTGAAAAGTTTTATAATTTGAATTTCAGAAGTCTAATCATAGTATAATCTGTCCCGATACCAATGTAAGAAATAAACTTGATTGAATCTATACTAGGATTTAGAACACCTATAAAATTAAGATGAATCTCCTACCTCTTGAAGACACCTATAAAATATAATCATTGTTATTTTTATATAGGTGTATTTACCGTGTAGTTTTTTTTAATAGTGTTTCGTTCTCTTCTCTTTTATTCTACCATTTCTCACTAAATCAAAGTGTAGCGTTCGAGAAACTTTACATGTTTAGTTCTATTCT
The DNA here is from genome assembly GCF_012489685.1 of Lotus japonicus. NCBI lineage: Eukaryota > Viridiplantae > Streptophyta > Magnoliopsida > Fabales > Fabaceae > Lotus > Lotus japonicus. Next base: position 73,620,236 of record NC_080044.1, on the reverse strand, counting down.
ACCTTAAAATATATAATAAATACATAACATATTCCAACCTATGTACCAAATGTTACATTAGTTTCACTAGAACCCTAAAGTTCACCTAGTTTGAGCACACCTTTGTGGTGCCCACTAGGGTGGACCTTTATTATTTTGGTCCACCGGTGCACCAAGGGCATTACAGACATTGCATAAGGATATTTTGGACTTTATCCTTTTCTCACCTTCTTTCTCCCACTCTCTTCCAGCCCAGTCTGAATCTTCAACTTCGTCTCCTTCCTCTCTCCTTCACCCTTGTGACAATCCACTAGCTAACATCAGATTTTCAATACGTACAAGCTTGACCAATGCTCTGAAAAATATCCAATGGTGTTTGTGTATATATCTATTTGACATTTGTCCAATTCTAGAAACACCTTGTGAGAAAGGGAAGCTACAAAAATGCTTCACGACCCTTCCACTCTCTTCTTTCTCTTGTGATTTTCCTTTAGATTTTTTGTTGAAGACACAAGAAAGCTTCCATCTTTCTTTCCTCCCTCATCACAATGACTGAATAAGAAGCCAACAAAATAGAAAAATTGAAAAGAAATAAAAAAAAAGGTCAGATGGTGTAACCTACAGGAACGAAGATAGTGAAATCAAATCAGATAAGCATAACATAGTTGATAAAATTGTGAAATCATGAAGAGGACATGCGACTGTGTGAGAAAGATAGGGTTAGAGAGAGGTACCAGCTCCAGCTATGATGAGGACTGAGGAGCTTCAGATTTATAGAAGGGGAAAAACCAGATTTTTTAAGACCACTGTTTGAACTTGAAATACCCAACAAATCTAGATCTGCAATCACCAAAATTGATCACCAAAATCTGCCATGCTCAAGAGAGGAAGAAGGGCTGTGGTTTCTGGAACTCAAGCTTCGATTAAAAACCCATAAAAGCTTCAACCTGCCTCCATCGCACTCCATGGCAGAACTGGAACGCACTGTAAAGCTGCTAGTTGAGGGGTCAAGGGGTGACGACGGTGAGGTGGCCGGCGGTGGCATGGCCGACGGCGGAGAAGCACCAGAAGCAGGGAAAAGAAAATAGTGAACCAAATGAAAAAAAAGGAGAGGAGGGGTTGTCTAATTTACAATTTTATCCTTTTTGTCATAATTCAATCCCAACCATTAAATTAAAGAATATTCCAAAAATTTCAGATCTAACGGTGTACAATCATGGTGCACCGGAAAAATAAGTGTCCACCCTAGTGGGCACCTACTTTTTGTTTATTCATACCTGATATCTCTCATTCCATCTTTCTTTCTTTTCTATCTATTTTTATTCATACCTGATATCTCTCATATCTCACATTTTAATCAAGTGTTATTTATACCTATTGATTGTATTAATACTAGGATACTATGCTATGCTTTTTCTTGTTTGCAAAACACAAGACAAACCATGAGAATCTAATGTCAAAGGTTGAGCTAGAACCCCAACTCCAACACCCACGTCTCTTCATCCCCAACCTGCTCTCCCTTCACGAATGCAAGGAGTTGGAATTCATCCACAAGAGTAGCAGCACCGTTGGTTACAGACCCAATGTCTTCTCCACCACTCTCTCCCACCTCATCGCCACCAACTCCTCCCACCTCATCGTTCCTTTTATTCCAATCCGAGGTACCCATCTTAGAATTTCACTTCCTTTCACAACCCATTTTCCCTTATTACATAAAGATTCCATCTTTAATGTTCTTTTCAGCATTTAGCAATCACTTTGAAATCAATGAAATTGGTGTTTTCCCATGTTTTTGACAGAAAGGTTGAAAGATAAGCTAGAGGAGTTTTTCAAATGTGAGTATGAGCTGTTTGTTGAATTTACGGGTTTAATAAGGTCGGTTGTCTCGCTCCAATGATCCAATGTTTGGCTGGCTTATGTGACTAGTATTTTATGTTTTACCATGTTCTGTTTGATACTATGTTGTATGATTATGAATCAGCTGGAGTAGAGGAGCTAGCATTGGATGGCATAGTGATGATAACAGGCCTTACCTCAAGCAACGCCACTTTTCAGTGAGTGTTATTCTTGCAACCCTTTTTTAGATATTGATTTTCTGTTGTAATTTGCACTCTTGCTGATAGATAGCTTTTGTCTTCCTTTTGGTAAAACCATGAAAGGTTGTGTGCTATTTAAATACTTATGGGGAGGATTTCAATGGTGGACTCTTTCACTTCCAGGATGGTGAGCCAACATCAATTATGCCTAAGGCCGGAGTGAGTTTTCCCAATTGTGAATTATAATATGTTTGTTTATGAATGAAAGTAGAAATGAGAAGCGTTTCACTGTTTTTATCTCCTTTAAGCTTGAATGTGATTGGTTTTCTAATTTTTTTTTTCAGGACGTTGTGATGTACACAGCTGATCCCCGAAATATTCATTCTGTTGATGAGGTATATTCCAGTCGAGTGCACTCCTTTCTTTCACGCCTATTTACTTGGTCACATTCATAAGCAGCTTTAGTTTTTCTTAAATTGTAAATTTGGACTCAATCACTCAAATCTTCATTGCCACCTCCCGAACTCCTGAGCCCAAGAAAAAAAGCATATTTTTTGGAACTTCAAAGCATGATTCAACTTTTTCTTGTCTCATTAGTCATCTGCTATTAAAAGTAAACCAACAATTCATTTCCATAATGTAATGAATTATACAAAATCAGCAATTACAATCATTAACCATCAAATAATTATGGAGATGAATACGAGTGCAGGTGACTATTCCTGCAAAAAATAATGGATACAGCAATATTTTAATGATATAATAATGTTCTTCACTGTGAGTGCAGAAAACAAGGACAAACCATAACAAAGTTGTATGTGGGCTGTTGGCTGTCTAACACAACCCTCCTCCTTTTTCTGGATTTGAGACTGCCTATGTAATGCATATAGGCAGAGGTTATCAATATAATACAAGTAGAGAAAAACTCCCATATATTCTATTGATTAAATAAATTTATGATTGATGTGGGCAACAGTTGTAGATATTGTTTTAGGAGGACTAAATGGATTTAAATCATTCTTTCATGGACCACATGGTAGTTCAATCATCAATAAATATATGGCCATCTTTAACCTTTCTAATGAAGTTATCTTTGACAGATAACTGATGGGGAAAGACTCACACTTGCTTTATGGTTCAGTCGTGATGGTTCCCATGATGAGGATAAGAAGCTTGTTTCTCTACTTTCACAACACCTATTACATGAGAACATAGCCGATTCGTACCTACCTTTGCCTGCATCCAGTAATATGTACTGGTTTTCTCAGGACCAAGCTTCGAATAGCCGATTCGGTTTTAATATATGTTGGGCTAGACTGCATATTCTTGGATATCACATATATATTTCCCAAGACAGTAGCTGTGAATCTGATATATCTGAACTAATGGTAAAGCCAGTGCGTTTAGCGAGGGGAAATGAGGTGCTAGACATGGAATTTGTCAATATTTTGCATGCACTTCAGGTATTTTAAATAATCCTTAGTTATATTTTCAGTTAATATTGAAAGATCAATTGTATAGCAAATGCACATACTATTCAATCAGTAATACTGGGTCTAACATATTGTTTTCTGTTAATATTGAAAGATCAATTCTTGTAGTAGTAACTCTTTTTGAACCTGAGAATATTGAAGGGGTCTTAAAAAGTTCGGCAGGGCCCTCCAAGTTTCCTTTAGGAGACTTAAAAACAGATATTACATTTTCTCTGTGAATTGCATTTTTCGGTGTAATAACTGCAGTTAGTACTATTGTTTATGCATAACTGATTACTTGCAATTTACAATCTTGATGGGTTTTGCAAAGATTTCTGCTGCTACTCTGATTCATGTTCTTTTGCTTCACAGGTTGTCCATTTCTATTGTTGGAAAGGATCTAGCTTACAAACCAATGTGTCAAATATAGACTCCAAGATAGTAGAACTATCAGAGGTGCAAAGAGAAAAAATCAGTAGTCTAAATTCTATCCTTTTGAATGATTTAGATTTTGCATCAAGAGATTTTTGCAGTATGCCCTCCCAAGAAAATGCATGCATTTGCTTTGATTGGACAGGCATTGTGAATGCAGTTGCTGCTTGGGAAGATTACACATCGAAATTAAGCAAACAGATTAATTTACAGTTGCCTTACTGGAGAATGCATGAATGTATATACAATGTACAATTGGATGAGCATTGAGCAATATCCGTGATCAACAATTCCAAGGAAAAGTAACCACTGGAAATTGCACTTGGGTTTAAGAATTGGAAAAGAGTAGAAGTTTGATAGCACGATTCAAGTTTGGGGGACTTTTAAGACAAAGCTTCTTGGGGAGAGGCGAGGATGCAGCTCAAGGATATCTCAAGTGTGTTATGCATACTAGATGGCAAATACTGTATGCTCATGTTTCTAAAATATATGTAACATGAGTTTGGGTGCAATATTACAGCTACCATAAGCTCATTAATTATGTTCGGATATTTGTTGGCACCAGTGCAAACAGACGTTGGCACTTCGAGATAAAAAGTGAATGAAACTCTTATGGATAATTAGGTGACTAAACTGGTATCCTAACACAGACTAAAGTCTTTTTTCAAACGCAAGTTTGCTTTTATTTACAAATGGCTTAAAGGGTCCAAAGGCCCCTGAGATTACAAAGGGAATCAAATCTAGGACCTGAAAAATGTTCGCATCAAATTGAGTCCCTAAGAAATTTTTTTTAATTCAATTAAGGCCAAATGTTGCCACAGCTCAATTTTGTCCTAGTCACTTTTACCACGTGGCTTTTATAATTATTTTTTAATTTAAAAATTATTTTTTTTAATTCCAACTCATTTATTTAAGTAGAAAAAAATTAAAAACTTAATAAATCCCTAATTTAAATAAAATCCCTTAACTAAATAATTACCTAAATAATAACCTAATCTAATAATAACAAAAAACATCAAACCCAACAAGAAATTAACAATCCCTTCAACATCAAACAACACAGATCTAGGGTTTCACTAACAATTCACAAATCTTCATCCTCACCCCAACAACTGTTATCTTCTTCCTCAACTCCCAAAAAACCCATTCTTCTTCTTCTTCTTCTTCTTCTTCTTCTTCTTCTTCTTCTTCTTCTTCTTCTTCTTCCCCACCCCCACCCACCCAACAAACTCAAATCTTCATCCTCAACCCCAACAACTGTTATCTTCTTCCTCAACTCCAAAAAAACTCATTCTTCTTCTTCTTCTTCCCCACCCCCACCCACCCACCCAACAAACTCAAATCTTCATCCTCAACCCCAACAACTGTTATCTTCTTCCTCAACTCCAAAAAAAATCATTCTTCTTCTTCTTCCCCACCCTCACCCACCCAACAAACCCAGACAACCAGAACCCCACCACCCTCAATCCACATGCAAATCCGAATTCAGTCTCACCTCACCAACCTAGATCCAGTCCAGATCGAAGCATATCCGGACAAATTGATGCAAGGAGATGGCAAAGGTGCAACAAGGAGAGCTTGGGTTTGGCAATGGCAGCAAAAAAGGGTTGGGTGTGGTGGTTGGGGTGGGTTTCAGTTTTGCTGATTGCTGGCTAAAGAAGATGAAATTTGGGGTGGGTAGATAGTGGTGGTGCGTGGGTTTGGAGGTGTTGAGGTGGGTTGGGGTCTTGTTTCTGGAATCTGAATTTTTGGTGTGGTTATGGGTTTTCAATGGTGGGGGTTGAAGAGGGGAGGAAGGTTGCAGAGAGTGTTTTGTTTTATTTTTAGATTTAGGTTTTTATTTACATTAGAGATTTTATTAAGTTTTTTATTTTTTATTTATGCTTTAATATATGAGTTGGATTTAAAAAATTAAGTTTTAGGAAATTTTTCAATTAAAAAAAATTAAAATGCCACGTGGAAAAGCTGAGTAGGCTAAAATTGAAGCCACTTCAGCATCAGACACACTTTGTCCTTAATTGAATTAAAAAAATTTTCTTAGGGACTCAATTTGATGCGAAAATTTTCCAGGTCCTGGATTTGATTCCCTTTGTAATCTCAGGGGCCTTTGGACCTTTAAGCCTTTACAAATAGTACATTTCTAACTCCAAATTTTCAGCTGGAGTGATATCTATTTGAACTCTATAGTACATTTCAAACGCCGGTTATATGCTTGCTTTTAGCTCATTATCTTCAGGCTGCTGTGAAAGTTCTTTGGATATGCTCCACCTATGCAAAGCATTGCCATACACGTCGTAGAAAACGAAATTTGCACTGGTTTCTGTGATCTGCACGGACATGAATCCCTGTCCATCATGATACAGCTTCATTTCTTCAGGGTCCCATGGCTTGACATCGCCCCTCCATGCCTTTGATCCACCTCCACTTGTTAAGAAGTGAATTCCACTTCATTGTACATGCAAACCAAGGAAGCATGAGTTTCAGAACAGTGATAATGTTCATGCAATGATGCTACCCATTTACAAGTAAGATATATGCTTACCTCTTTTTGTCAATTATGTGCTCCAAGCAATGGTCATGTCCATTAATGTATAGATCAACATTGTTTGACTGGACCATTATTGAAGAAACTAGTTAGAAATAGTCAAACTTTCATGCAATGACTTCAACAATAATAACTTAATAAGGAGCTTGGAATTTTAATATGGTCTAAGCTAATTAATTAGTTCAATACTTAATTACACCTTGTGTACATAATAAGTACTAAGGAGGCATTTGATATTAGTTTGCAAGATTGATTCTGTAGTCAAAATCAATCTTGAGAGGAGCTTCCATAAGTAGCTTCTGGGTGTCAAAATTGATTCTGAAAAAAACGAAACTGATCCAAACATGCTATTAGATATACATGTTTGGAATGCCAATATTGCGGCAACATAGTTGTCATTACCAACATGCCATGTATGTTTTGAATCAATTTTTCAATAGTCATTCAAAACCATGAGAAATGTCTTAAACTTGAGTGATATAACGTATCAATAATCAATGTAGAATGACAAGGGACCGAATGCTCTTATTCATGAGAGTTAGATTCATTTACCTTTAAGATGGGAAGAAGTAGCTCATTAAGCTCCTGTGTATTACCATGATGCCCAGCACTTCGGATAGCATGATGACCAACCACTATCTTCCATTTTGCCTTGGATTGTGCCAAAGCTGAATCAACATCCTACAGAAAGATTTAAGAAGCAATGTGGTGATTTCAAAGTTGCAATTCATTATAAAAAGTTGAATATGTTGTTCTTGAATATTTTGTGAAAATTTGTACACAATATTTCTTCTTTGTCACCAACCTTCAAGAGTCTTGAAATGTAATCTTTGCGAGGAAGTACTCCTTCCCAATCGTAGGTATGCTCTCCAGGGTCTGCGAAGTACTCTTCTACAAATGGATTTGTGTCCACAAAGAAAAATTCCACATTTTCTGTACAATTAATCAAAGAAACACACCCAAAGATTTATATGAAATGTAAATACATATTTCAATTAACTAATTTTGTATTCAAAACATCTCATAATCAACATTTTATTTAGAGACATTATAGATTAAATACAACAAAAAATGCATAAAAAATTTAACAGGAATTATACCTCCATCAAGGATAAAAGATCTCAGGCAAACCCATCTGTTATCTTTTTGTCTTAGAGTGGGGCTTAATTGTGCCTCAGCATCACCTCTGTAGTCATGGTTACCCAAAACTGCCAAAGTAAAAGGGGAAATGATTAATGTTTTAACTAGCAAATTAATTTATAAAAATTTCATATAATTAATTAATCGTCTTTTAAGCATAATGAAATTTTATTAACTTACCACTATACCATCTCTTTTGCAGACTTGGGGCAGTGTAGATGTTGACAAATGACTCATAGAATGCTGGATCATCAACTCCTTTTAGGCCATCTTCGTAAAAATTATCACCGGTTGAGATCACAAAATCTATATTTAGCTTCTCCCCCACAATTCCCATCTAAAAAATAAACAACAAAAAAAAGTTACTCACTTAAATCCGACATTTCTATTTGAGCTAGAATAACTTCATATTCGTTACACTTGATAGTACTAATAGTGAGATTGATAAAGAAAAAAAATATTTAAAAAAAAAATACTTTAGCAATAACTAGTGTAATTAGTTTTTTTTTCATCATCATTTAATTGTATTTTGTTTTATTATTGAAAATATTTCTCACATTATACAATTATCACTAAAACTGATCATAATTTAGCTTTTAAATAATATGACAATATTTTATTAAATTACTATGATTTTAAATTGACAATAATACAATATACAATGATGTTTTTTGAACAGTTAATTACATAATTAATTACACAAGTGAGATTAAGTGGCTAGATGGAAACAATTTTGTGTTGTATCACATTGAAAAAGACCTATGTGGGATATGCTTATATCTACACCCTTATATCATTCCAAGTGATTGACATGTGTATTTCACTATAACTAGCTTTATTATGTTCATTTGGATTTTGGAATATGCGTGGGAATATATAGATGCTCCAAAAAATGAAAGTAGGATGGAATAAGTAATAAGGTGCTTGGCTCTCTATGGCTATGCCGTGCATAGGGGTGTACAAGATCCGGCCATACCCGCCAATCCGTCCCGGCCCAAGCCTTTAGGGCCGGGTTGAACCCGGCCCGATCATTAAAAGAGACCGGGTTCGGGTTTATCTTTGAGTTACCCGACTTCGTGTCGGGTCGGGTTCGGGTTGACACTCGGGTCACCCGACCCGTCCCACATATATATTTTATAAAATTTAATTTGTTATAATGATTCAAATGTGATACATGGTGCTCAAATTTATCTTACCATGTAGATGAAATTAAAATGTTTAACATTTACCTTATGAATTAAATAAACGTTGGTCAAACTATTGACACTTTCATGCTCTAACAAGAGAAAATCATGTGTGTGTATTATGCATATGTGAGACAAGTGAAGAAATGATCAAACAAAATGTAAACCTCTCACGTGCAATAGATTATGAAAGAATTGGATTCTTTCAAGTTATTTCTTCTAAAAAATAGTTCCAACTTATAACTCTTTTAGATTATCTTTAAATTTTACAATTAGTATCAAATAGTCTTAAACTTATTGTCCCTCGGGCCAACCCGATCCCGTCCTAAATTGGACCCGCATAATGTCGGGTTGCTTCGGGTATAGGGACGGGTTAGGGTCTATGAATTGACCCGATCAATATTTAGGGCCGGGTTAGGGTTAACTAAAACCCGTTCCAACCCGTCCCTTGTACACCCCTAGCCGTGCATGCTGGTTTAGAAAATAGTGGTCTCAAATAATACATGTCAATGTGAAATAAAAGCTTTAATGGATATTAAAATAATTTTTTGTAAGTTGCCTATATAATCCAGAATTAATTATGAGAAAAAAGAAAAGAAAAGGTGATATAAACCTGAATTATGATTTCATTCACTCTTTTTTGACATGATAAGTAATTGGACAGAGATAGAAAACTGTATTCCGTCTCTAAATATCTCATTCTCTATTTTTTTTATCTAGATACCAGCAGAATTTGAACCCAGAACTTGAGAAATTTTAATTTATCAAGTACCTTTTAGGCTATCCATACCCGTTCTCATTCTCTATTTAATTAATAATATTGTGCTATATTAACTAAAAATCACTCATGTATAATAATATTGTGCTATACCCGGAAAAATGCTATATAAATGTATGTGCGAGGCATATACTTGGAATATGCTAGCGAAGGTAGTGTACAGAAGTGCATAAAGAACCTCTTGTTACATCAGCAAAGAGGCATGTTGTGGACACAAACAAATTGCCCAATTAATAGAACAACTTAGGATCTATTTGGAAATTTACCCCATTTTAAAACCTACTGTCCTTCTGCAATTCTTCCAATGCACATAAACTAGAAGTGGGGAAATTTCGTCCTAGGTTATTACAAAAAAGTATTGCATACAGTTCGTCTTTTTGTTAATAAAAAAATTGTAAGGTTGAAACAAAGTGCATAAAAAAAATAAAAAATGGAGTATCTAGTTGTCATACTCCATTCTAATTGGTTGAGTTAAGTCATAAATAAATATTTACATAATTACCAAAATTGCAGGTCATTGCATATATATATGTAGAAATGTAATTTTTTTTAGGACAATATATTGAACTGTACTTGAAACTTGAAAAACCAAGTGCAGATGCTCTGTATAATATGTAGAGCACAATTTATAATATATTTAGCACAATATGTTTTCTGAGCACAGATATTTAACTCATTACTATCTCGCATCATTTATATCGGTCAGTAATTGCAACTTTAACCAAGCCTTTGGTGCGGTTAAAATTAAAATCTTTTAAATTTTTTAATGTTAAATTTCTTCTATTTCTTAAATTTAACCAAGAAATTTACTGAAAGCGTATTTTTCTACGTCTGATGAATGGTAGATGCTGGTTTTCCTAAAAACACGTACAAATTACTAGCTTCAAAGTACCAACCATTTAATGTGCAGTTTCTTGCAAACACAGATTATGCATTAACAAACAATATATAGTAAAACATTTCCTATAGGATTGTGATTAATCTTTCATGATCTATACGAGTACAAGATTGATGATTCTACATTGAAAAAATATATATATTAGAGAAGGGATTTAGGAAAAAATGAACTAACCTGATTTGCGACCAAAGATTGATTGTAGAATCCTTTTCTTCCCCAATCTCCAACGACCAAAAAGTTAAGAGGGTGCTCTGCTTTTACAGGGTGCGCTTTGAACCTTGGAAGCTCAGCATTAATGGAAGGGTTAACCAATAAGCACAACGCCATAGCGGTGAAGATCATAACAGGGGATAACAGCATGCGTTGGTAATTTGTACACGAAGCCATGGCTGAAAGCTCTCAAACAGAGACTTTTGAGAGAGAGAAGAGAAAAGAGAGTTTTTGTAACTCTTATAAGAAAGGTTGTATATATAGAAGCTACGTTAGTCATCATTTAATTTGTGTATTTATTATATGTTGAAAGTATTAATAGAATGTGAATATAAAAAAAAGTATTAATAGAATGTAGAATTGACTTTATTAATATATTTTGGACTGGATTTAAAATAATTAGTGAAATTTTTTGTTCCTATTTTTTTTGTTTAATTCTGATTTTTGGTGTTCTATAATTAATTTTAATATAAATAAATAAAGGAAATGAGTCTTAGAAATTAAGAATATATTTAACTTATATAAATAGTTAAATACTGACAACTTCGCCACGGAATTCTTTTCGTGCAAGATTGGTTATTAGTCCATCTGAGTTTTTTGTGAGAGATTCTTTCATACCATCTGTCAAACTCATATTCACAAGGAAGGTGTGGTATATGAGTTTTCAATGTAATATTAACTATTTAATTAATTTTTTTTGGTACAATAACTATTTAATTAATGTCAATGTCTAAGTTATTGGAGGTTTAAATTTACGTACAAAAAATTATAAATACATTTAATTATATCACTTAATTTTCGTTTTAAAATATTTTTAAATTCAAATTTAATTTTGACATGATAAATTGACGAAGTTTAATTGAACGATCATAATAATTAAACTCTTTTTTTTGGTACATCGGAAAGATAAATTGCACTCATCAAGGATTGATCCCTGAACCTCCCTCACCCAACCTACATGTCCTTTAACTCTTACCACTTGAACTATCATTCGAGGACAATAATTAAACTCTTTAAAGTTAGTAATTGATTAATTAAGATTTTGTTCCTTTGTTAAAAAAAAAGTGAATTTGAATTTTTAATTTATTTTGTTGAAAAACAAAACGAAATCATTTTCAGATTGTTCAGCAAGATGGGTTTCAACTTTGTATGTTTTTTTCTTTGAACTTAACTTTGTATGTTAAATACTAGTATTATTATACTACGGTTGATCAAGTCAGATATATATAAGCGCAAAAAGAAAACACCAATCAATAATAGAAATTAACTATATAAAATCATAAACTGAGGTTCACAACATCTATTACATGGAGCCTTAAGAGATGTTGCCTAGCTACTCATCTTAAACATAAAGAACAAGCAATAAAATCATAACCATAGCTAGCAACGTGAAAATATGTAAGAAGATAAACCAATTATATGTAGTCTCTGCCTAAGAACCCCAATGATCTTCAGCCACAGAACCCCGCAATATCATTCATCTCTGTCCAAGACCTTCTTTCTTTGTCTGTGCGAACTCCTCTCTTTTTTGTCAGGTTTTCCTTTAAATAATTTCCTTTAAGAGATTTCGAATAAGTAGGCTGCATAAGTCAACACACTCGTGGACCTTAAGGACCACAACTGTGCTTTGTGACAACTCTTGGACCGTGCTTCTTCCATGCAATGGGCATACTCTTTTATTCATTTATCCATGATCGGGCCAGAATTCACCACAACCATGCTCCTTCTCAATCAGTCACCATAGTCATGCCAACCTTCAAAACGACTTGTGCTCTTACCTTTTTCCAACACGTTAAACTTTTAGGTTCGTTTTCCATATTTTCTTCATCTTTTCCTCTTTTTTCACATGGAACCTACGTAGTGCACATTTGTCATTAAAACTATGAGTTTTATAAAGACAGAGAAACAATTGTGCGAATTCATACATAGGAAAACAACTACAAATTATACGCTCATCAAGCAATGCCATGAAAAAGTAGTAGCAACGGCGGCTTAGAAAGAGTGTGAGAGTTCTGAATGTGCTTAAAAGGACGCACAGGTGAAGAAACCATCAGTTGTTGCTAACATTTGGGCTGAAGAGATGGGCCAGAATGAATCCACATTAACATCGATCATAGCCAACACTAATTGGTCGGTAACTTTTGTGTCAGCCTCTAACCGCAGCTAATGGATGACAAGAGCTCGCAAGATTAGCCAATGCTTTTAGAGTCGGCCTCTACGCTAATGTTCAACAAGTCGTTGCTATTCGGTGTTAGTTTGGCCAATACTATCTTTGAGTCGAACAAAATGCTAAATCAACACTTTACTCCGTCGGTTTTGCATCGGTTTGGCCGACGCTAACGATTGTATTTTAGCCTCAACATTGGAGTTGATGCTAAATGTTGACCATTTAAATACCTACCTAATAAGTATCAAATATAATAAAAAAAACATAATATTAGTGATAAAAGGTCTTGGAATGTTAACTTGGAATCATAAATGGCATTTTATGATACATGCTATTACTATGTAGACATTTTTCTCTTCAGGTACCATGCTTCATCCTCATCCCTCTAGATCTGCAGTTACCTGTTCTAAATTATATAAGTTATTCTCTATGCAATACAATATTCGACTCCCAAGGATTCAAATCAAAAAAAGAAACATGAATGACTAAGAATCTGGAACCCATCACCCACTAGCTTCACCAACACTGAAACTTCTATCAAAAGCATAATCCACAAAACTGTAGAGAGGAAAGACTAGCTCCCCATACTTCTCAAATCCATCCAATTCTTCCTTAGCTTTATCTCTAAGCTCTTCAGCCATCTCTGTTGCTTTCTTGACACCATAAACCTTTACATAACTCTTCTCCTTGTTTTTCCTGTCATTACCTCCCTCAGGATTCTCTCTCGCTTCCAAAATATCATCCACAACTGAATACAATACTCCAACAGCTCTCCCGTACCTCCTCAGTCTCTCTATGTCATCATCTTCAGCACCAGCTAACAATCCTCCACACACAGCAGAACACTCCCCCATCTCACCAAACTTTTTTTCTTGTATAAATCCAACTGCATTGGGCCCCCCTTCAAGGTCCAGGAACTGCCCTGCAGCCATTCCAGTGGAGCCTACAGATCGAGCCATCTCAGCAATCACACGAAGGAGGTGGGGCTCAGGCACAAGGTCAGAGGGAGTATGGGAAACAATATGCTGAAATCCGAGGGGAAAGAGCGCATCACCCGCAAGAATTGCCATATCAACACCATAGATGGCGTGGTTTGAGGGCTGGCCACGGCGTGAGGGGGAGTCATCCATGCAAGGAAGATCATCATGTATCAATGAAGCCGCATGAACCTGCTTGCAACTAAAATATAAGTTCAGTGATTCATATTTATAACTATTTAAAATACTCAAACTCATTCAGTTTATTATCATTATCTTCTTTAACGAAGTACATGTCAGCATCATTACTTCATAAATCCCATTTTCGTGTCCCATAAGGAGTTCCAAACACAGATTCAAACAAAATTTTATGTTCAAGCACAATGCAAATGAAACTACTATTATAACCAAAGATTCTTAACAGATATTTAAAGGTCAGTTTAGGTATCATTTTATGCAGATACAGCAAGCTAAATATCAAATTCAAAACAGTTATTTACATGAGCAATAAACATTATAACAACTAAACATGCAGCAAATTTCATTCTAATAATAAAAATTGGAAAGAAAATGGAATTCCAAAGAAAAAGAAAGCCCACCCCCTTCACGGCAGGCAATTAGGAACAGATTTGTTTGATTGAGAGAAAACTCTCGTAGCTCTATAACATAAAGAACTAAATTTGTGACAGTGATAAACCAAACTCTCTCAAATATATTAAGTCTTAACATGAAAAATCAAACCTAGAAATTTTTACAATAGAATCAAAATGAAATAGCTCACAAGCAGGGTATAGAAAGAAGATTACCATTTCAAGGGCACAGGCAGTGGGGAAGGCAGCAAAGCGGCTGCCTCCAAAGAGCTCACAAGCAGATATGCACATAACAGGCGGGGCTCGCTTGGCACCTTTGGCAAGGACTGAATACCTCATTGCTTCATATATCTTAGGAGGAAACTTAACTAGAACAGCTTCATCCAGCTTCTGATTGATCTCCACCATCAGGGAAGCCCAATATGTCTTCAAATCAAAATGAGCAGCTTTAGCCCGAATGGAAACAGAGGAAGGAGAAGGAGCAGCCGTGGAGCATCGAATTGGAAAAACAATGTTTCGAGGCTTTCTGATGTGGCACATATATGAAGAGGGCAATGTTGCTATAGCAAAAGGAGCCATCTGCAACTACATATAAAAAACAGAAAAACACAGAGAAAGAAAACATGTTATCAAGTACATTCCGCATCACATCGCAAACTAAGTCGCTTAAACAAATCTAACATTATCCCTACCATTCTCAGCTATATAAGTAACTTGAATATCCTTTCAAGACATTTCATCAAACAATAAGTGGGCATGAAAAATTTATACCCAACTTTAGGCATTGGGTCATTCTAGTTTTCGACACACACAAACTCAGTTTAGAACATGAATTTACTGAATCTTAAACCTGCAAAATAACAAAAACTAACAGAGTACAGTCCCTATGATTAACAATTCCGAATTTCAATGAGAAAGTAAATTGAAACAAGATCAAGTCGGTGTAAGCTGAGTTCGATTGTGAAAATCAGAGAAAGAGATAGAGTTGAGATGCATTACCGATATGGTGGAAATAGGGGAAAGTGGTGAGTGAGGTTTGGGTTTCAATGGCGTGGTGATAAGCAGTGGTGTGGTATAGTGTGATGAGATCGCACAAAACAACAATGGTGGTTTTTACATGTGATAGGGTTAGAGCCGTAGAAGTAAGTGCCCCAACCTGTCCCTACCAAAATTAGGACTTAGGACAAATCTTAATACTCCATTGGTTGCTTTTAAATAAAGAACCAAACTAACATTCACTTTAAAAAATTTAGTTAATTTAGTTACTAGCTTTTAATGTATATATTAACTTTTCAAAATTACTGGTAATATACATTTCTTAATTTTTACGCATCATGAATGTCCGTGAGTGAAAAGAGAGAGAAAACTCAATTAAATGAGGGTATTTTTGTCAAAAAAATAATGAATTCACCACAAAATTCCAAGTTGGTTCTTATATAAAGAACTAAGATATACTTCCAACTTGATTCTTATAATAAGGAAGAGAGAGTATACAAAAAATTACACTTACAAGTCTCACATGAATAAACTTGCTTATCTAAAAAAAACTAGTAAAAAAACTTATCAACTCAGAAAGAATTCCTTGTTCTCTAAATTTTCCTAAAACTGGGCCATAAAGAGGTAATTAGGTGAGAGACTAAAATTATGATTTTTGTAAACATTAGGGGCTAAAGTTATAATTAAGCCTATTTCTTTTTTACTAAACCGCATCCACTACGACACCCAAACACACTCCTCCTGGACACACACCATTTTGAGCCCACGCTCTTCCAGCCCAAACAATCACTCTTATTAAGATGAACACAATTCTTGTAAGAGTAAGAGTAAGAGTAAGAGTAAGAGTGTAAGAATCGACAAAAAATAAGAGTAAGAGTGTAAGAGAAGTTAAACAAAACTTCAAACGAAGCAACAAGATTTTATATGCAATCCATGGTAGCAGACATGTTCTGTTCTGCCAATAACGTGAACAAGGAAGGATCGATATAAAGTCAAAATTGTAACATTTTTTTGATACATTGGAAAATGATAAAGTGAAAGAGGAAAAACTATAGAGTGCCTAACACATCCCTCAAGAGGATGATTTCTAGCTCAGGAGGAGGCGAGGTCAGCAAACAAACTTCAACATAACATTGAAGGGTTCATCTAATTTAGATAAGAAAAAAGATAGAGAAATATGAATAGCTTGAGAGAGGAAATAAATTCAGAATTTGCAGTAGTTGTATGATAATGTACATGCTTTAATTCACGAAAATTAAATTTAATTCAATCATGGGCATTCTTTATCTTATTTATCCATCACATAATTCATTCCATTCAGTGATTCGGATATAGCACACACCAAGTTCAGCAGAACTTCAAACTGGACCATCAAGGTGAAGTTGTGTTCAGAAAAAACAAAGCTTCATCATCTTCTTTTGGTTGGTTAGCCATATGAATCGGGTGAGGTAAGTACAGGGTTCAATCTCTAAAGGGCGCAATTTATCTTTTCGATGTAACAAAAAAATTAATTAAGAAACAAAAATATATGTGAATTAATGCCGTGGTTCCAACACTTCATCTTTTAAATAAGTGGTTGAGGGTTCAAATAAACTTTTATAAATGAAAAGCTCACAGCAACTAATGGCTTTTTTGGTGAATAGCAACTAATGGCTTTACCCACACGAAAAAACAATAATGGATTGTTCATGGAAAAAAATAAACTACATATATATTGAGAGAGAAGGAGGATAGGTTCAATTGAAATCATGTGTCAAACTTCTTCAATTATACCACTTAAATAATTATTATAGCACGTGACAATAATTAACTGATCCACTTAGAATGATTCTTAATTATCATTCACGACAAACCTTTCATACAACTTTTCAAAATTTATTCAGTATTGTATTAATAATGTGTTTTTTTGGTAACAAATGCTTAAAGAAAAAGAAAAACACATATAACTTTCACCTTTACCATATATGGATAAAAAAAATGAGTGTTATGAGATGTGATATAATAGGAAATGCATACAGAAATAGAAAAAAAAATATAAAAATGAGATGAAAAAATAAATAAAGTGTGTATAAATCATTACTCATATGTATTATTAACCCTAGATGTAGCGTGTTAGTTAACTGTCATTTTTTATAGAAAGGATAGAAATCAATCATTCTTCTTTAAAAAAGAATTTCAATGTTTGTTATGACTTGTAATTTTGTAAATGTACACATATTTGCATCTGAAAAGATGATACCTTATCTATATAGTAATCACGCATGATGTTCATTTCTACAATATTTTATGTTACCATGATTTCGTGTTTTATCTTTTCTATTGATTTATAAGATACAGAGTTGAACTCTTTTGAGAAGCATATACCAATGATAAGATTTATAATCTAGAAATGGACCCCATAGATCGAGTAGTTTTCGGTTCTCCAGTTGTACACATGGATGGATTATTGGCACTTGAAGCCTTAGTATAAAGAGGTCATAGTGTCTAGTTTCTCTCCAAATATATATATATATATATATATATATATATATCCACTACCCAAAGCTAGCTACCTTTCTTTCTCCCAACTCATCACCATGGGCCTGTTTGTTTTCTTTGCTACCATAACGCTTTGTTTGGTAGTTGATTCATCGGCAGTGCTTGAGCGGTTTGAAGAAGCACCTAAACCAGACGGGTCTTTGAGCTTCTTGGTGATTGGAGATTGGGGAAGAGGAGGGGCTTACAACCAATCTCAAGTTGCGGTTCAGGTAGGATATATATAATGCCTGTATACACGTGAATCTTGGTCATTTATATATACTTAAGTGTAAACTTAGAAAAACAGGTGTGTCATGTTGGTTGTTCACCTCATTTCTTAACCATGAGATCAAAAGTTCGATAATAGAGCACGTTTTTGTGACTAACCTTTAATCACTTAGTGCAAGTACCCGAATGAATTAGTCCGTGCTATTGACGGGTGAATATCATGATTGTTTTTAAAAAAATTCTAGCTATAGTTGACAAATCAGAGGCCACCACACGCACCTTCAACATTTTTTTTTTGAAAGGACCTTCAACATTACTCCCAACATTATAATTATAATTAATACGAAAGAAGCAAGGGGTTGGCTTGAATATTATCCTTTTATTATGCTGAAGTAAGGGGGCTTACTTAATTAATTGCATTTATTCTAGAAACTAAAATGAATTTAGTTTTTTTTTCCTTTCTAGATGGGTGTAATTGGAGAGCAATTGGACATCGATTTTGTGATTTCTACCGGTGATAATTTTTATGATGATGGTTTGAGAGGGATAGATGATGCAGCCTTTAACTACTCATTCACCAAAATCTACACTGCTCCCAGCTTGCAGAAGCCATGGTATAATGGTAAGAGTTCAAATCTAAAAGTAGAATCTTGACATGAATGCTTCTTATTTAAATTCTTCTAATGTGGATATATCTCATGTATTTTTAATTAAATTCTTTAATTAATTTTATGGTGATAATCTCTGCAGTTTTGGGCAACCACGATTATAGGGGTGATGTTGAGGCACAGCTGAGTCCTGTTCTCACAAATCTTGATAAGAGATGGGTTTGTTTGAGATCCTATGTTGTCAATGCAGGTTTTTGTTTTTTTTCCATTTTGCTTCGATCTATAAATTAAAGTGCTTAGGGCCCGTTTGGTAGTCAGGATAGGATATGATATGTGAACAGGATAGCAACATGATAGGATAAGAGCAGGATAAACTCTTATCATATCCTGTGTTTGAGGTGCACATGATAAAGACATGATATGATAAGGAAAAATGTATCAGATTTATATTTGAATAAAAAATAAATTTAAAATTGATCATTCTATTAAATTTAATTCCTTTAAATTTTCATGAATGCGTCTATATTTTAAAATAAATAAAATTATTTTAAATTTTATTAATTAGCCTATTTTATTATTTTGAAGATAGCCTATATTTCAAATAAAATTATGCAATTAACCAATTGGTTTTCACTTAGTTGTGACACGTGATAATTAACAATAAAAGTTAACTAAATTAAGAATATTATTATTTCAAAAGTACTTTATATTTTAACTATAAATTATTATACACGTAGATAAGTAGTTTTAAATAATAGGAGATGAAAATAAAAAATTAATCTATTACTATTTAAAAAATCAATATTTTTAATCAATGGTTTTCACTTAGTTGTGACACGTGATAAACAATAAAAATTAACTGAATTAAAAATATTATTATTTCAAAAATACTTTATATTTAAATTATTATATAAGTAGATAAATAATTTTTAAATAGTAGGAGATGAAAATATTAAATTAGTCTATTATTATTAATAAATTAATATTTGTAAGTGAGTAGTCTATTTTACTATTTATGAATAATAATTTTATTTATTTTTTATTTTAGTTAAATTAATATTTTATATTTATTAATTAATATTATTATAAATTACTATATAATATTAATATAAATTAATTTGGAGTTAGGATACTAAAATAAAATATATAACTGGTATCCTATCCTGTTCTATCCTAGCTCCCCCTCAGGACAACTTTTACCCATGATTGACAGGATAGGATATGAGACAGGATAATATTATCATATCCTGCTGGCGCAACAAACAACAGATAACACCATGATATGATTATTATCCTGTCTTATGCTATCCTGTCCTGGCCACCAAACGGGCCCTTAAAATATTAGATGTGCGGTCGTGTTTACATTGTGAAGACTAGCTTATTCATTGCTCTTTATGAAGGAAATTCTAAACCTAACTGTTTCATCGCATTATAGTGAAAACAATTAGGTTTAAGATTCCCTTTCATCCATAAAAACTCTGAACCTGCGGTCTTGATTTACAATGTGAAAATGATGCATAATTATTGATATATGTATTCTCACACACCATTTTAATTTGTTTCAGAAGTTGCAGAGTTTTTCTTTGTAGACACTACTCCATTTGTGGACAAATACTTTACTGAACCAGAAGACCATGTCTATGATTGGAGTGGCATAGGGCCTAGAGAACAATACATTTCCAACATCCTCGAGGTTTAGACACTAATCATTTAATTTATTGAAAAAGTAATGTAAAATTGAAGAATCTCTTAAAAAATAAAACAAGAATCACCAGAACATGGATATGTTGCCTAACCTTTATATTTTCATTGTTAATTGCTAATTAGTTAACTATTGAGCACATGAAATTTGAATAGGATGTGGATTTGGCTTTAAGAGAATCAAATGCAAAATGGAAGATTGTGGTGGGTCACCATGCAATTAGAAGTGCCGGGCACCACGGTGATACAAAAGAGCTTGTTAACCAGCTTCTCCCAAGTCTTGAGGTATATATACTACATGTTTTCAATAATTAAGTAGAAGTTTTATAATTTAAGATATATAATAGATATTTAATTTAGTACTATAAAATAAATAAAAATAGAAAATGATAAAAAGAAATACGGAATAACAAGTTTGAACAAAATTAACATTACTTATTTGTATATTCAAGTTTAAATTTAAGTCTAACTCAATTTATTCAATAAAATAAACCTAGATATGTAGAGAACCATCAAAAGTCAAATATAAATAATGCATAACTAATGTTTTTCCTACCCTAAGATTAACCATTGTAGGTAGAGGCTCGAAAATAACCATTTATATTTTATATCCACTATTTATCAATATATAGTTGGTTTGAGTGATGCATTTTAATTCATCCTTAAGTAATTTTTTGAGTTGTTCCTGAATGATAGTTCAAGTGGTAAGAGTTGAGTAATATATGAGTTACGTTAGGGAGGAGAAGGTTCAAAGTTTAATCCCCAGTGGATGCAATTTAACTTTTCGATGTGTTTTTTTTTTTTTGAGCTCGACTCTTGTGTACAGAAAAATTAAGTTCATTTTGGAAGATTTTTCCGACTAAAACATAAACGTTACTAATTCAAATAAGACTACCTATATTTGACTTAGATATATTTTTTTTTTTCAAATGACAAAAAAAGGAACATTTATCCTCTCAATTCAAATCTCTTTGAATGAATCTCTCTAAAGTCAAGATCCGAACCATTAATTTTAAATCCAACGATTTAAAAAAGTCATGGTTTAAATTAAACTCTAAGTTGTGATTTGAGACAATTGCTTAAGCGGCAAAATTGTGTGGACCGATGGATTTAAAATCAACGGTTCATATCTTGGATTCAGAGAGAAGTTTGGGTTGAGATGATCCAAATCCGACTTTTTTTTTTGGTCATTGAAAGTGGAATTGATTGATTAAAGGCCCAAAGGCCGAGCCCACAAACGGGAGAAACAGAGAAAGAGATGGGAAGAATATAACAAAAAAGCCAGCACTACAGGACAGCAGGAATCAAAAAACAAAGGCTGTCTACACCACTAAGAGATTCTAGAGGTGGTCCCCTTCTGTCATCGAAAAGCAAAATCACGTGAAGACACAGCAATGCTTTGAATATTGCTTTGAAGAGTTCAACCACTCTCACTAGTTTCCAAATACAATAATGGACAATGAAGGTTCCAGATGGTGAGGCTAAGCATACGGCAGGAGAAGATGGAACCAAGACATGAACCAGCTGAAAACCATCTTCTTCCTCACTTACACACTACTCTACAGGGGAGATGTGGAAAGCATCCGAGAGGTATCCTTTTAAAGACTCCAACTATCTCCAGATCATTGTTTAGAATCCATTAGTAGGATCAAGAGCTGGGGAAGCCATGTTTGATCACTGCTGCTTGAGCATCTTCTACAAGATCTCTTCTCAACTCCTGAGGGGGCCTAAACAACCAATCCTCCATCAAAAAACCCTGCATGCAGAGCTTAGCTACTAAGTGTGCTGATTGATTCCTTTCTCTGTTGGTCCAGACAAAGACACAGCGATGGAAATTTCTCTTCAGAGAGAAAATATCCTGTAAGATTGCACTAGCTTCCCCTATTAGTTCTTCTGAATTGCAAGCATCAATGAGAATTTGACTGTCTGATTCCAGGATTACTTCAGGACAATTCAAATTGTGGGCAAATCCGACTTAACATGCCACCAATGAAAAAAGAAAAATTAAGGGTTGTTATCATAAAAGGAAAAAAAAGGCTTAAGTAGCTAGGTGGTATTGGGTTCTTGGGTTGCCTAAAGGCCTGTTAGTAAAAATGAAAGTAGGAGAAAGACCGAATGGGCAGTGTTGGGATATTGGGTTGCCTAAAGGCCCGTTAAGATATTGGGTTGCCTAAAGGCCCGTTAACATGAATATAATCAAATTGTTGGTTTTTTTTTTCTTGATTTGGGTGAACATCTATGCCTATATCTCATTACGGCCAAAAAACAAAAAGGCATTTGGTACATTTTAATATTTTGTGGTGCCTTATGGAGGTAAACTTTTATTAATATGGTTTCTTTTTATTTAGATGCTATATATGCCATTTCCGTAAAATTGTACCCGAGATATAAAATACCTGTATACAAGATATAATTTTTTTTTCTTTGGTTTTGGTGAAATTGTAAGACTATACTTAGCTACCATGAATTGCTGAAGTGTCTAATTGATTTTCAGGCAAACAACATTGACCTTTTCATAAATGGACACGATCACTGCCTACAGCACATAAGCAGTCTTGACAGGTTTGTTAATATTTAAAGTGGTGCATATTACTACTCACAAGTGAAAGAATCAGATCAGAGTCACGATTATATATACATTGAATCAAGTAAATTTTTTGTCAAAATTAAATATTGAATGTGTGCATTACATTTACATGAACTTCAGTGGAATTCAATTTTTGACAAGCGGTGGTGGGTCTAAGGCATGGAAGGGTGATGTGAAATGGTGGGTGCCCGAAGAGATGAAATTGTATCACGATGGTCAAGGATTCATGTCTGTGAAGATTACTCAAACTCAAGTTGAGATTGCATTCTATGATGTGTTTGGCAATGTTCTACACAAATGGAACACCTCCAAACAGCTGAGCTCAACCTTGTGAAGAAACAGATCAGGGTGCTGGAGAAGCAAAGAAAATTAAAAGCAATTGTGGTGTATTAATTATTATTATTAATTGGCTCATTTGGCTTATGATGATTTAATGCTATGCAACTGATAAGTGATGATTGAATACTGTATCTGTTGAGATAATTAATCACTATAGTTGTTCAACTCACTTTTCATTTGTACTAGTGCATTTGTATATTGATGATTTTGGGAGTATGTTATTTTGAAAAATTTTTTAAAAGAAAAGTTTATTGAATGTGTAAGGAGTCGAAATATAGATTTTTTCGACAATTGATTCAATACAACGTAAAGTAAAACGAATGCAACACAACGAAAAACAAAAAATGCAAAACCTACAACATACACAAAAACCGCAAAGATCGCAAACTAGTCAACACATACTCCTAGACTCTCCATAATTCTTCGGATGAGTAGTTCTGAGATGTTCCACACAAGCCTAAAGAGCCTCCTCGTCAATACTGGAAAACACAACTCCACAAAATCTCTTTGTCTCTAGCATGCCCCGCACCCTCTCAAAGATGCAATCAGGATTTTGCTTTGTAGACGGAAGCTCACGCTCTCAACATCTACAAGAGACTCTACCACACCCGACATGTCACTCTATCAAGATTTGAAGTACCTTCTTCTTCTTGGGCCGGCCTTTGCCTCTCCGGCCCCTGCCTCTTCGACTGAAACACCAAGAAGGTTCAGCCTCAACCAAACCCTTATCAGTAGCATTGACCTTCGTCCCCCGCCGATTGCTCCTCCCGAGACAACACATTGAAACAAGAGAATACAACGTCCAAAGAAACCGCAGAAGACACAACGCACTGACCAGGGGGGACGATAGGAACCACCGACTCACCATATAACCCATCGGCGTCAGACATGAAAGCACTGTCCGACTCTGTTTCGGGCGTATCAATATCACGCACAACGAAGTCAGAGCAAGAAACATCACCCTCATGCCCCACACTCGCAATGGAGGGAGTGTAATCCGGTGGCAGCCACAAAGCATGCATCTTCCTCTCAAAATTCCGAGCAATAAAACGAATCACTTTTGCATAATCTTCAGACTAATTCATCTCGTCTAAAATACACACTTTATCCTCCGTCCTAACAAATTTAAGAACCTCATCATCAACAAAGATATGACACGCAACGCCCGAACCATCTAGTATGCGAATGAAAGGAGTGCCACGACTCCCCTCCCGCGAAGACCCAAACGCTCCACCTGACGCACTCGCCGAACCTACAACACTGCCATAGCCAAACTCAACCGCAACTCTAACCACACCATCCAACCTTGAGTCAGTCGCCTTCTACAATTAATAATAGTACACTTTGATTACTGTAAATTAAATGTGTGAATTAAATTATGGATGATAGGTAATCCATGAATCTTTTCAATGTTCTTTAAGCAAGCAAGGGTAAATCTAAGCTCACTTGACCCCATCTTGTTGGAGTCTATTAGTGAATTGGAAATTGTAAGGACTTCAGGATAACTTTAAAGTCTCAGATGTGGATTTGTAATAAGGATTGATGTCCTTTTCTATTGATTATTTAACATTTCATTGGACCGCATGAAGAGCTTCCGGTCTCTTATCCTATTTTTCTAAAAGAAAACGTTGTTGATTAGAGCATCTGTAATGCTAGTTCTTATTTCTTAGTTCTAAGCACTATTCATGTGGACCCGTATTGCCACATGTGCTTAAGCAACTCTCAAGCAATTTTGCTCCAACCATGAGTTCTTAGTTCTTACCACTATTCATTTGGTCCCACCAACCACATTATTTATACTTTTTATTTTCATAAAGTAAAAAACAAAACTCATAAAGTAATAAAGTAATTTGGATGAGAGAGAAATAATTAATATTTTAAGCTAAGAACTCTAAAAGTAAAACTTCTTATATAAGAACTGAGTTCTTATTTTTAAGAACTAAGGCTATGTTTGGATTGACGGAACATAACGGAACGGAGCGGAATGAAATATAATGGAACGGAATGGAGCGGAACGGAATGAAATTAAAACTTCATTTCTTTGTTTGAGTATTTTATGATGGAACGGAAGAAAGTTACCACTACATTGTTTGGGTAATTAACGGAGCGGAATGAATAATGAAATTTTTATCCCTATATTGCCCTTGTTTTATATTGGAAGGGACAATAAACCTTTGCACAAACTAAATTGATTCTAGATTAATAAGCCCGTACTTAACGACATCATCCAGCAAATAGCTTTGAGCATGATTGCCAAGTTTAACAACTTTTGGAGTGGGATCAATTGAATTATCATGTTGCATCGAAAGAAAAAAAAATCAAATCACATTAATACTCAAAGTGTATGATAAAGATGCAAAATTGGATGTTAATTAGGGATTAACATCTCAGTGTAGACATCAATTTAAAATTAAATAATGAACTAGGAATTAGATGTAAAATTAACGCAACCAAAAACGCAGGAACAACCAATGAAGAAAATCGCAAGAAGAAGCAAGGAACAAGGGTGAATGATTCAGAGATGGCGCAGATTTTTTCTCATCTCCCACCAATTTTTTCCAACCTGAACGTGAATGCAGAAAATTACGTCACAACATGG
This sequence comes from Lotus japonicus, assembly GCF_012489685.1. NCBI lineage: Eukaryota > Viridiplantae > Streptophyta > Magnoliopsida > Fabales > Fabaceae > Lotus > Lotus japonicus. The sequence continues at coordinate 73,594,253 of NC_080044.1, read as the reverse complement.
AGGAGTTATGGAGGGAGGTTACAAGGGGTAAAATAGTATTTTTATAACTTAATTAGATTATCAGTTTTCCTTTCCATTCTTTTCCATCCAATTTTGGGGGGAGGAAATATGAAGGAAACCAGTGGAGCATGATGGAACTTGGACCATTACTTACCACTCCCTTCCATCCTATTTTAAATAAAACAAACAATGGAACTCACCCTCCTTCCACTCAACTCCTTCCCCCTCCCCCAATCCAAACAGACCCTAAGAGCTCCATGTCAGCACCTCCAATGGTAAAGTTCTTAGTTCTTAACTCAAAAATAAGAACTAAGAACCTTGCATTGGAGATGCTCTTAGAGAGAGATATAAGACGATACTAATCCTTTAAAATTATGGAATAATTACATCATCAAATTTTAAAGAGTAACTTAACATAATTTTTCAAAAAAAAAAGTGTAAAAAGTTTATTGATCGATTTTTTATCGCTTATGTGAGAAATTATTCTCATGAATGCCTGTCTTGAATTATTAAAACTAAATCTTTACTTTATCAATTGAGAAAAGATAAAAAAAACTAAATATTTTTAATATTGTTGAGAAACTAAAATAATATATATCAGCCTCACTATATGGACTGAAAGTGCATCTATAAAAGTGTGAAAAATGGGGGAAAATGATACTATAGCATAATAGGTTAACAATTAGAGAAACCTAGGTATACGTCTCCTGTGCCCAAAGCTATATAAGCCTATAACTAGCATTGAGTCATGATCCTGATCGCAAAGGACAATGGTATTTGCAGACTCTGTGGTCCAAACTTCTACTTTAGTTTGATTTATTGATGATTGGTTGTAGCATTATTTTTTTAATCTTAAAAGGTAATGATCAAGCAATAATTAATATATATATATATATATATATATATATATATATATCAAACATATGTAGGTCGACTAAGTTGAACTTGAATTTCTTAAGTATATGGTAGTGAATTTGATTCTTGAATTTATGTGTAAGGAAGTTTTTTAAGGGATTTTCACATTTGTGGGACGAATATTCCGAGTCACTAAATTATAAATACATCATTATTAAACATTTTTTACTGTTATTTCTTAATCACTCTAAAATCAACAATTATCAGCGCATTCTTTTTTTAACAATTACTAGTGTTTTTTTACCCGTGCGATGCACGGGGAATACATATGTCGTATTTTATACATGAATCAATACGTTGATTTTTTAAAATATAATAAACAAAGATGAAATATAAGAGTCTAAAATGCGATGTAAACGATTGATTAACTAATAAACAGATTGGTTAACGAAATCTGAAATTCTACAAAACATATAAGGGGACGGATTTATCGTATTTGATACATCAACGAATACGTTATTTTTTATACGTGAGTCAATACGTTGATTATTTAAAATATATTAAATAACGAATGAAATTGAAGTGTCTAATACGCTGAGCATAATGGCGGAAAAGTCTTAAATTGAATCACTTGTTTGAAACTCATGCGGCCGAATAAATAATAAACAAAGATGAAATAAAAGTGTCTGAAATGCGAAGCAAACGACTGATTAACTAATAAGAAGATTGGTCAACAAAAGCTCAAATTCTCCAAAACATATAAGGGGACAGTTTTTCGGTGTCTAATAAACAGTAGCCGAGTTACTCTGCAGTGAGCGCGATCACGCGCGTCAATTTTCGGTCACACGTTCTCAAAAACTTCTTTGTAGACAACATTGCGCGTGGAGGTCGAAACCACCCCTTGCTCATCCACAATGAGCACCTTCGGTCCTTTTCTAGACTTGACCCTTGAGAGAGCGACATACAGCTGTCCATGAGTAAACACAGGCCTCGGAAGGTACAAACCGACATGAGAAAGGGACTGGCCCTGACTCTTGTTTATAGTCATCGCGAAGCATAAAGTCACCGGAAACTGCCTTCGAGAGAACTTGAAGGGAAGACCAGAGTCAGAAGGCGTTAAGGTTATCCTCGGAATGTACTCAGTTTTACCCAGCCTGATTCCTGATAAAACAGTCGCAACAATTATATACTGAGTAAGATGGGTGACCCTCAACCGGGTCCCATCACACAGACCGCCCGCTTGGTCTATGTTTCGTAGAAGCATGATCGGAACCCCTTCTTTCAATATCAGTCTGTGGTTTGGAATTCCCGAGCACTAAACGTCGTTTAAAAACTCAGAGGTGAACCACTCCGCGTGAACCTCGGAATCCTAATCCGACCTACACGGGGTATCGTAGCTCAAGTACTCTCTCTCGACACCAGGAAGCTTTGACAGCATGTAGTTGTTGACCTGCTCGACGCACTCGAGTGTAGGGGCGAGAATCGCCCTTTCCTGGAAGTACCAATCGCTTTCCAAGTTCGGCACTAAGTCCGGATAAGCAAAATTGACCAACTCAAGAAGAGGATCGGGACCCTGTCCGATCAACAAATCCGACGGAATCTCAATCGTGGTATCATCCTCGTCGATGGTGTCAACCGTTCCGTCGCCCACCTTAAGAATCCACTCAGCGAACTCTCTTATCTCTGCAGCAGACGCTGAGGATGAGGCGCTCCGTAATCTCATGTTCACCGTCATTTTCATGACCTTGCAATATTTCCATAAGTATGACGAAGTTACGGCCGACCCCACAATATCAGCTCTGCTTCCCTTTGAAATAACCGGAAGAATTTGCCTGAAGTCCCCTCCCAGTACGACAACCTTACCCCCGAAAGGCCTGTCGTTGCCGTAATTTGCTCTTGTTTTCATAACGTCATTCAAAGACCTGACCAACGCTTCAAAGCAACGTTTGTTCATCATCGGCTCATCCCATAATAAGACTCGCCTTTTGGAGCAATTCAGCTTTAAGCGACCCGTGACGAAGGTTGCACATGGAGACTTCATTTATTGAGATGGGTATTGAGAATCTGGAATGGGCAGTTCTCCCTCTGGGCAACAGTAAAGAAGTTATCCCACTGGAGGCAACATTTCAAACAATTAAACCTTTAGATCGCACCGCGGCAGACAGTGTGTTCTACACAAAAGTTTTTCCGGTTCCTCCAAAACTTTTTTGAACATCGTTTAAAAACTCAGAGGTTAACCATTCTGCATCAACCTCAGAATTTTCATCTGATTTGCATGGGGTATCATAGCTCAAGTACTCTCTCTCGACACCAGGAAGCTTTGACAACATGTAGTTGTTGACTTGCTCGACACTCTCGAGGGTCGGGGCGAGAATCACTCTTTCTTGGAAGTACGTATCATTTTCCAAGTTCGCCACTAAGTTCAGATAAGTAAAATTAATCAATTCAAGAAGAGGATCAGAACCTTGTCCAATCAACAAATCTGACGGAATCTCAATTGTGGTTTCAGCCTCGTCTATGGTACTAACTGTTCCGTCACCCACGTTAAGAAACTCTCTAGTGTTTTTACTCGTGCGTTGCACGGGAAATTTTACTTTTATTATTTAGGCATGTATCATATTGAATTGTATTCATAACAAATTCGATATACCTAAATCAATATTTGCTGATTTTTTTTTATTTACCTGTTAGAATTAAGAGACTAAAAAAGATGAGCATTCAACAAAATAGAACCACAACAAATATCACACAACTTGCAAAATTTCACACAACTTTTTATATAGAGTTACTTCTAAAATTATTCAAAAAGTTATGTATAATATACTGAAAATTTATTTTTAACATTAAAGTTTTTTTTATGTTAAATTGTTCCTCCCCTTAGAATAATTTTACTCGTGATTTGTACAAAAAAAAAAGAACTATTGTTATGTAGTACAAATTTCACATGAAACTACCTATTAGAAGAATAAATAAGGAGAGATAAAAGTACATTGTAAAAGGTAAAATAGGGAAACAAATGATATGTTTTAGAAAGTTAACAAAATTAATTGCATTTTTTAATATGTGTGCATCTTCTATAAATGACACTTATATTGAAACGGAGGGAGTACTTCACAATAAGTTCAATCTTTCATACACTAATGCTTATCTTGAAATCCCAATTCAACTTGTTCTTTTTGTTATAAACACATTCAATTTAACATATCTTGTATATGCATATGACAGCTTCTAAGTTCTATCATAACAGGAGTATGCAATAGCCTGCTATATGCTTTCTTCTCCCATGTATTTTCTCTGTTCCATGTCCACTCACCGTATGTACTTCACATACTTTTCATAACCATATGAGCTTTATGTTTCAGATGAAATTATACACATCCATGTAGTAATCGTACCTGCATAGTGAACCAAAAAAGAGAGAATATGTAAAATTTGAGAAAGTATATTATATAGAGATTGAACCACATTTAAAGCCAAAAAATGTAAAAGGTATGTCTAAAATATAAGTCAATCTACATATAAAAAATAAACAGGGAAGATAAATAATGATAACTTGTGCTATCCAGGCTGAATGCCTAGAATAAAGAATTCATAATTGTGTGAAAGAATGAGTTAATTGCTTGAAAACTTTTGAGAGCATCTTCCAGTGCCAATATCCCATCCCTCTTAAAAATGGTATAATTTCTCTCACGTAAGCCAATTTGCGACAGTGTCTTAAATTTGAATCAGTATAGCAATAAGAAAATGAAATTAACATGGCTCAGAGTTCAGATCAGGATGAAACATACAATTCACTTAATAACTTGAAGTAAGTTTACCTATTAAAATAATAACTCATGTTAGATTAAAGAACCATGTCTTACCATGGAAAATGCAAATTGGATGAGAATGAAACTACTTACATTGCAAGAAGGCTACATAACAACCTGGATTTCCTGAATATGGTCTCCTCAAAGGAAGAGTTACTGGATATTCACTGTAATAGTCCTGCAGCAACATCACAACACCAATACTTCAAGATGAGATTCCAATTAACTCATACATGAAACAAACAAAGACAGTAAATCAATGCAATCAGACCTATAGCAGCAGAAGAATATCACAGGAGAGAACATAAATTATGCACTAAATAATGATTAAACGTACCAGCATAAATAAGAGACAGTGAAAATAATGATTTTTTTAACATATAAGGTGCATTAGCTTATCAACTTGTGATTCAGCATAACTTACAGAATACAGTTCCTTCTGTTGATTACAAATACTTGGCTGAAAACTGTTAAAATCCATTACTTTGCTAATATGGATTAGTTTCTAAGGAAGTCATGTTATTTGTTTATCGAAATCTTCCAAGAGCAACAAAAAACAGCATTTCTTAAGTTTTATGAAGCATGTATTAAGTGTTAACATCATCGCATAGTGGGAAAGCTAGATTATACTCACCTTTTCTGACTTGTGATCAGGTATATTGAAGCTCAAAGCTACTTTTTTACTAACTTGAGAGGACCTAAAAGCTCCTTGCTGCTGTCAAGTTAGAGAGTTTGGTCAAATGAAAATAAACAAAAATAGAAAAATTAAGTGCTCATAATAATTTTTAGTCACGTAATTACATACTTCATATCACAAACAAACAATGTGAGTACCTTCATACATGATAATAAGGCACTATGCAGCACTTTATTCTCTGCTACGCACCTGAATGATCATGTTTCTGCAATTAGTAACACAATAGCTATTTTGTGAAGAGCTTCACTTTATTATAACAGATGACCACACTTACCCAAGAAAGTCTTTATTTACATCACTCGCTCTGCTACATCAGCAAGGATTGCCTGATCCACAGCCCATCCTGAATGGAAGTGAGGCAACATGTATGACATATCTTCACCCTTCTCTTATTAGGACTGAAACAAACATGAATGAAACTAATATTAGGATTAAGTACTAAACAATGCAGAAGAAATAAGTACTTGAAGGAAGAGTTTTGTCACTCATGGTGGTTTTACCTACTCAACTATCAAAATTACCATAAAATAAAGAATCCATGGATCAATTAGTGGTATAGATACCACAATTCAGCAAAAGAAGAACCAGCAAATGAATTTTATCAAGAGATCAAGATTAAATAATTAATATAGCTCAAATTTTCATTTGGTTCTTATAAAAAGGACCAAGATTTTTCTTTTCTTTCATGCTTATAAATAGGACCGGAGGGAGTATTTATAAAAAACAGAAGCAAGATTATCGTAGTTCCTTGAAACCATCATCTTGAGGCATAGAAGTTCACCAAGAGAAACCTATCTAGACATCTACCTAAAATGAAGTGAGTACCACAATTTAATGTGGAGTGGCCATTTAAGCTTCATTATAGTCAGGAAGAATCATGGCAACAGAGAAAAAGAGAAGATCGTACAGAAAGCAAATAAGTAGAGAACAAAAAGGATAAAGGGGGAGAGTAAGGAGGAAAAAGTGAAAGAGATAGAGAGAAGATTCACAACAACTAACATGTTTGGTTTCTTCCAATTGAGAAGGTAAAAAATATGGAAGAAGCCTAACCTATTTAAGTGCAGGGCATCAGCAAAGAGTAAAAAATACGGAAGAAATCATGAATGAACAGTTGTAGAAGGGGTATGAATACAATGATTCCCAGAAGCCGAAGCAGAAGCAGCAGCAGCAACATCCCCATTATCTTCCAATGCACCTCCACCTAGTAACAAACACAAACACACTCAATTTCCTTCAAATCTCAAAAATGCATGCGGTGACAGATTAAAACGGGAGAATGAATCTCACTCACTCTTAGATAAAGACATTCTTTTTCTTCTACAATTGATTTTAAAGACTATATCAGAATTACATACTGCATATCACAAACAGACAATGTGAGTACCTTCATACATGATAATAAGACACTATGCAGCACTTTATTCTCTGCTACGCACCTGAGTGATCATGTTTCTGCAATTAGTAACACAATAGCTATTTTGTGAAGAGCTTCACTTTATTATAACAGATGACCACACTTACCCAAGAAAGTCTTTATTTACATCTCTTGCATCATATCTAACATATTCAAACTTGTATAATCCCAGACCTGCAGAGAGATACAAAAGAATTAACGAAATTATCAATAATAGAATAAACAGTGTTTCAAAGGAAAAAAAGGCATACTTGGAAGTGCGGAAATAAGGAGAATCGACATCCTTGAGGCAAGAAGCACATATAATGAAATTTCTCACCTATCTGAAATCCCTTATATCCAATGCTAAATTTCATTAGAGTAAAGCAACTTAGATATGGAACTCTCAATTCAAGTGAGAAACATAGAATACATAAATCAAATAAAAATTTAAATTTTACATAAAATTAAACAAAGTAGATTCACAGAAAGGAGGATAAATGACCTATTAAAATATTTGAAGAAATAGAATCATCCTCTCTAGCAAGATACCTTGATATCAGGTGGCAACTGGCAAGTTTGAAGGTATGAAAAACGGTAGAAAGGGGGGGTTTGAATAACGTTTTCAGTACAAAACTACCACCTTAAAGATTTTGACAAATCTTTCGAGAACTTAAGTGCTAAAGATAAAAGATAGAAAAGCACACAAGGATTTTATCCTGGTTCACTTGATAAATCACTCAAGCTACTCCAGTCCACCCGTTAAGGTGATTTCTTCCTTCTTAGAATGAAGGCAATCAACTAATCAGGTAAGAGTTACAACTGCACTTGAAACCTACAAGTGACTAACAATTACACTGACTTAGCTCACACTAAGATTCACTCTCTTAGTCTTCTCTAGGATCCGATCAACCTTGATCTCCTAAAGGAACTACCACTAAGATTCACTCTCTTAGTCTTCTTAAGGATACTGACCTACCCGGTCCCTTAAGGAAAATCAAACAACTGTTTGAGGTTGGTGTTTACAAAGGTTTGCTTCTAAGTAAGCTGAGTGTAAACTAAATAAATTACAAGATGAAAGAAAGCTTAGAATATTTTTGAATATGTCTTGCGCGTGTGTATTGCTTCTTGCTAGTTTCTTCTCGCCGCTTCTTTCAATCTTCAGCCTCTATATATACTCCAAGGATTAGGGTTGAGCGTTGCATGGGAAATGCTACCGTTGGAGGGCAGTTCTGGAAAATCCAGCTTCTGCTGTGGCTGAGAACGTTAGGTAGGTCGTCAGGAAGGTACACTTGCTTTTGTACTTGGATAGCGACTTGACCTTTTAACCTAGGAGACTTCTGATCAGAGGAATACTTCATATTGGAACTTGTGAAGCCGGTTGATCAGAGTCAGAGGGAAAGCACAGATCCTCTGACCATTGTATCTTCTGATTCTGAACTCAGAGGGAAGAACATGGCCTTCAGAGTTTCTTGCTTCTGGACTTCAGAGTTTCCACTATTCAGCTTCTGGATCTTCAGAGTCTTCTACACCATCAGAACATCTGAACCTTCAGTGTTTCTTGGTTATCAGAACTTCTGGATCTTCAGAGCTTCTAGCGACTGAGTCCACATCAGAGTTTGTATAGCTTCAGAACTTCTGAAGCTTTTCCACTGTTCATACTGAACATGGTGAATGCGAAAGCGTTGCTTGGGTCACTCTTTATACACAGTGCTTCTGATTTGTGTGAGATTGAGTTGAGGTCAGAGCCTGTAAATAGCACACTCAGAAAAACACGTTAGAGTACCACAATTGTTCATATCAAAAGGTTAACTTGTAATCATCAAAACATAGAGTTGTACTACTAGATCAAAACTTGATCTTACAAAGTTGACAACAATCTCAGCCAAATCTGCAATAAGCTGCCCTATTCAGATACTTTGACAAATTCTTTCTTGAAAACCCTTTTGGATTTGCAAAGCTAGCTCTAGGGTGAAGCTATTTATGCAACTTCCATGCCCAAAATTTCTCAGGTTAATTAAAGCTACCTTCTGATATAACCTTGCAAAAAAAATTTAAGGGATTAAGGGACAAAGATTAAGGAAAACCATACATTGGTTCATCCTCTCTTCAGCTACTGCAATTGCTTTCTTTGAGTAAAAATTTCTCCCAAATACTTATTATTCAAGTAGATTCAACGTAGAAACTGGTACTTAGTTAAAAAGTATTAATTGGTATGTGTTGTTAAACTGCATTTCTATTGTGATCTCCTTCTAAGATTTCTGAGACATTTGATGTAGAGCAAGCATAAATGAAGCATTTTAAAATAGAAGATTGAGGAAAGGGAAAATAAGAGTGCATTATAGAGTGATAGACCTTTCCTCTTTAGCTAGATCCCCAAAAGTCAGAAGTTTGAGGGGCATTTTCAAGATCTCTTGATAAATGAGTATAATAATACAATTTACATATAATAATTCACAGAGACATGAGAACTATTTCAAAATTATCAGAACTCAAAAATCAATTGCATGATAATTTTCACTTCGTCAAATAGGCTACTGAAAGAAGCATTACTAAATCACAGAGAAGCAATAATATGAAGAAAAACCAATGTTGAAATTAAGTGAGATGAAGCCATTCAGAGGTTACTTAATTTTAGCATTATAACTGAAACAGCTATAAGGAGATGTCTATAAGTATGTTAAACAACTACTTAACATGTTACAATACTCATCAGTCACATACACACAATTATAACCTAAATATAAATTGAACATACCGATACCGGTCCTTTCTCTCTTGCAGGTCTTTCATCAGCTTTCTTATAATGATTTTCTATGTACTGCTTTGCAACTGCAACCTTCTATTTGGTCACACATGAATGTGCTTCTTACTTCTGTCAAACAGGAAAATAAATGGCAGTGAATTAATGAACTTAAGCAGTTTTAAGGAAGTGATTAAATTTCACAGAGAAAAAATGGAACAATATGCCATAAAGTTCAGAAAATGCAAATGCGTGGGTAGTCATGTACATGAAAAATTGAGGGTAAACAACATCTTCTCCACGTCTCTGCCTCCGCCCTCGACTACCACCACCACCTGTTCACATGAACCAAAAACCCCTTTAAGCTAAACAAACCACACAACCATTGACTGATAAAAATGAGTCAAAATCCAAAAAACAGCCAATCATTAGTATAATAATAATCACCTGATGAAAAGGGACTCCCACCAAAGAAAGATGAGAATATGTCAAACGGGACAGAAAAGTTTCATGCAAAGCAGACCAATTGGTATGAAGAAAACATAGGTGTACTGCAGAGGCAAAAGGAATCAGAACTGACTGGGTAATGCAAGAGTATATCGCGTTGATGACAAAGATGAGTAGGACACCTCTGGATTACACATATAGAAACTAAGCACATATAAAAAGTATTGTAAGGCTCTTGAATCTTAATGTCACCCACACTACCAAAAATTATTTCAAAAAAGCGACAAAAGTCCTATCTTGCTCATGAATTCCAATTCCTAAGTGCATCTGGCTACGATAACAGAGCACGAACACAGTACCCCTGCCCATTTGTTCTCCATATTCTCATGCCTTAGAACTTATGCTAATTTTTTGAACTCTAAATCTAAAATTTTCACAGACAAAAGTCCTCCTTTTCATTCTTACAAAAAATCAATTCTCTATCTGGGCCTTTTACAAATTACAAATAATCAATCTAACCAAGCCATACCCACCATAATTATCATATATCTCACGCTTCTCAGGGTCATTCAGAACCTCATAAGCTTGTGCCAACTCCTTGAACTACAACATAAATTAGACAAACACAGGTCAAGCCTCACCTTACTTGCTTTCGCAATCTAACCACTCCTTACCACTACATTATCAGAATGAAACTATGAATTACAACTTCTATACAGCACAATTCAAAATAATTCAGCAACACAGTGCCACACTATACCAAAACCCACCACAAATTCTTCCCACAAACTAACAAAATTTCCAATTTTTTGACAAATTCCAACCCTAAATCGATCAAAATATACACAAAACCACAAAACCCCTTTTGCAATCTAAATTAATCACAAAACCCCAAATCAAACAATTAAGATAACTAATCAACCCTAAAACAAACAATTAATCAAAAACGAAGAAAATTAAGATGAGATTAGCAACCTTTTCAGGATCACCACCCTTATCAGGGTGATTCTTAATGGCGGCTTTCTTGTAAGCTTTCTTCAAATCATCTTGCGAAACGGTCTTAGAGACACCCAAGATGTCGTAGTACCTGGTGCTGTCACTCTTCTTCGGCGGCGCTCTGCCAAACATCTTCGCGGCGCCGATTGATCGGAATTCGGAAACCCTAGTTGTTCGAAGATGAGAAAATGTTAAGGAGAAAACACGGACAAACCATCATGCAAAGCCAACTCAATCGGATTCTAAACTTGAAGCAAATAAAACACAGAAATCAAAATAAAAACACGCAGCAACAGCATAAACGAAATCACAGATTGGCGAGAAACGAAGAAAGAGGATAAACTGCAGTTCCAATTCAATGAAAACAAAAGAGCGTCGAGTAGAGTGCAGACCTCAAGTTTGAAGTGGAAGAATCCGAGGAGGGTGGAGATGAGGCGGAGGGAAATCTATTCCGCCGCCGCCAGAGAAACACCTTTATTCTTTGTGAGCTGTGCAATTGAAAAAATGAGGTGGAAAAGCTGACGTGTAAATAATTAAGTGAGAATTAATCTCGGAGCGACACGTCACTAACTTGGCCTGTGAGAGCGACACGTCATGCTAGAAGTTGTTCTTTTCTAATATATATAGATCAGCGCATTCTTTTAATAGGAATAAATTGTGTAATGCCTTACGTACACTAAATTAATGGTATACGTTATGACAAAACCTAGTTAGCAAATTTATCTTTAACATTTACTTAATTTCTGTAAAGGATTTAAAATGGCCGGCCTCTGCTGGTGCTGGCTGCACCCACTAATTCTGTAGCTTCTTGGTAAATCCCACTTAACTAGTTGTATTAAGATATGACACTTAAATGAGAATGTAGATCCCAGCTTCATTAACCAAACACTTCTCGTTGTTATTCCTAAAGTTAAAAAGTCCCAACACTTTTTGTAATTACTCCGAAAGTTAAATAGTAAATGTATGCTAGCGAGTTTTATCCGATTAAGACTTTTTTACTAGTGCAACTTATAAAAAAAAATAGTGCAATTTTTGTTTTAATTACAAAAATAGTGTAAATCGCCACTTTTAAATTTTTTTTATGAAATTGCTAGGGCAGTGTGGCGACACCATATATATATATATATATATATATATATATAATTTTACTTTGTTTTTTAGTGACGGAACAACGTCCGTCACAAAATCCTAGTATATAATATAAAAAGGAATTATTAATTTGAGAAGGTTTGCCGTCACAAACAGTGTTTCGTCGCTAAAACTTTGCAATGGAAATATTCCCACTCCAATTTTCGTTGCTAATTTATTTTTCATTATTCACTAGGATTTTGTGATGAAAATAATTCTGTCGCAAACAAAACCCTGTCGCCAAATATTTTGCGACGGAAATCATGTCACTTCACACACCGTCACTAATACCATTTGTATTACATATTAGGATTTTGTGACGCATATGACTTTGTCACTAATAAAGAAAGTCAAATAAAAAATAGGGTGTCGCCACTTTAAGTGGCAATTTATTTATACTACTTTTGTAATCAAAACAAAAGTTGCACTAATTAGGGAAAATTTTGTAAAAACTATACTAGCCATGTAAAAAAGTCTCAAATTAACCTTTGCAATGTGTTTTTTAAATTGGTGACAAAGAGTACTATTGCTTATAAAAGGTTATGGTCTTGTCTTCCTGCTATAATTGACGAGTCCCAATTTGCTTTTGTCCCTAATCATCTTATAACGGATAGTGCATTGGTGGATTTTGAGAATTTTCACTATATGAAGAAAAAGATAATTAATTAGAAGGAAGGGAATTGAGTCATGACTTTTAAGCTTGATATGTCAAAAATGTATAGCAGAATCGAATGAGAGTTCTTAAGGAGTACCTTAACTCATGATACTTCCAGCTTCGTAGGTGAATTTAGTTTTGAGATGTGTGTCGACAATCTCCTTCTTGGTCATATGATTAGTGGTTAAGAAGGGGTTTGCGCCAAGAAGACTCTTTATCTATTATCTCTTTATTTTGTGCAAGGAGGTGTTGATCGGAATGCTTATTAGGAAGTCCATGAAATTGTTGAAAAGGGACCACATTACAATAGTCTCCAAAACGTCACACGTACCCCTTTGAAACAATGTTAGCAGTGAAATACACCCCCCTTTGATATCATGATATGTTTCATCAGTGCGTGCAAATTTCAACATAATTTGTTAAGTGCATTTACAAGGTTGCATTCGTACAATTGCAAACATAATTTATAAGTAAGTGCGTGATATATTAAACCAAAGAAGCAACCTTTTACACATGACTCCCTCTTGTCCTCTCCTGCACTTGATCGAAGTATATCGTAAGAGGCACCGACCCACTATATTTATAAAGGGAGAAATTTATACAAGTCCATTTCATATTTGTTTTTGTAAATTGAAAGATCCAATTTTTTAAACAATGCAATAATACAGATTTTGATTTTTGTTCTTCAAGAGAATACTTCATTTTTCTGTTTAAGATTCCCACCCCCCTTAAACTTGCGAAACAAATTTGATCAACAAGTCCAATCAATATCTTAAACAAGGTGTTAGGAAATAGTATAGCTGACAACACAAGAAAATAACGTGAAAACTCTAAAATTGGAGAAAAAATCACGACCGTTGCCTAAATCGACAACCAGATAATTATCATTATGTGAAAGTTGTTACAACACTTAGACTTCTCTCACTCTCTCCCCAATACCCCAATACAACCACACTCTCACGAAGTAAATATTTAAATTAAGCCAGATATAAGGTTAAAGTATTACTGACTGGTGCATATAAAAAAAAGCCTTGGTCCAATATATAGCCTTGGTCTCCCCCTTACTTCACCACCTAAGCAATGTGGGACTTCACCAATAGCTAATTTTTAATCTTCTTCTTTATTTTAGAAACTTGGCAATGTGGGACTTGACAATCAAGTAATCAACCCTAACACGAGGTGCTAACTACGGGAACAGAGGTGAGCGCGCGGGGTGCTCTAGGCGGTGGTGGATCATGTTAGAGCACTTGATCCACACACTTGAGCAGCACTTGATAATATTCACAGCGGAGGATGACCATATATACTCCGACGTTCAAGTTACTTGGGAATAAAGTGAGGACCCAGAATGAGAATGTGTGTCCCGACTGATTCTTTGGTGGTTGCTTATGTATGCAAGGGTCAAAGGATTTAAGGATATGCCAATGCGCATTGCTCACGTTCCTTGGTGCCGCGTGTCTGCAGTTTACCCTCATATAATTTGGGTCAATTCTCCTCGCAACAAACTGATTGATGATGGATGTTTACTCTTCCTACTACTATGCTTACCCTCAAGCGATTGAGGGGCACAGTCTAGGGCATCGTGTATGATGTGTTTGGATCTCATATGATATTTGGGTGTGGCCTCGCTTCCTGCACTTCTTATAACTATTTGATTGTCTTGCTCTTTAACTTAGTGGACAAGCGAAGCTCGATTTGTCTATTGCCATACAATTAATATAATTCAATACATAGGTGTGGTTGTCGTCACCATCTTATAAGTCGTATTCTATTAGCTATATCTCAAGTCTTTGGAGAGTGAGTCGGTTGCAAAACTGACTAAGTTGAGAGTGTTATGCACATCGGAAGACTTGTTAGCCAGTCGCGACTGTTTAGGTATGGGTCAATTATAACTTTATAAGGGTCGGTTAATTAGCAATTCAAGTGTTCGGCCACTAGATTAGGCATCACGTGCATTGATGGTTGACTCGTGGAGACAACCGCAACAGTAGGATCCTCTTGCTTTGGTTTTTACCCTTTAGCAATGGCCGACATCCAAAATGATAGTCCCTTGATTATGGTCTTTACATTTGGTGATAAACGAGCTATATGGACAATATATGAGGATCATGTTTTAGAATTCGAAATAGGCTTAATTCTACACCAAAAGCTAATTTTGGAGTGATGATTGCTCGACCAAATATATACACTCAATGGTCATATGTCTAGTCCATTCGACACTTATTAACATACCCCCTCACGTTAAAGGTTGGACATCTGGATTGTGAAGTTTGACGGACTAGACATATGCTGGTGACTTAATAAACAAATACTATATAAAATAAACTCTAATATCATATTATAATGCAAATTTATTGTAACCCCAACATGCAAACTAGTTTAGGGATGGTTTGCTGTCTACTTTTGATTGGTTATTTATTCTTTTATCTTATACTTTAGCACCCAAAATTTATACTACTTCTATATGAATGGTTTGCTGTCTACTTTTGATTGGTTATTTATTCTTTTATCTTATACTTTAGCACCCAAAATTTTGTATCATACATTTTGCTAGCTAATTAAAAAATCATGTTTTAGCCTTTCTCTTAATTTATTAATTTACTGTCCCAACTATTGGGGCAGTGCATTAAAATAGCTCAGGAAAGAGTCAATTCTCGAATTCTTAAAGGTTTCTTTTTAATAACACTGCAGCCAGCTAGATGTTTGTCTTATTGCTCTTTCAAGAAAAACAAGAGATAAGAGACCACTAAAGAAAAATAAACAATAAAGTATTATTAGTATCCAGTACATTTTGTAAATAATTTTAAATTTAAATAACATAAAAATATAAATTAAATATTATATTGAAAGTATATTGAGGGAATATAATTAGTAATTATTTTAAAAATAAACTAAAAATAATCAGATACATATAATATTGTATGTTGAAAATTTAAATCTACGAAAAACTTTTTTTTCCAAAAGAAAAAATGATAAGAAGAAACAGATTTTTTTTGTATGAGTTTATCTTTTTTTCTTTGGTAGATTGTATGAGTTTATCTAGTTTTGAATTGTGTGGCAAGTAGCAATAACAAATATGGTGGCAGATACCTAAATATAGAAAACAAAAGACGAAAATAAATGAGGGTCCAGAGAGATGCCGGCAAAAAAATTGATTGGTCCTTAAGAAAATACTAGCCATGTCTTCTAAGAGAAAATACTAGTCATTTTCAAAAAAAATTTAAAATACTGATCTAAGACTAAAAGCATGGATCAAAGCAGCATGAACGAGAAATATACGTATTAATGTCGCCAAGTAGATAATATTAATAAGCATATGTGACCTTCAAACAGTATTTAACTATTCATTCATTCATTCTCCATGAATAATATTATTGGTTCCCTGCCTGAACAGATCGAGGTGCTGATAGAGTTTGCTGAGAGATTTTAGTAGTGCTTAATTAGCAAGGATTTTCTTGAAAAACATGGAAGAAGTTCTATTTGAGAAGGAGGGATGCACATCATCCCATTGCCATCACTGGTGCAATATGTATTCCATGGCGGAGTCAGAATTTTAATTTAAGGGGAAAAAACTAGCAGAATACTAGAATTGTTTTAATTTTGTTCCCACATACATACATTTTTTGTGGTAATAATTTTTTATAAGTAGAAGAAATATATAATTAATATTTTTTGATGAATTAAAAAAGAAAATATACAATAACTTGAGTACAAAAAATACTTTTTTTTTCTCGATACATCGGAAAGGTAACAAAACAACAAAAAAAACTACCCGACGCCTAACGAATCCCTAAGCAGCAGGACTTCGAGGTCCACACTAGGAGAAAGACAAAGCCTAAACCCCACCCCAGACTGAGCTTCCTTAGCCATTGAATCAGCCACTTGATTGCTGTCCCGGTGCACTGCCTTCACATTGATACGCCATCTTCTTCGCAGGAGCAATTTGATCTCACCAATTTCTGGTACAAAACGGTCCAACTCACCATTCCAATAGCCGTGACCAGCTCTTGACAATCAACTTCGCACTCAAGCTGCCGGTGACCCCAATCCCACACCATAGTTAGGCCATCCCTGAGGGCTATTGCTTCTGCAATCAAAGCACTGCCACCATGCACAGTGTTCATGAATCCACGGACCCAACGCCCCTGCTCGTCCCTGCAAACCCCTCCAGCTCCCATGACGTTACTCTCCAAGCCATAGCTTCTGTCAGTATTAATACAAAAAATACTAATTAACCGACTCATAATTAATTTGAAAGTAATGGCCTTTGATATGATAATGTTAATTTAAGAGTAAATTACACTTCACTACTTTGAGGTTTTTCTATATCACACTAAACTCCAAACTTACTCAAATATTACACTCCACCCCATTTTTTGTTAGGAAATAGTGTAAAAAAAATTGTTATCTACTTGAGAAAAATGGGGTGAAGTGTAATATTTGAGTAAGTTTGGAGTTTAGTGTCATATAACGAAACCTCAAGGTAGTGGAAAGAAATAATTAACCAGTGAATTCACTTGGTTAACTTGGAGTTTGAAAGAAAAAAACATATCAATATTTCTAAAGAAAACATGAGATATGAGAGTCCACCAACAAGATGCTCATTATGGATGGATAATCTCTATGAAAAAAACAAATTAAACAGATATATAGGAGATATCGGATAATCTTGCCTAAGGCCTCTCCCGGGCTTGAAAGAGGGAAGACATTCCACAAAATAGAAAGCTGCAATGAGGTAATGCATGACATTATTAATTATAAGACCCAGGATGCCTGTAGGAAAATCTAATTAAGAGGGGTCAGTGTCTTCCTTAAGAACTCCATAGAAACTTTGTCAAATGTTTTCTCCAGAACTATTTTGAAAAACAAGTTCCCTTTCTTAGACTAAGACAAATTCATGTGATGAACAATCGCTTGGGCGAGGAACACACTGTCATATAATTCATAAAATAATTTATAGCTCTATAACTTGTTTAATTTAAATTAATTATGATAATTTTAAATTTATCTAATATTATTCAATGGGTTGACGTAGGTTCAAATCGTCCATATATATGTTTGGCTCTCCTAGATAATGTCTTGAATTCTAGTCTTGCTTAAAAAAATCTATTAATTATGTGAATGTTTCTAGTTTAAACATAAAAAATTGTCGAGATATACCTCAATGAAATGAGCAAAGAAAATATTACTTGTAAGACCCAAATCTAAAACAAAATAGGGAACATAGTTATTTGAAGTTCAAACTCCATATTTAACAGCTTAGGATCGATGTCTTTGATTCAGCTTAGGAGTACTTGACTACGAGATTCGGTGCATTGCTGGTACTCCCTCCGTTCCCTATTATAAGTCACATTTTTTGAAAAAAATTTGTTACAAAATATAAGTCACTTTCTAATATCTAGGAAGCATTAAATAATTTTTTCCAAGTTCACCCTCATATTTAATATGAAAGAGATGATAAACTTTAGAAGTATTAACTTGGAAAGAGAAAATCATAGGAAAGTAAATAAGGGTAATCTAGGAAAGTAAATCATTTTTTTTACAAATTTATTACTAGTAACTACTTTTCTTAATCTAAGAGAATTAGTTATTTGTGACTTATATATAGGAACGGAGGGAGTATAACATTAATTTGACTACGCGATAGGAAAATGTCTTAATTAAGGAGACAATGTACTTTAATTAATGTGAAGATTTAATTTAATTTTTAATAAATTTTCGGCTGGACTCTTAAATAGTCACATATAATTTACAATAACGTTTAAATAACAATGGGAATCTGCAGAGTATCTGGTTTAGTTGGGCACAATCATTCAAAAGAATTTAATTTGTTTATGAAAATAATTCATGCCACAAGGAAATTTATACATAATTTTATCATAAGAAATCGTTAAATAGAAAACTTCATTTACAAAATGACTTGTCAAGCAACAGTTTCTCTAAAAAATGATACTAGTATATGAAAGTTGAGAGATGTTTAATTACATGATAGAGCCCGTAGCTGTAAAGTCCATCTCCGATCCGGCCCCCATCTTTTATTCACATGTTCCATCGAGTTTGTTCATATTATTCTTTTTTTCTCTCCTAGGGTTCACTGTTTGATTTTATTGCAGTTTTCATTCTAGGGAGAGTCTTTTTCCCAGATCTTGCTGGTTTCCTTCCTTTGTCTTTTGCAAGAGGATCGTTTTTGTGTCTCTCACTTCTTTGACTCCTTTCTCCTGCTTTTAAGTTCAGAAGCTTGGCTCTAGAGGAAGCTTCTGGTTCTTGAGATCTGCGAAGTTTTCTGACCAATGGAACACTTGGAGCTCCCACAACAGCCCCTTGTTGATGAAACCATGACGGGGGATGGTCTGCTTCCTACACCAATCCCTCTTTCTCTTGACGGTGCTACCTTAGACCTGCAAGTGGAAGAGGAAAACAGCTTGGAGTTAGCTAAACGTACTTTGATTGGGAAGGTTCTGTCTGACAAACCCATTAACAAGAATGTTATGAAATCTATGTTACTGAAAGCTTGGAACTTGAAATCTGGAGTCCAGATGACAGACATGGGGATCAACTGTATTCTCAGTACCTTTGTTGGGGAGAACTTGGCAAAAAGAGTCTATGAGGAGGGTCCTTGGAATGTAATGGGCAACATCCTGAGCTTGCAGCAGTGGATCCCAGAGTTATCAGTCTTTGAGGTAAAATTTAATTTTGTGGCCTTTTGGATCCAAATACATGGCCTACCTTTGGACCTCTTGAATACTTCCAACGCTTCTAAAGTTGCATCCCAGATTGGAGAAGTTTTACTGGTGGAAAACCCCAAAGTTGAAGGGAAACTCTTGAGACCATTTATAAGAGTCAAGGTGTTTGTAGACACAACTAATCCACTAGTTACTGGGTTCTGGGTCCCTAGGAAGAACTTGCCAAAGACTTGGGTTTTTATCAAGTATGAGAGACTTCATGGCTTTTGTTTCAACTGTGGCTTAGTGGGACATGAGCAAAAAACCTGCACAAGACCAAAAGCTATGGCAGCTTTCAACCCGACTTTACCAAGATATGCCCAGAATCTGGGAGTGTCAACAGCTAGATCTTTGGCTTCTATTGCTGTGGATAAAAGCACTTGGAAGGGAGAAAAAGCTGGAGGGGAAGGAGTAGCTACAGCTGAATCCGGTCGCCCAAGCCAAGATGACCAGGAACTGAGGTACTGGAAACAAAGGCTAATGAAGGAGAATAGAAACAAAACTGACATGGCAGGAACTAGCAAATCAGATATGGAAAATATGCACAGGCAACCAGATATTGAAACAAATGAGTCTAACAGCTCTACTGCTACAAACATCCCTACTCCTAATGAGGAGTGTGCTTGCCATGTAAGCACTAAGACAACAGAGCAAAGAGAACCAGCAACCAACCAAGGCCAAACAACAAACAATAAAACTGATGAACTTTCTACTAACATGGAAATCAACTTCCCTTGTTGCTGTCATGGGGGACAACACGAAGACCTTTCCCTTGCTGATCAGGAGAATGCAGCCAGAGATAAAGGAGCTGAAGTTGAAAGCATTCCAGTTACTAGAAGAGCCCTTTTGTCCTCAGGTCCTTGTGCTGGCCTAGGACCTTCTAATCTTCAGTCCCTTGAAATCCAAAAAGAATTCATAGGGACTAAGGAAGATCATGTCCTTCTTGATTACCCTAGTCCTACTCAAGGAGGAACTTCACTGTTTAGTGCTGAACTTTCAGATGCAGATATACTAAAGGCAAGAGGGAAATGTCAAGCTGATATAGGATCTCAAGGGAGAGAGATCAACCACATTGTGCAAGTAGACCACAGGAAAATAGTGATACCAACCAGATTACATAATAACACCCAGAAAAAGGCACACCACATGGAATTAATCAACAACGCTTATTTTGTGGAACTTCCAGAAGAGAGAGAAGGCAGACAGCTTCGAACCTTTAATTTTCTTGACAGCTACTGGGAATCAAAGCTGGTTAAAAAATTTGCTGAGGGAGTCACCTTAAAAAGGGTCAGAAGTTTATCTGAGGAAACTGGTGAGTCCTTTCCTGAGGAAGGAGGGCACAAGAGGAGACTTATGCTGTTAGGAACAGCAAATAACTATTCTGATGTTGATGGTTCTATGGCTGAGGAGGCGGGCCTTGCCTTGCCCCCACCCCCTAGATGAGTATTTTGTGCTGGAATTGTCGCGGTATGGCGGCTCCTGCGACAATCCTTGAGCTCAAGGACCTCTGCATACAGGTCCAGCCGTCACTGCTCTTTCTAATGGAAACCAGAGCCCACCTAGAAAGAGAAGATAACATGAAGAGAATGCTGAAATATGATCATTTGTTTTGTGTTGAAGCGCAAGGAACCTCCAGAGGACTATGCCTGTTCTGGACTGAACCATTCTCTATTGAAGTTCTTCAATTTTCCCAAAATTTCATACATGTTGCTGTAAAGGACAAGGTGAATGACAGACTTTGGCTAGGATCCTTCATCTATGCTAACCCTATTTACAACATCAGAAAGGCTATGTGGCCCCTGATTGCAGGTCTTAATACAGGAAATGATCCTTGGTTTTGTGTTAATGAGATTCTCAACCCTAGTGAGAAGGAAGGTCTTCGGGAACCGAACAGGAACAGGATTCAGAGCTTCCGGGACTTCTTAGATGATGCCAACCTAATGGACGTGGAACTAAAGGGTTGTAGGTTTACTTGGTTTAGTAATCCAAGAAACGGTTTTGTTACCAAAGAGAGAATTGATAGAGTGCTTGTCAACTGGTCATGGAGAACTCTCTACCCAAATGCAACAGTTGTGGCCCTTCCCATTATAAGTTCAGATCACTCTCCAATTAACATCCAGATCCATGCAAAGGTGAGACCCCAAAAGTCCTTCAAGTATGAGGCTCTTTGGGAGGAAGATGAGGAATGCAGACAAGTGATTCAACAAGGATGGAACAACCAAACCCAAAGCTCTAGGGAGGATTCTGATTGGGAAAAGCTTCTGAACAGAATGGGAAATTGCAAGAATTCCCTCCAAAACTGGAGCAAGAGTAAGTTTCGTAGAGCTGATCAAGAAATATGGGGTTTGAAGAAACAGCTACAGGAATTTCAGAACAGAACCTTAACCAGTGAAGAAGGGGAAGAAGCAAATGAAATTCAAAAGAAAATCAAGACCCTTTGGAAACAAGAAGAAATCTTTTGGGGGCAAAGATCAAGAGTGAAATGGTTGAAATGGGGGGATAAAAATACTAGATTTTTTCATGCTTCAACAGTTCAAAGAAGGGACAAAAATCATATTGCCAGATTGAAGTCAAGCCAGGGAGAGTGGATAGAGGGTCAACATAATATAGGCAGAATTATTCAGGATCATTTCACAGAAATCTACAAGAGCACAACCACCAACTACACCCTCGAGTGCCTTGAGGATACTCAACCTCAGATTTCTCAAGCTATGAATTTAAGCTTGATCAGGGTCGTTTCTACAGATGAAATAAAGAGTGCAGTCTTTGAATTAGGAGACCTAAAATCCCCAGGCATGGATGGTCTAAATGGCCTTTTCTTCCAGAAAAATTGGCCCACTATACATGAAGAGGTTAGCAAAGCAGTCAGCACTTTTTTCCTCACAGGTGAAATCCCTCTTGAGTTGAATGAAACAGTTGTGGCTTTAATCCCAAAAATCCCTCTACCTGAAAATTGCTCCCAGTTTAGGCCTATTAGTTGCTGCAATTTCCTTTATAAGGTAATTACCAAAATCATGGTTACTAGGCTTAAACCTTTCATGAATACTATTATTTCTCCTTTCCAAAGTGCTTTTATTGGGGGCCGACAAATACAAGATAATTTGATCATTGTCCAAGAAGCCTTCTACCACCTTAACAGATCAAAGAGAGGAAGGGAGAATCAGGTGATTATCAAGCTTGACATGAATAAAGCCTATGATAGGCTTGAATGGGGGTTCCTAGAAGCTACTCTCAGAAGGTTTGGTTTCTGCGAAGAATGGATTAAGTTAGTGATGATTCTAGTTAAAGGAGTAACTTATAGATACAAGGTCAATGGCATAGTTGGAGACAGTTTGATACCTGAGAGGGGTCTCAGGCAAGGAGACCCTTTGTCTCCTTACCTTTTCCTTTTGGCTATGGACGTCCTATCCAATATGTTCAGCAAGAGTCTCCACAAAGGCCTTATTAAAGGGTTTCAGCTGGCACCTTCTTGCCCAATCCTCACTCACCTTTTCTTTGCTGATGATGCTATTCTCTTTGCAAATGCTTCAGAACCTGAACTCTATCAGATCCAAAAGCTCCTCAACTTCTTCTCTCAAGCATCAGGACAACGTATCAATCTTCAAAAATCGGGCCTAATGAGCAGCAAACATCTCATGAGGAGTAGAAAGCACATTTTGGCTAACATTCTAGGTGTACAGATTTGGGATAAGCCGGAGATGTATCTTGGTTTACCCGCTGAGTGGGGGAGATCAAAGACTAGCTCTCTACAGTGGATCAAAGACAGAATTCTCAACAAAATTCAAGGGTGGAGAGGCTGCCTCCTAAATCAGGCTGGCAAGGAGGTTCTAATCAAAGCTGTCCTCCAGGCCATCCCTTCTTATGCTATGGCAATTCTCAAATTTCCTAAGACTTTCTGTAGTCAACTTTGTGCAAAGGTAGCCCAATTCTGGTGGAAAGGAAAGAAACAACGAGGCATTCATTGGTGTAGATGGGAAGTTCTTACCTACAGCAAAGAGGAAGGGGGCTTGGGGTTCAGAGATTTTGAAAGCATGAACCAAGCTTTCCTTGGGAAGCAGGCTTGTAGAATTCTGGATAATCCACATGCTCTATGGGTACAAGTTCTTAAGGGTTTATATTTCCTAAATTCGGAGTTCCTCCAAGTGAATAAAAAGAGACAAGCCTCTTGGGTTTGGGCCAGTATTCTACATGGCAGGGCCTTGCTTTTGAATCATGGGTTGTGGAACATTGGAGATGGCTACACTACAGATTTTTCAGAACACAAATGGGTTTCAGCAAACTCCTATGTCCAAGGAGGCCCTATGAATACTAAGGTGGCTGAATTTATAGACAGGAGCAATCAAACTTGGGATGTTCAAAAACTGAGGCATTCTCTCCCTAGTACTGAGGTAAGCAAGGTGCTGCAGACCCCTTTTCGTATTACAGCAGGAAGTGATGAACTTACCTGGCCTTTCAGACCTTCAGGCAAGTATGAAACCAAGTCGGGCTACAGGCAGAGTAGGAAAGCTACCTGTCCCGTAGACGTGAGAGCTGGTTCTTCGAACAATCCCACGAGCTTCCTATGGAAATCTATCTGGGGAGCTGGAATCCCACACAAGATTAAAAATTTCTTGTGGAAATTGTGTCATAATGCCATCCCTTTCAAGAGGAATCTGAGGAAAAGAGGGTGTGATGTGGATGGGAGTTGTCCAGTTTGTGAATCTGATGAAGAGGACTTAGTCCACTGCCTCTTTCACTGTCCTTGGGTTAGGCCAGTTTGGTTTGGAGGAGCTATGCAGTTAGACATTTAAGATATTAACACTACAACCTTTGCTAATTGGCTAGAAAACAAATTCTCTATTTTATGCCAAAGGGGAGAAGGAGCAGGAGAAGCCATTGCTTTCCTAGGTATCACTCTTTGGGAGGTTTGGAAAATGAGAAATGAATCTGTCTTCAAAGGCCGACCTCCAGACCCTAGGCTATGTTTACAAAAGATCAACCTCTCTCACAGAGAGATCTCAATAGAGACCAGACCAGAACCAGTCTCTGATGTTAGTCAAGGTAGCTCAAAGAGGATTTACCAATGGAGAAGACCCCCACAAGGTTACCTCAAAAGCAACACAGATGCAGGCCTAAATTTGCAAAATAATAAAGCCATGGGAAGTGTCTTATTTAGAGATGAAAGAGGAGACCTCACCTTTGGAGCCACCAAGCGGTTCTACACAACCAAGCCTATCCTAGCTGAAGCTTTAGCTCTTCGTGAAGCAGTTCTTACAGCCTCAAACATGCAGATTGGAAAAATTATTTTTGAATCAGACAACCTTCAATTGGTGGAAGCTTGCTTAAGGAGAAAAACAGTAGGGGTAATTCAAAATATAGTGGAAGATATACTCACTTGGAAGAGGAATTTCCCCAATTGGGGTTTCACCTGGACGGGGAGATCAGGAAACCAGAGTGCTCATGCCTTAGCTCGCTTGGCACTCCATAACTCACTACCTCCTTCTTGGTTTTGGAAGCCTCCTGATGATTTGAGAGCTGCCTTGAGTCTGGACAAGCAACGATCTCAAGTGTATAGAGTAAGGGGAAGAGCAGTTCAAGATGGTAGAAGAAGAGCTTGACTACTAAGGGAAGAAAGAGAGTCATGTTTCTGTTTGTTTTGTGTGTGTTAGGTGAAGCTCTTTTTGTTTTTGTTTTTACCCACCAATAATGCTGCATGCATTTATTTGATTCCCACGCTAGTGGTTGAGTTGGTGGTGGAGCCAGTGAACTTGACTACTTTTCTTCCCCCTAGAGTTTCCAAGCTTTCTTCTTTTAATTGTTTAGTTTTTAATCTCTTGTCCCCTTTGCCTTTCTTCAACTGCTGGCAGAGCCTTGTTTTCATTGTTTATTTGTTCGGCTGTGTGGGATCAACATGTTGCTCTTTGGGCCTTTGTGCCTTTTAATGAATGGATCTTTGATCTTTGACCAAAAAAAAAAAATAAAAAAAAATAAAATATTTGACTATATCTTTGGAGAGTGGTTTGGATGAGTAAGTAAATCACTGAACCATCCACCATATTTCACACTAACCAAAAAATAAAAAATATTTTTTAAGTAATAAGACAAAATTGCCCTTATCTCTTTATTTATTTTTTTTCTTTTTCTGCTTGACTTTGTCAATGCTACCGTCTCCTCCGCCAACCACTTCACCAATCGCAGAGCAAACACAAGGGAGTTAATGCCGAGGCTAGGTCTTAGATCAAGGTCCTATATATCTCCTCAGATCTCAGTTCTATTTCCTAAAACTTATGGTCGCCCCAACATGAGGTCATTGTTCTCGAGTCAGAAGACGACACTGAAGCTCCTAGGGAGTGCTGGTAACAACGACAAAAGGGACGAGTGGTGGTGTGTCTGATGAGGATCGGAAAATGAGGGCAGATATGGTGTGATGACAGTGAGAGGGGACAAGGATAAAAACATGAATAGAAAATAAGTGATGAGGGCATTTTAGTACTTTACTATTTTAATCACACATTTTATTTAGAGTACCACTGAAGCCAAAATCTTATCTTTTATTGGATCAAGACCTTATGCTCATGTAGAAACATCACATGACACAGTCAAGTTAAGATTTTTTATTTATCTCTCCCCACGCCTATTAAATAAATGCATTTGAACATTTATGAAAAAAAAAGTTGACACAAAATTTCACATGACATTTCATCGAACCTTAAAGAAATTTTATTTAAAAGTCTCATAGTATAGGTCTTTATAAAATTAGGACAATCCTCACTCTAACCTAGGCATGAGCCTGTATGGGTATCCCCAACCCGACATTTCAGACTTTGATAGGGAAAATATGTCTTGATTGGGTTTAGAGAAAAATTAAACTAAAATTCGGAGAGGAGGAAGGGAAAGGTTTAAGGGTGCAGCCACCCGAACCACCCTAATGTAATAATTACCTAATTTGAATTATAACAATAGTTAAGTAGTAATATTTAACTCATCACATTTCTTTTGGATTCTTATATTTTATTGAATTATTAGTTAAGTAGTATACTCATAAATGAATAATGTTGAATCATGCAAACTTCACAATTCAATTTGTTTTGTGCGTGAGGGAGTAAGCTAAGAAGCCTTACATAAATAAATTAGAAATAAAAACTAAATAGGTAAAGAGTAGAATAATCCTTAATCACCGCAATTAACTTTTGAGTTGAGTTAGTTATATCCCAACTTCCAAGAGATTCTAATCACTTTCTGATGGGGCAATAACTATCTATCTACTTATCACTTTTCCTAGTTGCCTCTTTTGTTATTTCGCATGGACCACACTCCCACTTGCATCCAATTTCAACAATTAAAATATGGCAAATGATCAACTCTCAACAAACACAAGAATTCAAATCTGCAAGAACAGTAGTCGACTCATGTTTATGTGTTCTATCTTTCTTCCACTGGGAAAATGTTACTCCATTTGAAATATATAAACTATATTTCATCATCTGGAGTAGCCAATGTAGCCAAAAGTGCATCATCTTTTACGTCACATTGAAAAGCCTTCCATTTCCTTTTCAATCAGGAGGAGTAGCCTTTCTATATTCCCCTGAATATAATCACTTCCTTTTCCCTTCCCTTTATTCCTCTGCTATTCTCTATATAGTCCTTTCTACCTTACAACCAGGCCATGAATGAAAGCATGCACAAGTGAGCATTGCTAGTCTCACCTTCTTCTCCGCTCTCTCAAATCACAATTCTGTTGAGTTTTCTAATCAATTTTCATAGACACTTATGCTGTTTCGTTAAGACATGTGGCCTACATTAGTGGCTAATAAGATACTCAAAAAGCGATTAGGAAGCAACAACTTCATAGCAGATTATCCTAGATATGAAGAACCCTTGTTGGGTATTGCAGACATTGATCATAGCTCAAAAACAGTTCTCAATGATCACAAGGACACACAAAAATACAAGTAAGATTAATACTTTTCTCTCTTTAATCTCATATGTCATACATAGAATATCTTCTGATCACAGCAGAGTATTAGCATGTTTGGAATAACTTCCATTTACTCATAATCAGTTCTGGAAACCAGAAGTAAAGATAACTTATCCCCAAAATTGATTCTGGCTCTAGAATTTGATTGCATAAGAATTTTGAAACATGCACTATGTCTTCTTAAGTTCAATTCTGTTCTGGATTGGTTCTACTTTTGTATATTCTTGTTTTCATGTTCTCTCAATACTTCTGATTCTTCCTCTCTTTATTCATGAGTTAAGGGTATTTGTCAGCACATGGAACGTTGGTGGAGTTGCACCAGATGAAGATTTGAATATAGATGATTTGTTGGAGACAGATAACCACTCTTGTGACATCTATATACTTGGGTATGGTCAGAACTACTTCAGCCTTTTTCTTGCTAGCACAAAAAACACATTTTGAAATTGAATGAAGCTTTTATCTTATAATAACCATTCATTTGTTGATTTTTTATTCCAGGTTTCAAGAAGTGGTTCCTCTAAAAGCCTCAAATGTGTTTGGATCTGAAAATAATAAGATTTC